>NC_133342.1:2652731-2995063 GCF_030506205.2 Paramisgurnus dabryanus
AGTGTGTGCTGAGGAACGGAGCTGTGCTCATTGCTAGACGTGGTGGCTGTCTGTATTTCTCACTCTCTCGTTGTAGTATGCGGCAGACCTGCTGGAGTGAACGGAAAACCCTATGGGTAGAAGGAACCTGGTCTAAACAGCACTTTTGAAGAAGTAAAGCAGGAAGAGAATCGACCTTGTTGTACAACGTAAACAAAGGCTATCTGCTGTGAGTATACATTTTGGTGTGGAGCAACTTGCAGAAATCAACCTGTGTAATCGTTTGAAACCTCCAGGAGAAGGAGGGCGGCCCTACCCCTGGGACAGCGTGGTGGGTGAGCCGTTAGGAGCGTCAATCTAAGCAGCCACAGCAACGAAACATTATTCTGGTCGTATTTCCATCGCCCTTATTTCAGCCCAAGTGAAGTGGAGGACGCCGGGCGTTTCCTTTGTGTGTACACTTATAGTGTGGTGAGTGAGACTTTGCAATTAAGCTTTTCACGTTGGAGTGGTGCTGTGTATTTGCTGTGGGTTGCTGTATGTCTTGTCAGACGAAGCCCCGCATCATTCATTCTTCTACTGGGCGGAGGACGGAGAGGCTAACGACCTCAGAATTTGCCGCTACTATACGCAGTGTGCTGTTTCGGAGTACGAAGGGACGCAGATCAAGAGCTGTCAGTAACTGTGAGTAAAATATTGGAAATATTCGTGATGTAAACTTGCCTGTGTCTGTCTTGTCGCAGAGTCAGAGGCGAAAGGGTCCGCCGCCCCCGCGGTCTCTACAAAGGGGCGCCCCTGTCCAGGATTCGATCGCCCTACGGGCAGTGGAGATAGGGCAGCGCTCGACCCGGTGAGGTGGTGTGTGACCTTCGCCCCTCTGCTGACCTACGGAGGAAACTATACCTACCCAGAGAGCTGTAAACAGCAGAGCCGCGACCACCTGTGGAGAGAACGGAGAACGAGAATGAATAATTGGAGAACAGACTGTGCAACGTGATACCTACCCAGAGAGCTGTAAACAGCAGAGCCGGTGAGGAATACTCGAAGTCCAAGTAACAGTGTTTTTGTGTCCTAGTGGCCACCTGTGGAGAGAAAAGGAGAACGAAAGTGAATAATTGGAGAACAGACTGCGTAACGTGATCCTTACCCAGAGAGCTGTAACCAGCAGAGCCGTGAGATATACTCGAAGTCCAAGTAACAGTGTTTTTGTGTCCTAGCGACCGCCTGTGGAGAGAAAGAAGAACGAGAATGAACATTAGGAGAATGGACTGTGTGGAGATCCAGTGGGTGGTGGAGGAGAGCCTAGAGTGGCCATTATTTTAAGTTTCCCTTTTCCCTTCCCTATTTATCCTTTTAATTAAATTAAATAAAGTACATTTTTAATTTATGCTTACCTTGTGTGTCTGGTCATTGGGGTGGCTTTGGGAATCTCCTCGAGGTGGAGAAAGGGGCGTGACCTTATCCACATCTGGGTCCACCCCTACCTGTGACAAAAGTAACTCAAAAGTAACGCAAAAGTAGTGTAACTCATTACAGTTCAGAGTCAGTAATATTGTAATGTAACTAATTACTTTCAAATGACAGTAATTTGTAATATGTAATGTATTACGCTTTGGAAGTAACTTGCCCAACACTGGAAACCGGGAAGATAATACTTATACTAAACAACATGTCTTCCGGGTGGGTGGTGTCACAGTGGGTGGTTTCAGCTTAACTTTCTCTGTATAGTTTCTCAGCTGGTATATGAATACACATCTCTGTGTGGATCTAAATGTTTTTATCTATCTATCTATCTATATATATATATATATAGTTTTAGACATTTTCATATCAGTGGCAGAGAAAAGCACTTTCATTCTGTCTATAATTTTAAAAATGTATGTGAACAAATTAAAAAACTGGTATTATTTCTTTATATATGAGTGATTTAGAAGTGATAAAATTTATAGATGTAATCATCTTAAATTCTTAGCAGTTGTCTTCAGTGTTTACCTCTATAGTCAGCGATGTACAGCAGTTATAAACTGTAAAGTTAGAGCAAAGTTTAAAAATGAGATTGAGATTGCTGTATTTCAGGTTGGACTAAAGACTTGTTTGTCTTTGGAGTCAGAGTTTGATTTTACTGAGGAGAGGTTTAGTATCTTTTAGTATATTGTAATATTTACAGTTCTTTTGTAACTCCATAGCATTTTTCTTTCCGAAACAGGACTGTTATGTTTGTACATTAAACTTGGGATCTTATAGCAACTGCACAAGAAAACAATGGGTTAGTATATAACATGATGCATATTATAAACCCTTTTATGTTATATTTTTATATTGTATTGTATCATATTACGTTAAATTCATATTACCTACATTTCATTGTTCGTTTAGAGTTTGACTGTAATAAGGACATTTACAGAACTCATCCACAGACAAACGTCAGTGCTGTGGCTCAGAATAGAAGCAATATTACAGCACCTGTTTTTAATAATTGCACAATAACCGGCAATGTTCCCATAACACATAATGCTTCTGGTAAGAAAAATCTGTGTTGTGTTAATGCTGCATGTTTTTAGCCTTACTTATTGCTATAGTTTAAAATACCCATGTATACAGTATACACAATGCATATGAAATATCTTCTATCAGTCTGTCAACCAAGTGTTTATTTTTCTGCAGGTATCGGTGGATATCACCCTGACAGTGACAAAACACCACCATCAGGTGAATGAGTTTGATTGTTTGACTAACTTACTGAAGTGATTTAAAATAGTTAAGAAGTTAAATTGTGTACTGATAACTTTTTTATCATTATTTACAGTATTCTTAAAATGTCTATATCCTGTAGAAGCATAAATATGTTTTCCAAAAATACTTTTTATTATAAACATTAAATATTTTATTTCTGCAGCAAACTCAGTGATTGTCCAATATAAAAAGCGAATTTGCAGTGAGTACCAGCATGTTACAGAGTATAACTCACTGCCTGGAGAAAATGTGCTGCTGTGTCAGCGCTACACTGAACCTCTGATCATTCAAAGACATAGAGATCAAAAAGAAAGAGAAGAGGAGATCTCCTCAAAAGGAGAAAGTTTTCAGCAGGTCCTCAGCTCCAGGAGCAGTCATGAATCTGTCCTGAACTCTCTGTTTCACACAGATGACCATGGGATCACTCCTAGAGCTCTCATACTGCAGGGAAACTCTGGGAATGGAAAATCTTTTGTTGTGCAGAAGATCATGATGGACTGGGCATCTGGTAACCTCTACAAAGATCAATTTGATGTTGTGTTTCACTTGAAGTGTAAAGAAATTAACTGCATTCCTGGTGAAAAGAGTTTGTTGGAGCTCTTGAGCTGGAGTTGTGGTTTAACTTCAGATGAGATCTCACAGATGCTCCAGTGGTCACCAGAGAGAGTGCTCTTCATTATTGATGGGTTTGATGAACTCAGACTCCCACAGGACGATAATAACGTGACATCCCCCACAGATCCAGACCAGAGATGCACACCTGTGCTCACCCTTTGTGCCCTGCTGAGAGGACATCTCCAGGTGAACTCCTTCCTCTTGGGCACCAGCAGATCAACAGCTACAGACACTTTAAGCAAACTGCTCAAGAAACCTCAGCGTTTCACTGAGATTATGGGCTTCTCTGAAAGGGGGGTGGAGGAGTATTTCCAGAAGTTCTTTCAGGATGAGAAACTCTTCAGGAACGCTTATACGTTTGTGAAGTCAAATGAAACCCTGTTGACTGCCTGCTCCATTCCTGTTATCTGCTGGATCATCTGCACAGTTTTCAGAGAAAGATTAAATGATGGTGCAGATATAACAAGTGGTCTGGAAACAACCACATCCATATATGTTGACTTTGTGTTCACTTTACTGGAGCATCACAGTCAGGGTTTGAATCAATCTGTGCCAAACCTGCTGATGAGTCTGGGACAACTGGCAGAGAGAGGGATGCTGGAACAACAAGTTCTGTTTGATGAGAAAATTATAAATGAAACTGTGCAAGATCCTGCATGCTGTCCATTTCTGTGCAAGTTCCTCTTTAAAAGAAGAATTCAGCAGGAGACAATGTTCAGCTTCATGCATCTCAGCTTTCAGGAGTTCTTCACTGCTCTGTACTATGTCTGTCTGGATAAAGACCAGGCCATGATGAATCTTACCAAGCTATGTACCATTAGACACACACTACGTGAATCTTTTTATCAGCCACCACGTTTTTCGGATGTGGTGAAGTTTGCTTTTGGTCTATTAAATAAGGACTTGCAATGCACACTTATAAAGCATGGTCTGTTTGTTCATCAAAATGTAGAGGCCGATCTGAAACAATGGTTTATAAATAAGATTTGTAAAAGACCATGTTTCTTAGATCCATTTGTGTTTAACTATCTTTATGAACTGCATGAAAAGAGCTTTGTGGAAGAAGCTATGCAGACCTGGAATAAGATTCATATACGTAGCACAATCTTACGAAGAACAGACTGTTGGGCTTTGATGTACTGCGCTCAGTGCTGCCACAGCGTCAGATCACTCAATCTTGGTTCTTATTGCGAGTTAACACCTGACAAGTTGTCTATAATTCTGCCTGTAGTCCACAAGTTTAAGAGTTTAAGGTAAGTAATTAAACAGTTCCTTAGTGGATACATAGGGGGTTGCATTCAAAGGGGTCATATTATGGTTACTGCAACTTTATTTTGTGTATCTGGTTTAATACAGTGTGTTAACATGATATAAGATATAAAACACAATTTGTCTCATACAAAAAAATCTTTCTGAAAAGCACAGTTTGCTCTAATTGGTCAGCTGAGCAGGGCGTTGTGATTGGCTGAATACCTCAAGCTTGTAGTGGTACTTTGCAGGTCTTATACATGCACACACTATACATAACACTAAAGAAAAAGGAAAACCTGAAATAGCATCATATGACTCAAATTTTTTTATGTTTATCCTTAAGGGCAGGTCAATACCAGGCCATAATTTTTTTTATTTGATTAACAAATGCAATTCTAAATAAAAATACAATGTTTACATCAGGGGTCGGCAACAGGCGGCCCGCGGGCCAAAAGTGGCCCGCCAGCAATATTTTCTGGCCCGTCGGATTATTTTGAAGTCCGTTTTTTTTATCATTTTTTTTTTATCAGATACTACTTTTATTTTAAAATAACAGTTTACAAAAATGGCCCCGTGTACGTGTATCATTCCTTCGTTCGTTTTTTTTTTTTTTAAATTAAAACCAAAAAGAAAATAAAGAAAAACTACTTGTTTTCTATTAAAACTGTCACTGTTCCTGTAGAGGAACACCTAGGTTTACTTCAATATTTTGGATGTAAATGTTTATTGAATCATGACAAACTATATATTTTTGGAAAGGTCTAAGCCTCTAGAATACATATTTCAGCAGTGTTTTATAAAATAAATTATGTAGGGAGAGTAATTGATTCAATTGTAAAGAGAGTGCGCCTCAAAACATTTATGTACTGCTAAATGGCATTGTCCCACCGGTGGGATGCCTACAATTACTTCAGTGTTTTGCATATTAATTCTTATCCAATCATGACAAACTGTATATCAATGGAAAGCTCTAAGAGTGTAGTTTTCATTTGTCATCATCATTTTGGGAAAATGTTGACATAGTGTGAGTCATTTTCTAAAAGGTCACGGGCCCTCAAGCAGGCCCACATTGTTTTTACATATTTATGACACTAATACCCTATCCTAAACCTAAAAATCTTGACAAACTATATATCTTTGGAAAGCTCTAAGAGTGTAGTTTTCATATTTCATCACAATTTTTGGAAAATTATGACGTAGTCAGAGTCAGTTTCTAAAATGTCACGGGCCACAGGTGGACCCAATTTGTTTTTACATATGTATAGCACTAATACCCTGTTCTAAACCTAAAAAATCTTGACAAACTATATATCTTTGGAAAGCTCTTAGAGTGTAGTTTTCATATTTCATCAAAATTTTTGGAAAGAAATGACGTAGTGAGAGTCAATTTCTAAAAGGTCACAGGCCAACATGTAGGCCCAATTTGTTTTTACATATGTCTAGCACTAATACCCTGTTCTAAACCTAAAAAATCTTGATAAACTATATATCACTGGAAAGCTCTCAGAATGTAGTTTTTATATTTCAAGGTCATCTGATGATAGAAATAATGTAGTGACAGTTTTTAGATACATGACCCCACCCCCCATAGGAATGCATATTAATTTTATATATTCATAATTCTAATATCATATTATAAATCTTCAAAAATGTTGACAAACTATATATCATTGGAAAGCTCCAAGAATGTAGTTTTCATATTTCAAAACGTTTTAGCAGTTATAATAATGCAGTGACAGTATTTCATCAATTTGTGACAAGAGAATGCAGCAAACCGTTGACATCTAGTGGCCGTTGTTGGTAAAACCACTAAAAGTGTTACACAAACCTCATTTTTTGTGATTTTAACTTAAAATTTGGATCACAACTGCTTGAGACATATGGCCTCATGTTTACATTATTACTTTTGTGAAACATTTTCATTTTTATAATTTTATTTATCAAATTAATATGTTATTGCATTATTTTTAATTATTATAATAAATTTAAACTGCTATAACAATTTTTCTGTTAAATATTTTCACATCCAGAAACATCAGTGAAAAACCTTAAATTGTCTTCTTTAAAACAAGACCAAGATTAGTCTTTTAGACCAAAAAATGCCAAAGTTATATTAATTTGAAGCTACACATCAACTTTTCACCCCCCACTCAAAAGGGTGGAGTGACAGGTAAGTGGTTAATTATTTCCTGAACTAAAATCAAACGACTTTTCCGAATGTGTGCTCAGATCAAAAATAAAAAAATGAATGAAAACGGGTTCGGACAAATTTTAATGGAACACCTAGCAGACATATACCAATGAAATAATTTTAAACAGATCAGGTACTAACAGATTACATTTAAATAAGGGTTTTAATAGCAACCATGCTTTCCTGTAGGTCTCATTCGCTTACAGTCCGACTTTTGAACTTTTTTCATTATTATTTTTCGCGTATAACACACTGATAATATGTATTAGATAAAAAATATTTGCACTAAATGCTGCACAAAACTCTTCCTCTAGCCCAGAGGTCTAGCCCAAAAATGCGTATAATAGCTAATAGTTTAATCTTAACGGGCCGCTGTTTCTCGTTCTCTTTCTATACCAGCGCATCCGCGATCATAACTATAATAATTGCAGAGGTATGAATTCATGAATCAATTGCAAATTTACCTCGCAAATCATGTCAATGCGTCACGCGTGAAGACATTAATCTCCGTGACATCGCAAATGACTGAAAAGTAATTGCAGGCTTTTAAAAACCACAATAAAATATGATACAAAATAAACTCTTTTACTGCAGTAATATTTTAACTAGTTCACTTTTAACGTATTTGAAAGTAAACAGTCCTTTGTCAATCACTATTAAAAACATGTGGTAAACGTAAACGGGTCTCCATGCCTCCGCGCATAGCTGCAACTCCTCCTTCTCATCGTCTCATTCACTACTCATTTTTTTTCTTCTGTTCTCTTACTTGAACTTGGGGCTCGAGCCCGACCTTAAGGTTCGACCTGCCTTCGAGAACAGCAAGTAAAGTTCGTTTACCGTTAATTATTAAGACCAATTTGCGAATGGGCAGGCAAATTCGTAAAAAAATTAAAGTAATCCGCCAAAATATGGTTTTACATGTCTATTAAAATAAAGCCATTATTAATTTTCCTAACGCATAGTTCTTTGATCTTTGCCTCCGTTTAAAACGTTATTGGCAAAGGAGCAATTTGTTTGAACAGCAACTCTGCAACCAACAATGGTTTCGGTTTATGCTGGTTAGAAATTTGAGTGAGAGGCTTTGTCCTATTTAATTTATTATTTATATTTCATTATTTTTTCTCTGCTGACAGTACAATGTTAAAATAATATTTATATTGGCACGAACACAATTTTGGTATACCATTTATAATTGTTATAGGTTACTTCATCTCTCTCTTTTCGTTAGAGACATTTGAATGTGATATTCTGGAAACGAGCTAACGTTAAGTTTTGCGGACCCGTCAGGTCGGGAAATAAAGCAAGGTGAACACAGAGTGTATTTTAAGCGGTTTTGAATAGAATCTTGTGGGAGCTGGACAAAAAAAAACAGTCCAGCGCAGACCTCCATTAACCTTAGGTCCCGTATAAATATTAATAAAAAAAGGAATAAAGTTCAAAAGTCGGACTGTAAGAGTCTTTCATGAGAGCATAAATGCCTGTAATATATTACCACTATAGTAGCCTACTTGTTTTTAAAAAATAATGTTTTTATTGATATATGATGCCTGTAAAGGTGTTAAATAAAATTTTTGTCTAATCCAGTAATTCATTTTTTGATCTGAGCACACAGAAAACCCGTGGTGGTTAATTTTTTCATTTTTGTTTTTAATTTGAAAAACGAATGATAAACGGATCCATATCCATGTTTTTAGCTATTTTTAATGCTGTCTTTCGTCTTTTAAATAGGAAATAAAGACAATGTTTCTTGACAAAAGATCAGATAGCCTATACTACGCTAATTCAGAATAAGACACGTAAGTGTGGGAACAGCAGCTGGCCCGCCATCTACTGGCTAAAAAAAATATTGGCCCGCGGCCAAAGTTACTTGCCGCCCCCTGGTTTACATGAATGATAAATTAGTCTGTACAGTAATGCTCTGGATTTGATTTTGAAGCTTGAAAGTAGGAAACCTAACAGACTCTGATCTTGTTGATCTGATGTGTGCTGTTACAGGTGGAAAGACCCAAAGGTAATGTATTTATAATATCACTTACCCAAAATAAATATTTTATGTACTTGGCACCACATGCACTATAATTCTTTAGTGTGCATTATTAATTGTTCATAATTAATTTTTCTGTGCTGTGATTTGCAGGGTTAATGTTATCCCTGAATGTCCTGCAGATGAACATTGTTCTGTCAGATCACTAGAACTGTCAGTCAGTGATGATGTGTCCAGGTGAGATGTATAAAGAACAGGCATAGCTGCTTAAAGTCACAATGAAATAGAAATAAAAACCTTTTATATTGCCTGGAATAATGTGATAATATTTTACAAATTACTTTTCTGTGAGCTTTATACATGATTAAATCCTGTGACCTTATAATCTTTAATCAAAAACGCAAATCTCTCTTTTCTTTCAATACAATCAGTTCTGGAAGGACTTCTTAAATAGACTTTTCTCATGTTTGCCAGAGAAAATTGACTCAGTGGGTAGCACTGTTGCCTCACAGCAAGAATTAAGGTCCCTGGTTTGAGCCCCGGCAAGGTCAGGTGGCCTTTTTGTTTGGATTTTGCATGTTCTCCATATGTCAGCATAGGTTTACTCTGGGTGCTCCAGTTTCCTCCCAAAGGCCAAAATTTGTTATTTTGAGCGGACTTTCAATAAATAAAATTACTTTGGAATGTGAAATGTGTGCTAACTAAGGACTTTAAAGGTCTCGTTCTTTCTGTGTTTTTGAAACTTTGATTGTTTACAGTGCGCAATATAACATGTGTTTATGTTTCACGTGTAAAAAAAAAACACTGTATTTTTCACACAATTGACTTATCTGTGTAGCGCAGTTTTCCCTGTCCTTAAAACGGGCTGATGTCTTTCTTGGTCGTCCCTCCTTTAGAAATACATAACGAGTTCTGATTGTGTAGTTTGTTTAGTGTGTTGTGATTCCTGTGGGCAGAGGTTAGTTAAAAAACTAGTTCTAGTGACGTCATTAAAGCAGGAAGTAGAGGGCTGTAGTCCAAACCGACCGTCCGCTAGGCTTTAAAAGGGGAATTCTGTAAAAGAAAATATATCGCCTGGCAGTGAACTTTGAGCTTTATCATTTTACAGGTATTATTTATGCTATTATAGCAACATTACACACTAACTAGGGTTTAAATATGGGATCAGAAACAACGTGAATATTGTTAGCTTACAGACTCACAATAACAAAATAGTTTCTGTTCCTCTAACTGATATTAACTTTGTTTGAATTTTCTTTTTAGTGTCTGCTTAGGTTTTTGTTATAGCAATGTGGTACGGTCACTTGGTCTCACTCTACCACGGTCAGAGGCTATCGACTGGGCAAAGCTTTTTCAAATATTTCACAAGACAGATTTGGATGCCTTCACGTCTGCCATCCATTATCTGCCTGAACTTAAAATGCTGGAACTGAAGGTTGACTTTCTGAATAAAAGCTTGTCTCTTTGGAGTCTCTCCATCAGCCAGAATGTCTCCAGTCTAACAGAACTCAAGTAAGAAAAAGATATTTCATTTTCATTTATTTATTCATTCATTTATAAAGCACTACTTAAACAACAGAGTGTTGACCAAAGTGCTGTACAGTAATCAAATACTTCCATAATGTTGAATCCTTGCTCAATAAATGAGTTACAAAAGCAATGTAGATAACCATAATGGTTTCTATGAAAAATGTAAAAGATTCAGTTTTGAAACTAAATGTTTCAGAATTGTCGTTCAATTACCTAATTTGTACTCCACTTAAATATAGCAACATTTGTGTCGCGTTATCTGTGAGGCTCTTATGATTTGTTTCTGTTGTTTAGTGCAGTTAAATTTAACTTAGTTTGTTAATGAAGTCTACCATCTTGTACAATTACACCAAAGAAGTGCAAATGTAACAACTTAGCCAATATGTGCGTAATTGTAACATTTAGAGGGTTTGTTGTAACACTTAGTACAAAATTTGATGACACAAATAATTCAGCACTATTCTGTCTATATACTAGAGATGAATATTGTTTGTACAAATAGATATCCACACATCCACCATTTATGGTCCCTCTTCTAACCGTCCTTGTATTATGCATATGGATGGATATTTTTAAAAGGGCTGCATAATTAAGACAAAAAACATAATTGTCATTTATTTCCCCTGCTATTTAAATTGTAGTTTAATTAATAGTATTTACATTGTTTTCATTACCACTGTACACTTGAGGCTTAGTTGTAACACTGTTACATCTAACTTTGCTTTGTTAAAAAAATTGTTTTCAATCCAAGCTATCAGTTAGGAGTTGTTGACATGTTTAAAATTGTGTTATGTTTTAAGTGATTAATATTTAAGGTTGGACCCAACTCAGAAAAAAAACAGGATTTCATGCATATCATCATCATTATTTTTATGAAATTGTTCATATGAATATGTAGAAAGTAACACATAAAGAATGAACTTACCGAACCCTGAAATACAGTAATTTGTTTAATCTGTTTAATGTGTGTGTATTGTAGGATAAATGCAGATTTTTTACTGGAGGAGGGAATTGAGATCTTGCAAAGGTCACACACAAGGCCAAACTGCACTTTGACAATTGAAGGGTTCGTATTAATTTAACTGTCTATTCATCCTTGTCATAGCAGTGGTCCATAAGCGTGCATTACTCCAGTTCTTCTACAGCTATATGTGTAATGTGTAACATGTCAGAGGAAAAGCGGCCCTCCCAGCTAAGCCTGGTTTGTCATAAAGGTTTTTCTCCATAAGTGGAGTTTCGGTTCCTTGCCACTGATGCCCTGTTGGTTTGCCTACAAGAGACTGCAGACATTAGCTTGAATTATGGTTTAGTTAATTCTGTTAATATAGCTTTTATTAAAATGATCCAACTGGAATGTTAAAGACATTTTTGTAGGTGTATGCACTTAATCATGTTGCTACAATAGTTGAAGAAAAGTATGCAGTGTTTTATTCGATTTTAATCTGTTTTTGAGGACAATAACATTCACAATATATATTGTAATCTATATTTAACAATTTTTTAGTTCTCTGCCGTTTCTTCTTTCTTCATGTAAAGCAGAAGCTTTATAATAACTTTGTGTGAGGTGCAAAATAAATTTTTTACTTATTTATTCTTGCCATTTTGACACTTTTCTTGGCACATTTATTAGTGAGGAACAACTTAATATAAACAAAATGTTATGCAGATCATATAAAGTAGTCTGCAGTCTGTCAGGTTTGTGAAGAGCTCAGTAGCTTTCTGTGTTGTTTTATAGGTTAAGATGCAACAAGCAATCTCAAAAATGCACACGGCCTAAATGGACTATCCTTGAACTGAGCTGCAACCAACATGTGGTGATTTCTGTGAATTGTCAGGGTTTTACTGAGGAGACTTTTGAAAGGTAAATTAGTCTTATCTAAGATTTTGATGGTGTCAGTAACAATAAGAACTGTGATATGCCATTAGCAAACAAAGATTTACTGTTTTTAGGTTATTAGTAACTGTGCAATTCTACATGAAGCAATTTGCTTTTGTATTTGTATAGGAACTTATACAGTACAGTATAGGACTTACATGAATTATTTTTTGCTACTGTGTTTTGTCTTGATTATAAATTAATATCTCTCTCTCTCTCTCTCTCTCTCTCTCTCTCTCTCTCTCTCTCTCTCTCTCTCTCTCTCTCTCTCTCTCTCTCTCTTTCTCTCTGTTTTAAGGCCTTTGTTTTGGAACAAAATCTACAGTTTGATAACTAACAGTAAACTAGAGAGCTGACGTTTTTGAAGCTGTGGATGAAGATAGAAATGAAATATATATAGGCTATCAAGTGCAGCTGGATGTTGTAGTTATGTTCTTATTAAAATCTTTAAAATTCCAAGGAACTGTTTTTTTTCTGTAAAGCACCTGTAAAACATGCAATGTTTGTACCTTTTCTGTATTTCATATACTATATTTCATTTTTTTATTTTTTTATTATTTTTGTTTTAATTTACTATAGTTTTGTAGTCAAAGTGAAAGCATGGAAGTCTCTGTAGATATTGTGTTGTGATGTTAAAACTTTATTGTCAGTCTTGGTGTTGTTGATTTTATTCACAAAGAACTTCCAAAGCATGATACATGACAGTAATCAATACACTTTAGACATCTTAAACATTTCTTATATAACCATGTCAGAAATCATATTTTAATCATAACAGTCCTATTACTTTACGATCAACTATTGTTACACATGAAAGAATTACAGGACATGACATCCTTTGCTTGTGTGTTTTATACCTTTCAAACATGGGGCCATTAAAACTGTTATGGTAATACTCCTAAATTCTCTTTTTTTGTGCACATGAAGGATAATTAATCGATGCCGCACATTCAATGAAAATAAACAGCTAATTTTGTTTCACTGTGTAATAGTAACTCCATGACTAACTGGCAGAAACCTTCAACACTATTAAAATATTTGATGTTTTAATGTAATTGTGCATTTGGGTGTACATTAGCTCATTAATTAATTAATGTTAAATAAAAATAGGTATTTGGCTTGCATTGATGTCACAGGTGACGTTTTGAATGAACGACGGGCGGAACCCGGCTTCCACATTTTGTATGAACGACGGGCGGAACCCGGCTTCCACATTTCGTTTCCGGGGTTTCCCCGAAGTCAAATTAAGCCTGATTGCGCGCAGGTGGGGATAATTTGCACAGCGGTCGCTGGTAGGCTGACGAGGGGAAGAGTCAGCGTATAAAAAGACCTTTGTAGACATCAAACGGTGTGCTTGTGGTGTACTTGTCTACGCTGTGTTGCTGCTTTGCAGACAGACCAGGCTGGTTGGATCGTGCTATTGGGGAAGAGAGAAGAAAAGGGACAGTCAGTTGACGAAGGAATATTGAGGAGTTTCATCAGAGGAGGAGTGCACACAGAGCCATCAATAGTGTAGCGAATAACAGTTGTGGACAACTAAGCGTGAGTAACAGATGTGGTACTTATCTGAGCCATACTTGTACGAAGAGTTGTTTTGGTGTGTTCCTTTGTGTTTTTGAGGTCCCTGGCCCCACTGGAGAGGACAGCGTGGGTGAGCCGCGGGTTGACCAGAAGTACGGACGAAGGACCTGATGGGAAGCACCGTTCGCTAGTAGAGCAGTGGCCCTGTGGGGAAACAGAAACACAGGTGAGCCAAGGGAGAGAAATCAACACGCCGGGCCTGTGAATACACACATCTTACTCTCATTGGCGGTCCAGTTATTGCACAACCATCCTCTCGAGGTCGTCGTAGCCAGGTGGCAAGGGCGATTTAAAAAACCACGTGAAGTTTATAAGAGTGCTGTGGGTGAGTTTCACTGATTGATGGTGTTTACGCTTTACTTGCTGTGTGTATGCTGTGCTTGTAGCGTTCAAACTGCCTAGCCTCAGACGAGTCGCGAGACGACGACAGCCGTTGTGGCCTGGGTCCTAACGAGCGCGAGAATATTTAGCCCTGTGCCCGGGGTGTGTCCACGAGAGCTTCGTTTATCCCTAGAGCAGACAGTGGTGAAGCCCAGTGAGTATTACCAAGAGTGTACTGTGCGGACTGTGGGTTGTAACAGTGTATGTATTGACCTTTCCACCAGAAGCTCGTGGTGAGCGGAGCCCCGACGAAAGTTCGCCCCAACTCATGACCCCGGTTGGTGAAGAAGGAGGGGGAGTTCGGGAAGCGTTCGGCTCCGTGTCATCAGCCCCACTAGTCCCTACGACGCCCGGACAGTCTGAGTGGATGGGCGAAGGAATACGGTGTACCAGCACTGTAGCGAAAGCCCACTGTTTATAGTGAAGCTCTGTGTGTGTACGAAGATCCCCAGTGCTGTGAGTACGTGACCTGTAAAGTAAACCTGTTTTGTGCTTATAGCAAATACCTACCTGTACAAGTGAAGCTCTGTGTGTGTACGAAGATCCCCAGTGCTGTGAGTAACGTGACCTGTAAAGGAAACCTGTTCTGTGCTTATAGCAAATACCTACCTGTACAAGTGAAGCTCTGTGTGTGTACGAAGATCCCCAGTGCTGTGAGTAACGTGACCTGTGAAGTAAACCTGTTCTGTGTTTATAGCAAATACCTACCTGTACAAGTGAAGCTCTGTGTGTGTACGAAGATCCCCAGTGCTGTGAGTAACGTGACCTGTGAAGTAAACCTGTTCTGTGTTTATAGCAAATACCTACCTGTACAAGTGAAGCTCTGTGTGTGTACGAAGATCCCCAGTGCTGTGAGTAACGTGACCTGTGAAGTAAACCTGTTCTGTGTTTATAGCAAATACCTACCTGTACAAGTGAAGCTCTGTGTGTGTACGAAGATCCCCAGTGCTGTGAGTAACGTGACCTGTGAAGTAAACCTGTTCTGTGTTTATAGCAAATACCTACCTGTACAAGTGAAGCTCTGTGTGTGTACGAAGATCCCCAGTGCTGTGAGTAACGTGACCTGTAAAGGAAACCTGTTCTGTGCTTACCGCAAATACCTACCTGTACAAGTGAAGCTCTGTGTGTGTACGAAGATCCCCAGTGCTGTGAATAACGTAACCTGTGGAGTAAACTCGACCTGTGTATAAACCCTTACTTACCTGTTCTGCCGAAGGTCCCGGGTGGACGAACAGCGTTTGACATCGAAGTACTTTACCTTGTCTGACCTTTGTTTGATTCTGCCTCCAGGAGAAGCGGAGCGCGCCACGGATTGTTGGGCCCTGGAGGCGAAAAAGAGACACATTAGTTTTAAATTGCCCTTTCCCCTTTCCCCCCTTTCCTCTTAAATATTTAATAAAGTTTATTTTAATTATAGTATACTCGTCTGTCTGGTCATTGGGGTGGTCTTGGGAAACTCCTCGAGGTGGAAGAGTTGAGAGGGGTGTGACCCTTAGCATAGTTGGGTCAGCCCTCGGGGTGTGACAGATTTGGCGTAGTCGGCAGGGCTCCACCTCGAGTTGAGCGACCAAGGCCCTCCAATGGCCGACGACGAGTTGCCCGAAGCCCCGCCCCGTGTCGTGCCCGAAAGGCCGGAAACCCCACCCCGTGTTGTGCCCGAAAGGCCGGAAACCCCACCCCGTACTATGCCCGTGTTCCTGGGAAACCCCTGGGTACAGAAGTATAATGGGGTCGAGTCCGAGGTTCGTTTAACTGAGTGGAGGGCCCAGCTCCAGTATCTGGCCGGCCTTCAGGGGCTGAGTGCCAGTCAACAACAGCAGTTTGTATTAAACTCACTAGGGGGGGAAGCCCGGCGAGAAGTACAAGCCGCCCCCGAAGCCGTTCGAGCCACCGCTCAGACCATATTCCACTTCCTCACCGAGCAGTATGGTGACACCACCCCTGTGGCCGTCCTGAGGGCGCAGTTCTTCAATTGCAAGCAGGGTCCCCACCAGACTATTCGAGCCTTTGCCCTGAAGCTGCGTGAACAGTATACACGTCTACAGCGACGACGAGACCATGGGTTAGGAGACGAGGATACCCTGTTAAGGGACCAGTTCCTGCTAGGGCTACGGGAGGGGCCCCTACGTCAAAACCTCCGAATGCAGTTTAGACGAGATCCGGAGCTCACGTTCGATGACCTGAAAAAGGAGGCCATGGCCTTGGAAGGTGACCAGGTGGAAGTAAAGGAGGCCCCAGTGTGCGCAGCGGTGAGTGGTCCGGCGGCAGCCTCGGAAGTAACCGACTGGAAACAAGCCTTGAAGATGGAACTCCTAAAGGATGTGCGAGACCAGATGGCCGAACTAACGAAGACCCTGGTAGGGGAGCTACGCCTAGGGCCGGGTAGGAAAGAAGAAGGGCCCGCCCCCCGGGGAAGGATGTACTCCGATCGAGGCCGAGGTAGGATGGGGCAACCCTGGCAGACTAGTCGGCCTAGGTTCGAGTGGGACGAGCAAGGGAGACCCATTTGCAATCGGTGTGGGACCGCAGGGCATGTGAGTAGGCAGTGCGGACCACGAAGAGCCTCCGAGGGGGGTTTTTAAGGCGACCGGCCACAGTGGGTCATGTGGTCGGCGCCCCCCAAAGTGACCCCTATAGAAGAATGGAGCCCAGGGACGAGATGATCGGGCTTAGCCCAACAGTGGAGGCCCAGGTATGTGGCACCAGAGTACGCTGTCTCGTCGACACTGGTTCCCAGGTCACCTTATTTTCAGAAAGCCTGTCCCAGGAACTATTTGGAGCCTACCCCGCGCACAAGGCTGAAGCGCCCTGGCTGACCTTGAAGGGAGCCAATGGTTTAGAGATCCCCTATATCGGCTACCGACTCACAGATTTTGAATTGTATGGGGTACGAGTCCCGCAGAAGGGGGTCATCATCGTCCAGGACCACTGCCTTGGCCGTCATCGAGCCCTTCTAGGTATGAATGTTCTCTCGGAGTGCTGGGAGGAGCTATTTCGGGCTAGGCCCGTTCAGACAATACCGAGGGCCTACGGCCAGGCTGGGAGCGAGTAGTGGCCGACTGCAGGCGAGTGCAGCTGGCTAAGAGCCGAGATGGCCGAGAAGAAGTGGGTCGAGTAGCCTGTCGATTTGCATTGTCAGTGCCAGCAGAAAGTGAAGCCATAGTGTGGGCCAGGGTGCCACAACAGCATCAAGGCCCCGAGAGCTGGGTGTTGGTCGAACCTCATGAAGACTGCACACAGGTGAGAGTGGCCCGAGGATTGACGGTGGTGCGACGAGGCCGAGTGCCGGTAAAGGTCTGTAACGAAAATCCCTACCCAGTACACTTACACAAGCACCAGCGGCTGGTGACGGTGACATCGGTCGAGGGCCATCAGGTGCGGGATAAGGAAGATGTGAGTTTCCGGCGGGTGCACCCCGCAGTAGTTGAGGTAGCGCTAACGCAAGCAGGAGGAGCGGCTAGGACGAGGGAGAGAAAGGTACCGGCCCACTTGACAGGGGACTCCTTACGAGGAGAGGACCTAGAGCAGGAACAAATAGAGGAGCTGCAGAAGCTGCTGGAGAGATGGCAACACGTGTTTTCCACCCATGATGAAGATTACGGTTGCACGACGGTAATACGGCATAGTATCCCTACGGGAGAAGCTGCACCGAGTCGGGAGCGGTATCGACCAATACCCCCCACCTTATACACCGAAGTGAGGACCCTATTACAAGGGATGCTGAAGCAGGGGATTGTGCGGGAGAGTAGCAGTCCATGGGCGGCACCTATTGTGCTCGTCCAGAAGAAGACGGGGGCTTGGAGGTTCTGTGTGGACTATAGGAGGCTGAACAACCTGACTAAGAAGGATGCGTTTCCCCTGCCTCGTATCGAAGACTCGCTGACAAGTCTAACCAAGTCTGCATGGTATTCCACCTTAGATTTGGCCAGCGGGTACTGGCAGGTACCGGTGGAGGAACGAGATCGGGAAAAGACCACCTTTACCACGCCCTTTGGTCTTTTTGAATGGGACCGGATGCCCTTCGGTCTCTGCAATGCTCCCGCCACCTTCCAGAGACTGATGCAACGATGTTTAGGAGGTCAGTTAATGGAATCCGTACTAGTATACCTTGACGATGTGATTGTGTATTCTCCAGACTTCGATACTCACCTGCAACACCTGGAAAAGGTGTTCCAAGAGATGGAAAGGTACGGGCTGAAATTACAGCCAGAGAAGTGCCACCTGCTGCGCCGTAAGGTGCAGTTCCTGGGACACGTGGTGAGTGCAGCTGGCGTGGCCGTTGATCCCGGGAAAGTATCGGCAGTTCGGGACTGGGAGGCCCCCAGGACTGTAAGGCAAGTGAGGTCCTTTCTAGGCTTCGTGGGTTACTACCGACGATTCATCAAAGGGTTCTCTAAGATCGCCAGACCCTTGAACCAGCTGCTGGTCGGGACTGGGCGACCACGGGGACGGGGATCCCCCATGGTGGAGTGGACCCCAGAGTGTGAGACAGCCTTTAGGGTCTTGAAACAGGAACTTTTACAAGCCCCGATTCTAGCGTATGCTGACTTTTCCCAACCTTTCTTACTCTACACCGATGCCAGCAACCTGGGCCTAGGAGCGGTGCTCTCACAGAAACAAGATGGAGTGGAACGGGTGATCGCCTATGCCAGTCGGAGCCTCCACCCCGCTGAAAGAAACGACGCGAACTACAGTTCTTTCAAGCTCGAACTACTGGCGTTAAAGTGGGCCCTGAGCGAGAAATTTAAGGATTATCTCTGGGGAGCCAAGGTAACTGTGATCACTGATAATAACCCTCTGGTACACTTGCAGACGGCCCGGTTGGGAGCAGTGGAGCAGCGATGGGTGGCCCAGCTTGCCAATTACGACTATCAGCTGCAGTACCGTCCGGGGCGGGAGCACACCAACGCAGATGCCCTTTCCCGGCTGCCGGCAAGGACAGACTCGAAGAGCCCGGCCCCACTTAAAGAAGGACACGAAGAGGAAGGACTGATGATTGGAATAGTGGAGGCGCCTGGGAGCCGACAGGAGGCAGCGCCCGCGAGTTGGGGGTGGGACCCCCAGCGTTGGAAGGCTAGGCAGCAGGAGGACCAGGAGCTGCGGGATCTGGGCGAGTGGCTTCAGCAGGCCCGGCGACCGACCTCCGCCGAGAGACAAGCACAGACAGAGGTGGGTCGTAAAATGCTGGGACAGTGGGAGAGATTGACATTGCGAGAAGGTGTGTTGTGCAGGACTGTCCGGGACCCGGGGATGGATGAAGAGGTCAGACAGATTGTGGTGCCGACCAGTCTAGTCCGGACACTCCTGGAGGCCTACCATGACCAGATGGGGCATCAGGGGCAGGAGCGTACCACGTCACTACTACGCCGACACTTTTATTGGCCAGGGATGGAGGATTCGGTGAGTACGTTCATTAAAGCATGTCCCCGATGCACTCTGTTTAAATCTCCGCAGGAACCACGAGCACCGATGGTACCCATCCACGCAAAGGCCCCCCTCCATATTGTAGCGATGGATTATCTGACCCTGAGTCGTCCGAAGGACCGATATCAGAACATCTTGGTCGTGACGGACTTGTTCACCAAGTACGCCTGGGCTATCCCTACCCTCGACCAGACCGCAAGTACTACGGCCACCGCACTGTGGAGGGCGGTCTTCCAGCCGTTTGTGTGCCCTGAGTTCCTGCGCTCAGACCAGGGCCCAAACTTTGAGTCCCGTATAATACGAGAACTGTGCCAGTTACATGGGTGTGTGAAGACCCACACGACCTCGTACCATCCCCAAGGGAATGGGGGATGTGAGCGGTTTAACCAGACGTTGTTGAACCTGTTGGGAAAGCTGGATCAGAGACGCCAGGACGATTGGGTGAGTGCCTTACCGAACTTATTACAAGCTTACAACAATAGCATCCACAGCACGACGGGGTATGCCCCCACGTATTTAATGTTCGGTAGACACATTCGCCTGCCCACAGATCTCCTATTGGGTACACCGGGAGAAGAGCAAGAAGGGAACGTGACCGAGTGGGTAGGACGACACCACCACCGCCTCCACTTCGCATATGAACAGGTCAATAAGAAGATCCAGGTGGCGGGAGATAAGAACAAGAGGTTATACGACAGGACGGCACGGGACGCCCCCTTGCTTCCTGGGGAAAGGGTGCTGGTCCGAGATAATCGGCGGCTAGGCGGAGGCAAGCTGAGTGATCGGTGGGAGGCGAGACTGTAGTAGCTGTTCAAGAGATCAGCATTGGGTTTGCTTGTGGAGATACCCATAAAGCAATAAAATCCTCAGGTGGTGCTAATAACCAGGACTCAGGACTTCCTCTCCCAAATTCCAGTTCACTAAAGGTCTATTGAATCTATGTAATGTCATATTCATTCTATGCTGTGATGCTACAAAGGTTTCATCTTCATGTTTGGTTTCAATTTAAAGGTGATGGTGCAATGGTTAAAAAGGTCTAATTTCTATAATACTAAGAGAAAGTGTATCAAAGTTTAAAACTTAAAGACATAATCTGTACTCCTGCGAGGGGTGTCACATCATGAGAAGATCTAGATTACAGATGGTTAACAGTCCCATTTGGTGCTCCTTCAGGTCACGAGAACCGACCAACCAAATACTGATTTGAGATTTTATTATTCTTTGTCTCATTCTGTGTATATAAGGTGGCTTGGCAAGAGACTCTGGGAAGTATTCTTTAGCAAGAATCTTCCCCACACTTTGGGTGTGTGTATTCAGACAATATGGAAGTATTCTTTAACAAGAATCTTTCTAAACCATTTTGGGTATATTATATTCACGATGGAAGTACTCTGTAGCCAGAGTGTCTATTGCCAGGTATGACTTTGTAACTTTTGCAACTGTTGATCATTTTAATTAATTGGAATTGAATCAAATTCTGTATGATATTGTTTAATTTATGTTTGAAGCTGAAACCTGCCTGGTATAATAAATTGTTACATTTGATTCATCTGAATTCTTCAGAAATTGTATTGATTTATTTTAATTCTTTCAGAAATTGTTATGACCAGTAGATTAGAAGGAGTCTGGTATTACCGCAAGATTATCCTGTCAGGATATTATCACACTGAGGTTTTGATGGTCGAATGGAGCATGGGGCACATTCATTAAAACTCTCAGATTTATGTTTATCACCTGCCTTAGCAAGTTGCATGAGCGCTAAACTAAAGTAACTATTTTTATGATCGGAGCAAGCATGGAGCGGCCAGACATAAAAATATTAGTTTACCCGGTAACCTCTGACTAAGATCAGACTGACAATTTTGTGTCCGTGAGATGTACGCAACGGCCGGCGTATATCCTGTGCGATATCGGGTCCCTAATGAACGAATAACTAAGACTATGGGAATTTATAAATAATAAAATATATAAATTATGATCAACAGATAATTGGAATAATACACTAAACTCTTACTATATTAAATTGGAGTCAGATTATAATTTAAATACAGAGGTCAAAAGAATTTTAATTAATCCTGATATGGAATTATTCTTCTAGAAGCGCTGAGGAAGGAACGAACACGAGACCCCTTCACCCACTCCACTTGTATCTGTCGTTGGGCTTGTGGGTGGTACCTTACAGCTTGGTGATCCCGACGTGATGACGTAGACCACGGGCGACGTGACGTGATTCAGGTGACGTAGTACACCCGAACGAGTGACGTGGTACTCCAGGAAGCTTTCCAGCGCGACATTTCAACCATAACAGAGTATTCCATTCATCGCAAAATAGGAGGTTTAAACGTCTATTTTTCTGTCTGCAGCTGTGTTGGTAAGTTGATTTTATTTGCCTATTAGAAATGTTGAGGGTGAGCATAAACGCACCCGTATGTTGTAGAATGGGACGTTAAACTCCCATTGAAGGTCCGGAGAAATCCGGTTAGGCATGAAAATTAGAATAACAACACAGCTGTCAGAGAAATAATAACATTGCGGATAAGGAAATAATATATTTCCTCGCGCTTCGAATCAAACATCATCTCATGTGTTTACACTCAGTAGGAGTGAATATTACATGGACTAATGATGACTAAATGTTATCGTGGTACATTACGCAAAGTCGTAAATTTGAGTCTAAAAGTGGAAACATCGCCGTGGCGATTATCTATTTGCTTCGTGGAACGATCTCGAAACTATATCGGAAACCCGTAAAGTATTAGCGAATCTCCGTGAATAATAAAAGTCCAGTCGAATGAGATGAGAAAACTCCGTGCCCAAGTCGATGCGTCCATGTATGTAAACAAACCTGTGCGAAACAGGCGATAATAACTCTGTTCATGGAAATAAACAGCGTGACAACAGCAGTGTAGATGAGAATAAATTCCTTTTCAGCAAATGAAATATCTTTTGTATATGAAAGCAACAAAAGATTAACTTAAAATGGAGTAACATCTTCCAAATTGTATTCTGGTTCTCAAATAAGGGTAAACATTGAATTAATACAGTAATAACTACATTTGAACTCCCTGTATGAGATTTTATGATGTTCACAGCACATGTGCAACATTTAAAGGAACAAAATCCTTCAGAGCAAGAATTAACTTAAATAAAGGGATGTTAAATACATTTAAACTACAGAGTAAGTTAAGGTGTTTGCATATGAGAAGTGAATTTCGGGTTTACATGATTGATATGACAAGAGCAAATGTTTGTATTAATCTTTATAGGATCATTAAATGCAGCAAACTATACTGTTTACATACTATACATGATGAGTTAAGGAGATAATTGTAAATATAGAGAATGAAGGAGAGATGGAAGTGTTTAAATGATTGAAGGCAGCATTGTTGGGGTTAGAGGTTCAGTGCATGCAGAGTGGAACTAAATGTTGGATATTAAGCAAGTAGGGAGATAGAGATTTGTAACAAATCGATTGATATGGATTGATTAGGAGTGATTTTGTTAAAGAACACTCAGAACTGGATAAGTGTAGATAGAATGGAACCATGAAGTTTTATTACAATTCCTTAATTAATGCAGTATTTCTCATTGTGTAAATAAGGTAAATTGAGCTAAAGCTTTGACTGATGCACAGCAAGATAATGATGAAACTGCTAAAATGGTCAATAAAACACCTGTGATCTTAACTTACTGAGAAAGTTTCACCACTGAGACCCTCTCAGAAAAGATCTGCTGTTTCTCCTTGTTTCAAGGGAAATATTTTAGCTTGGTTGTAACAAATAAAATACATAATTGTTTTCTGTGAATCAATCAAAGTGATTTAAGGCAATTATTAACAACATGATATACAGTACAGCAGTGTTAAAAGTTCTAGGCTTAGTCCTTTCTTTATGAGATTATGGGAATTGTCAAATAAACAATTTAGTCCAGTTGTCTAGAGATTGTCGAAGCTGAGTCTTTGTTTCTCTATGAGATTGTGGAAATTGTTAAAGAGCAATTTGTTGTCTAATTGTCTAAAGATTGTGAAAGTCATAAAAATAGAGCTTATAGCTGAGTCCTGAAATCACTGCAGGAATATAGAATTCCTGTTTAAAGTGAATCAGTGGGAGCTAGTAAAAGTGTTTTTAGACTTCTGTATGTCTTCAGGCTAAAAAGTTTATGACTTTAAAATCTAAAACAAAATTTGTGCCTTACGCTCTATTCATTGATTACTTTTCATATTCAAATATAATAACATCTAAAGAAGACTTAATGAGACCTCAGCTAAAAACATGAGAATATTGTGCCAATTCCAGAGGGTCACAAAAACTCCAGCTGAGCAATAAGTTAAGTCCTGTACCCAGCATGTGCTGCGGTTTATTGCATGCTAAAAACAACAAGAGAGCAGTTGGTGTTTGTGGACATGTTAATGCAGCTGCTACTGCAGGGTCAATTCACAGAAATGTGTTCTCAATTTTGCAAATTCAATATCATGCTAGAAGCCCTTGAGACCAGTTATAAAATTTATTTTAATCAATATTATTTTTAATATAATGTAATTTATATTATAATCACATTATGATATACATTATATTATAATGGCCAGACAGGCCTCAGATGGTGAAAAATTACGCATTTCATGCATTTCAACCTAAAACGGTTCAGACCTACCAAAAGACCCTTTTAGATTTAGATACAGATTTATTTGGTCCACTATCTCGTGCCAAAACGGGGGTATGTGGAGTTGCTTATTGTTATTTTTTCTTATTGTTATTTTTTTTTGCTTTGTTTTTTGCTTTGCAGGAACACTGAAGATATCATGACACAAGATAGCAAACCAAACAACTCTTTTATAAGTTTGAAACATCAACTTTAACTGAATCTGATTAGTCAATTTACTTTTATAGTTGGTTAAAACTGTGGGAAATGTTAAATCATCAGAAATTACAGTCCTACAGGTCACAAAGATGTGAAAAGTTTAAAAGTGTGTACCATAAACAGACATCACAGCAGTTAAACATGTGAGCTGACTGTACTGAGAACAACTCAGAGTAAAGTCATTTAAGTTTAAGATTAAAATTAAAGTTAATCCAGAAATTTCCATAGCAAAAATGGGATTTTTTATGCTCACAGTTTAAATGCAAGTGCAGTTTATGGTGCTATATACTCAGACTATACTGAAACAACATAGTCAAATATAACAGAAAGTTCCCAACTTAATCTGGCCTCTGAAATTAATTTGCAGAAAGTAATGATACAAATTAACAACATGCTGTCATTGACAGATGTGTGGTAGTGACATCATTATAAACTAAAGATGATACCATATCTTAATGCAAATTGACCAAAGTTTAGAAATGTATGTTTCTTTGTCTGTTATCTTAACATCTTCCCTTTCAGGTGGATCTCTATGACTCCTTAAGAGTCCTGACACTAGAGACGTGTCTGAGCCTAAATACAGGCACAAACCTGAAATGCAGGAGATGGGTGTGATAATTCTTTAAGGGGTCATACACATCTCACAGAAATAAACTACTATATTAATTATATGACCTCCCGATGTAGCATCGGAACTAAAATTGTGCAACACAGATTGTTTTAGGTTAGAATCCACCCACTCCCAGGCATGAACTTATAATGCACATATTTTCACCATTGAAACAACATAACACTGTTACCTGGTATAAGTTTTAAAACTATCCAGGCTGGAAAAAAAAACACACATATGTATGATTAATGACTAAGAATCCAAAGTTTGTCATACATGCAAAACCATTTAGCATCTCACACATAGGAAATCAAAGAACTACTTATGATGCTAATTTTATTTTTAATATAAAAACTGTGTTTGCATTTTTCTTTTGAACTACGTGAAATTTTACAGTGTACGTAGGACATATGCATGGTTATAGTCACAAATTAAGGTTATTGTCTCTGATTGAATAAATAAAAGGTAGAAACTCTACCTGAAAACTCTAAATAAGACCTATTTGAGAATAAGATAAGTGAAGAATTAAGCCATTTGATGTGGTTGCAAACATGTCTAATGACATTCCAAACTTTAGAAAATGGTTAGATCTGAAGTGCTGGCATTTCTATTGATCAACCAACTGATTCTCAATCAGACTTCTAACCATTGAATGTGACTTTGCCAACGTATATGTATAGAATTTGTGAACAATGGTTAAATAAGAAATTCAGAATCTGTTTGTGTAAGTTTTTCTGGGTATGTTTTAATTTGCTTTACTGAAGTTTTAGATCTACATGGTTAACTTGCATTTCAGTGTTCTCAACTAATAATATGATTATTAAAATATAGTCATATATCATATATCATATTATATATACCTTAGTATAAATATCTGTATTTATGTACATATAAGTACATTTATTTGTATTATATATGAATACTATTGTTATTATATGCTTTAATGATGTATACCACTGGTAAATATGTCAGTTAAAAACTTTTGCCACTCTTCCTTTAAAATACACAGATTATATCAAAATTCCACTCTATACAAGAGATGCATAATAGAGAGGAAATTGGTATTTAAATGGGATCACCTTTTGGGACAAATTACTTTGAAAAAGGAAATGAGACCTTATTTACCATTCGCACCAGTATCATGAAACATCTAATAATGTAATTTGTTATTGTAACCTTGCACAACCATTTTCTTCCAATGAAAGTCAAGTTTATCAGTGTTCAGCCATTGCATGTCATGTGGATGATGTTCAAATGTCCCATATATAGTGGTGCATTCTCAGTGTGAGGAATTCCTTCACCTATGGAGGTCTGACTATTCTACGAAAATCCTGCCAATAGGTAACAGAGGATTGTTCAAAGTGTCAGACAAATTTCAAGGAAAGGATCCCACTAGACACACGTCTCTCCGTGGTGGGGAGACACCTTGAATGAACAGAGCACATGAGTTTCAACTGACACAATGGACTTTGTACAACAAACTTCAACCAGATACAGGTGCTCATCTTTCAAAGACTGTTACAGTTACACATGATGTATGGAGACCAAAGATGTCCAAACAGAATGACCCCTTGGGTACTCTGAGAGTGCCCCAAGTGGTCAGGGGTGGAATTGTAGTAGCTGTTCAAGAGATCAGCATTGGGTTTGCTTGTGGAGATACCCATAAAGCAATAAAATCCCCAGGTGGTGCTAATAACCAGGACTCAGGACTTCCTCTCCCAAATTCCAGTTCACTAAAGGTCTATTGAATCTATGTAATGTCATATTCATTCTATGCTGTGATGCTACAAAGGTTTCATCTTCATGTTTGGTTTCAATTTAAAGGTGATGGTGCAATGGTTAAAAAGGTCTAATTTCTATAATACTAAGAGAAAGTGTATCAAAGTTTAAAACTTAAAGACATAATCTGTACTCCTGCGAGGGGTGTCACATCATGAGAAGATCTAGATTACAGATGGTTAACAGTCCCATTTGGTGCTCCTTCAGGTCACGAGAACCGACCAACCAAATACTGATTTGAGATTTTATTATTCTTTGTCTCATTCTGTGTATATAAGGTGGCTTGGCAAGAGACTCTGGGAAGTATTCTTTAGCAAGAATCTTCCCCACACTTTGGGTGTGTGTATTCAGACATTATGGAAGTATTCTTTAACAAGAATCTTTCTAAACCATTTTGGGTATATTATATTCACGATGGAAGTACTCTGTAGCCAGAGTGTCTATTGCCAGGTATGACTTTGTAACTTTTGCAACTGTTGATCATTTTAATTAATTGGAATTGAATCAAATTCTGTATGATATTGTTTAATTTATGTTTGAAGCTGAAACCTGCCTGGTATAATAAATTGTTACATTTGATTCATCTGAATTCTTCAGAAATTGTATTGATTTATTTTAATTCTTTCAGAAATTGTTATGACCAGTAGATTAGAAGGAGTCTGGTATTACCGCAAGATTATCCTGTCAGGATATTATCACACTGAGGTTTTGATGGTCGAATGGAGCATGGGGCACATTCATTAAAACTCTCAGATTTATGTTTATCACCTGCCTTAGCAAGTTGCATGAGCGCTAAACTAAAGTAACTATTTTTATGATCGGAGCAAGCATGGAGCGGCCAGACATAAAAATATTAGTTTACCCGGTAACCTCTGACTAAGATCAGACTGACAATTTTGTGTCCGTGAGATGTACGCAACGGCCGGCGTATATCCTGTGCGATATCGGGTCCCTAATGAACGAATAACTAAGACTATGGGAATTTATAAATAATAAAATATATAAATTATGATCAACAGATAATTGGAATAATACACTAAACTCTTACTATATTAAATTGGAGTCAGATTATAATTTAAATACAGAGGTCAAAAGAATTTTAATTAATCCTGATATGGAATTATTCTTCTAGAAGCGCTGAGGAAGGAACGAACACGAGACCCCTTCACCCACTCCACTTGTATCTGTCGTTGGGCTTGTGGGTGGTACCTTACAAGACCATATATTGTGCAACAGCAGCAGAGACCGGGGCAGCCGGTATATACGATCCGACCAGAAGGGAAGCCCGGACCAGATCGGGTGGTCCATCGGAACATGATTCGCCCCTGTCCAAACTATCCCCCGCTAGTCACAGAGGTGGCTCCTAAGGAGCCAGAGACTGCTGCCCCCTGGTACGGAGGGTGGGTCATCTTTCCAAGAGGCCCGGCGGAGGGGCCGGCCCGAGTGGCCCCAAGGGAGCCTGAGAACTTACCTGTCGTAGTGGATCCAGCGAACGACGTAGCCCCAGAGGCTCCAGGAGAGCCGGACAACTTATCTGCCGAAGGAGCCCCAGAGGCCCCAGGAGAGCCGGATGATTTACCTGCGGAAGAAGCCCCAGAGCCCCTACCACAATGCCCCCAGCGGGAAACCCGGGGGCGGCCGCCCATCCGATATGGAGAGTGGGTCACAGGAAGCGGTTCTAGGGACTAGAACCATTTCGGCGGGGGAGGATGTCACAGGTGACGTTTTGAATGAACGACGGGCGGAACCCGGCTTCCACATTTTGTATGAACGACGGGCGGAACCCGGCTTCCACATTTTGTATGAACGACGGGCGGAACCCGGCTTCCACATTTCGTTTCCGGGGTTTCCCCGAAGTCAAATTAAGCCTGATTGCGCGCAGGTGGGGATAATTTGCACAGCGGTCGCTGGTAGGCTGACGAGGGGAAGAGTCAGCGTATAAAAAGACCTTTGTAGACATCAAACGGTGTGCTTGTGGTGTACTTGTCTACGCTGTGTTGCTGCTTTGCAGACAGACCAGGCTGGTTGGATCGTGCTATTGGGGAAGAGAGAAGAAAAGGGACAGTCAGTTGACGAAGGAATATTGAGGAGTTTCATCAGAGGAGGAGTGCACACAGAGCCATCAATAGTGTAGCGAATAACAGTTGTGGACAACTAAGCGTGAGTAACAGATGTGGTACTTATCTGAGCCATACTTGTACGAAGAGTTGTTTTGGTGTGTTCCTTTGTGTTTTTGAGGTCCCTGGCCCCACTGGAGAGGAAAGCGTGGGTGAGCCGCGGGTTGACCGGAAGTACGGACGAAGGACCTGATGGGAAGCACCGTTCGCTAGTAGAGCAGTGGCCCTGTGGGGAAACAGAAACACAGGTGAGCCAGGGGAGAGAAATCAACACGCCGGGCCTGTGAATACACACATCTTACTCTCATTGGCGGTCCAGTTATTGCACAACCATCCTCTCGAGGTCGTCGTAGCCAGGTGGCAAGGGCGATTTAAAAAACCACGTGAAGTTTATAAGAGTGCTGTGGGTGAGTTTCACTGATTGATGGTGTTTACGCTTTACTTGCCTTGTGTATGCTGTGCTTGTAGCGTTCAAACTGCCTAGCCTCAGACGAGTCGCGAGACGACGACAGCCGTTGTGGCCTGGGTCCTAACGAGCGCGAGAATATTTAGCCCTGTGCCCGGGGTGTGTCCACGAGAGCTTCGTTTATCCCTAGAGCAGACAGTGGTGAAGCCCAGTGAGTATTACCAAGAGTGTACTGTGCGGACTGTGGGTTGTAACAGTGTATGTATTGACCTTTCCACCAGAAGCTCGTGGTGAGCGGAGCCCCGACGAAAGTTCGCCCCAACTCATGACCCCGGTTGGTGAAGAAGGAGGGGGAGTTCGGGAAGCGTTCGGCTCCGTGTCATCAGCCCCACTAGTCCCTACGACGCCCGGACAGTCTGAGTGGATGGGCGAAGGAATACGGTGTACCAGCACTGTAGCGAAAGCCCACTGTTTATAGTGAAGCTCTGTGTGTGTACGAAGATCCCCAGTGCTGTGAGTACGTGACCTGTAAAGTAAACCTGTTTTGTGCTTATAGCAAATACCTACCTGTACAAGTGAAGCTCTGTGTGTGTACGAAGATCCCCAGTGCTGTGAGTAACGTGACCTGTAAAGGAAACCTGTTCTGTGCTTATAGCAAATACCTACCTGTACAAGTGAAGCTCTGTGTGTGTACGAAGATCCCCAGTGCTGTGAGTAACGTGACCTGTGAAGTAAACCTGTTCTGTGTTTATAGCAAATACCTACCTGTACAAGTGAAGCTCTGTGTGTGTACGAAGATCCCCAGTGCTGTAAGTAACGTGACCTGTGAAGTAAACCTGTTCTGTGTTTATAGCAAATACCTACCTGTACAAGTGAAGCTCTGTGTGTGTACGAAGATCCCCAGTGCTGTGAGTAACGTGACCTGTAAAGGAAACCTGTTCTGTGCTTACCGCAAATACCTACCTGTACAAGTGAAGCTCTGTGTGTGTACGAAGATCCCCAGTGCTGTGAATAACGTAACCTGTGGAGTAAACTCGACCTGTGTATAAACCCTTACTTACCTGTTCTGCCGAAGGTCCCGGGTGGACGAACAGCGTTTGACATCGAAGTACTTTACCTTGTCTGACCTTTGTTTGATTCTGCCTCCAGGAGAAGCGGAGCGCGCCACGGATTGTTGGGCCAGAGCCCCTACGGAGCCCCTGTCCCCAGTCTTTCCCTCAAGTGGCCCTGGAGGCGAAAAAGAGACACATTAGTTTTAAATTGCCCTTTCCCCTTTCCCCCCTTTCCTTTTAAATATTTAATAAAGTTTATTTTAATTATAGTATACTCGTCTGTCTGGTCATTGTGGTGGTCTTGGGAAACTCCTCGAGGTGGAAGAGTTGAGAGGGGTGTGACCCTTAGCATAGTTGGGTCCGCCCTCGGGGTGTGACATTAACATGCAGTTGTGGAGGACTAAAATGACTATAAATCAAAAAGTATAAGTAAATAGGCAAATAAACATTTCAATGTAGAAATAAATACAATTAATACGTTTTGTTCACGAAGGAGTTAAGGGAGGATTATTTCATCTCATTCATCAGTTTTTTAGCACTATTTCTGTATTTCTACATTTATTTATTCATTTTCCTACGTGTATTTAATTTGTTTTTGTTAGCCTACATATATTTTATATTAGTTCACTCATTTATACATTTATATTATCATACATTTATTTTCCTACATTTATTCGTTTGCTTGAATCATTTAAATGTTCAGGGCTCGGTTGCATAAAGCACCTTAATAAGTGTAATTTTCCTAAGTTAACCCTTTTGTTTCCCTTAAACTTAAGTATAGACCGCTGGGGGGTGCCGCAGTACCCCTGCCTGCTCCAACATTATAGAGAAGAGACGAGCGTAAAGGTCGTGACCAAACTTCGTAATAGTGCAAATAAAATGATAAAATATCACGTTTGTAATTTCAAACCTTTTACATTGACAACTTAGTTTTTTAATGATCTACATAAATAAAAGTTGCAAACGTTTATCCTCCGTTGTAAATTTACAAACGAATTAGTAATGGGAGAAAGGGGAGTTGTCCGGTAGGGTGCAGTGGAGAGTAGAGGAGAGAGTAAGGCAGAGAGAGGTTTTAGTTTCAGTTTCAGTTAGTGATAAACAATTAATTGTGGTAAATGCAGTATAACAGAAACATTAGTAATGTTCAAAAATTGTATCCCATATTTAGCAGTGTTCTGGTCATTCAAATTTAAAAATATTATTTGGAAAAAAGTATGGGAAATACCAATTAATTTTTTTTAAATAATAATTTAAATAAATAAAGTTTGAGAGGTATATTTTATAAAATTGCATAATTTCCCTGTTATGGCATTTGAAATTTCAAATTAGATTTAAGAAATTTTTGCGACATTTGTGGTGTTGCAACGGAATCTGGGAATTTTTTTTCTTTGATATATAGTATGTTTGGATTGTTTTAATTTCTGTTCTATATTATTTACAACTTTTATACAGATGTAACTTTATGATGTCATTTTTCTTTTTTACAAGATTCAGTTGATTCTAAAAGTACAATTTCTTTTTTTGTACAACTTTTTATTTTACTAAATATCACATTCATTTGAAGAAGTATGCTAAAGCTACGCCAAAAGAACAACTTATTAAAGAAATCAAACCACATGGCAATACAAAATAGCAATAATTTAAACATAAGACTTTATTATTGTATCCTGTGGTGTCACACGAATTAAAGCAAAAAGAAAAAACCTGGCTCAGGTTTTCTTTGTGCATGCTATCCTGTCTCCTGACCTTTTCTTTTTGAGAACTAGAATACGCCACTACTTTTAATTACATTTTTCATAATCTCTCATCTTGTTTTGTTTTTTGTATAAATACTCAAAAACAAATTAAAAACATGACACATTTAATGAAGTAAATTTTTTTTAATAAATTCCACAAATTGTTCAGACTGAATCCTCTTCAATTTCATCTGTCAGAAGTTGAACCCTCCATTGGTGATGGAGCCTAAGGCCGCTGCCACGTCAGCAAACTGAAAATAATGTGATACTTTTGAACTTAGATTTGGTAAAAAAGCATGACTTAATTACATAAAAACTACAGGTTTAGCTTCAAGATTAACAACTTGGAGGGTTACAATCAGAAGCTGGCAACATTGAGAGTCTGTAATGTTTAACTGTTTGTTTTGAATCTGTGTGCAAGCATATGACATTTGTATTACATACAAATCAGGGTGTACTTACATTTGCCAGGTCAGGTCAGGTTCAGCCCTCCACCTAATATTAACCACACATTTTTAACCCTACAACTGCATGATTAAGATTATAACCACAATTCATTACTAGGCTACCGGCTGTAGATTTGGTTACACAAGTTCCTTTAGTATTAATAACACCGAGCATCACTCTAAAAACAAACGGGGCTAAATAGCACTAAAAGCACTTGGTCCGTAATCATAGAAGAACCATTTTTAGTGCTATAGCACCTATGAAGCACCAATGAAGAACCATACTGGGTTCATATAGCACCATATATGGTTCTACATAGCACAATATGATTCTACACCGGTGCTACAGAGGTACTTCATTGGTGCTACAGTATATGGCACTTAAATGGTTCCTCTATATGAATACGAGCCAAGAACCATTTTTAGTGCTATTAAGCACCGTTTGTTTTTAGAGTGTATGCTTTATTATAGCATTAATAAATTTTTGTTAGTTAGTTAAAAGTTTATTGTCCATTCTTGTTAGTTGTGGAAAGTGTCGTTGTAGATTGTGTCTCACCCAGGTCTTCGAGGAGGTATGGTTCATGTTTGCATAGTGCATTATAAAAGGCATTTTTAACATTGTCTCTCCTCCAGAGTTCAGTGCTTCATAAAGCTTCCTCATTTTCTCTTGGTTGGTCCTTTCTGCTCTGATCTCTGAGTAAGTTTCTTTATGTTGTTACTTTTCAAATAATCACTGATGTCACCCTTGCAACAAGCTGTGCATATTTCTCATCCACAAACCTGGCCCCTGGAAATAAATAACATCTATTACAATGCAGATTTAAAACCCAAGGTATTTCAGTGAAAATAGTGCAGTGTTTTGCTAACATCCATGTTTATTTATAACATTCTTTTTTTTTACAATATCTTTACTTTACAAATGTATACTCTTGTAACAGTTTTCACAATATAACTTTCAATACGCCATACTCCCCATACTAGCACACGTCTAAAAATAATGATTCTATGCAAGCACTGTATGTAAAAAAACAATAATAGCCCTACATTTGACTGTTGGCAGATAATATGGATAAAATGTATTGTTTGTTGTTTTGGTGATAAAGTCACAAAATAAAACAGGATTTTAATCATCCAGGAGCTTTTCGATTTGTTGATCTGCAGAATCTAACAAATGACAACACCACAGCTATGAAAGATTCCCGCCTCGTAAAATGACACTTCCTCACATTAATGTCAAAGGGTTGGGCGTAGTTTTTACCAGCCTGTGCATACGAGTATTTACTGTACCAGTGTTTCCGCTATATACATTCAACCGTGGCGGCCCGCCACTCCTAAAACATCCCCGCCACGCCTGCGGTTGTGGATAGAAGGGATACAGCAAACGAAATCTCGTTGGATGAGCACTGTTTTATCCTAATCCTTTAACCAAACCCAACTCTAAACACAAAATTTCACACGATTGTAGGATGTATTTGTATCCAATTTAGCCAGAACCGCTGTTTTCATCCTAATAATCCTACCTCCAAATCTAATCCTTAACTTTTCGGCATTTGCTGTATCCCTTCTAGACAAAACCCACAGCGTCAGCTCGCAAAAAAGCAACCGAATGTCCGCTCTGCGAGACTGGCTGTCTAGAAATAAATTCCTTTCTGGATTTGCGTTGTTCACTCATTTATAAATAAGTCTCCTAAAATATCATAATTTCCTCCATGGGTTTAGTTTCATGCACAAATAGATTTAAATCAACAGAGGATTATTAAGCTATGTTTCTGTTTGAGAAATAATAATAAAATAAATAAGCCTATACGAAATATGTTGCACTTAAATAATTATTAGATTGACAAAACGAATAAAAAAGTATTTGAGTTTCTGTTCTTTTTTTGTGACGCGCTCTAAAACCAAACCGCAGAAAGCACGTCATGTTTTTAATGATTATAAATAAGCACAAGGTTTTCTCCTTATTGTGAGTTTACACAAATAAAAATACATCATTTGAAGTTTCGAATGTTGTTTTACTTTTATCTTTATGACTATAAATTTAGGGTAATTTAAGCTGCAAGGTCATCACGCATATGATGTTCACCGGCGCATATCTACACCAACACAGCGCAGGGCTGCGAGAAAAGACATTATTAAACTTTTGATTGAACATATTACGAGTCTTTTGGACATTCATTTGGAATCACTGTACTCATATTATAAACTTATCGGGCCATTAGTTATTCAGTATAGGCTATAAGCGCAGCGCACTGCTGAGCGCTCAGCTGTCAGTCAATCGTCTGTGCTTTAGATCGACACTCACAAAGTTTCACATTAAATGATAAGATATTTGTCCAAAAACAAAAGGCTAAATACTGAATACTACTTATATGCGACTGCAAGACATTAATAGTCGAATCTGTTTGTAAGGAAACTTACATTATTCCCGTGGAAGAGAAGAACGTTGGTAATAGAAACTTGAGGCAGACGGTGAGACTGTTTTATCTGTTTTCAGACGAAACAGCAGGGTCGGGGTACCCGCGGGTGAATCGCATAATATTTGATCTAACGGGTGTAATAGGCTATTTGCGTGTCATTTGTGTTGTAGATGCAGGTCGGGACTCAATAGACAAGAGTAAAATGCGGGTCTAACATCCAAGACCAAAATTCGACTCGTTTTTAAATGTCCCGTGCTTATTTGTGTTTAAGATCTGTCTGAAGACCGGTAAAGGTTTATATTTAACTGCGCAATTTGCGGTGTGACCGGCTCGGGGTCACAGTCTTTATGTCAAATGGTACGGGTGTGAAATAAAATTGCTGCTGATATCGGATAACTGGTCGGTTGTTCTGTCAATCACAGCGGTGCGGATTATCAAACAGGACTGCATGACTTTGTAACAGCTCTGTACGCTAAACACGAGGACGAACTTGCAATGCACACTACATTAAAACTACAATGAAATATCCGAACTACGTACGTAGCTGTGTAACGTTTTTTTAAGAAAATACAGTTTAGATCAAACATAGAAAAGCAATATGCTATAAATATAAGGAAAAGTAAATGACAGCGTGAAAATTATAAAAAAAAATACATGTTAGTTTACTGTAGCCTATATTCTACATAAATTTTTTTTTACATTTATAATCCTCATGGGCGCCCCCTGCCGCCACAGCTGAAAAAAATCCTAGAGGAAACACTGTGTACACTTCACGTGTTTTACTGATTGGATAGCTATAGCAACAGTTTCTTTTTGGCCAGGATTACATCGCCAAAACCAAAGATGTGGATACAGCGCTCATGAAAGCCATCAACAATATAACTATTTTTCAATATAGTTAAAAAAATATGATTTCAAATATTTGAAAATGATACCTTTGTCCTGTAAACTAGATAGAGATGAAGCTTTTAATTAACAGCAGCAACAATTTCCTTGACTATATAAGACTTTACAATAAGGTTGTATTTTTTTAAACACTAGTTAATGCATGATGGTGAACCAACTTCACCTCCTCCTCTACTTTCTACTGGTCCTCCTTTACTTTCTCCTCCTCCTCCTCCTCTACTTCCTCCTGCTCCTTCTGGTAGCCGTACTCCATATTGTTCTGAAAAAGAAAGACTTTACTTATTGAAAATCAAGGGTCAAGAACCACAACTAAAGCATGATGTTGATCCAGCTTTACCTCCTCCACCACCAATTCCTGGTCCTCCTCTACTTCCCCCTGCTTCTCCTCTACTTCCTCCTGTTACGCCTCTACTTCCTCCTGTTACGCCTCTACTTCCTCCTGTTACTCCTCTACTTCCTCCTGTTACGCCTCTACTTCCTCCTGTTACGCCTCTACTTCCTCCTGTTACGCCTCTACTTCCTCCTGTTACTCCTCTACTTCCTCCTGTTACTCCTCTACTTCCTCCTCTACTTCCTCCTGTTACTCCTCTACTTACTCCTGCTCCTTCTAATAGTAGTATTCCACACTGATCTGAAAAAGAAAGAATTAACCTAATGAAAATCAAGGGTCAAGAGTCAAAACTATGTATGATGTATGATGTATGATGTGGAACCAACTTTACATCCTCCTGCTCCTCCTACTTCTGTCCATTGTTTAAATGTTCCTGAAAAAGAAAGAATTAACCTAATTAAAATTAAGTTTCAAGAGCTGAAACTAAAGCATGAGGCTGAATCAGCTTCACAGTCTAACATTGATTCAGTGCCATTGCCATTGGTTTATTTATTTATTGTTTGATTACATTTCAATATCAATAGCAGGTGCAAAATTGATATTGTGTCAGGAATTGCCAGGAGACAGAACCCAAGCGCAGACAGACTAAGGGAACAAGGGTAACTTTATTAAATAAAACTGGAAAACAAAACCCACGAGGGGGCAAAAACAAGATCTGACAAATGACAGACTAAACACTAAACTAGATAATAAACTTGACTAGACTAGACTGAAAACAAACAGTGAACAAGACAATAAACATAAAATAATCCTTACAATGAACAAGACTTGACTAGACTATGTGACAGGCAAACACAACCTCCACATAAACAGACGATCGAGCACAGGACAGCAAACACAAGGGCATTAAATAGGGGAGCAAATCAAGAGGGGAACAGGTGACATGAATCGAACAATGATGGGATAATTAACAAGGAAACAAGGGGCGGGGTCAGAAGACGAGACAGAAAGCACATGGCTATGAAAAACAAAGCCAGTGCTCTCACTCAAAACATTGGGCTGCCATGATCCTGTCACTATGACTAAAAACTGTGACCTGAAGACAGGATCATGACATATTGATTCAATGAAATTAAAACAAGAAGCATCAACAGTTTTTAACATTGATTCAGTGGTTGCTTGCTACTAGGGTTAGATTAACAGTTTTGTAATCCGTGTTTAAAGAGAACCTATTACATTGCTAAAAACAACATTATTTTGTGTATTTGGTATAATACAATGTGTTTGCGTGGTTTATGGTTTAAAAAACACATTATTTTCTACACACTATAAGCCCTGCCTCCCTGAAGTGCATTGATTTTGTGCAAAACTTATCGTTCTGAAAAGCGATATGTCTTCGGATTGGCCAGCTAACCAGAATGTTGTGATTGGCCTGAATACTTCAGCTGAAAATGTGACGCTCCTTACCAAGTTTGTAAGTTTAGCTTCCAATGCAATACTAACAGGAGTTAATATCGTCTTTACTACCTTATCAATACAAGCCGAATCTGATCCAGAAAATGCAGATGACCAAACTGATCGATCAACTTGCCTGCGTGGCTTGAGCAGGATATAACAGATTGGTAAAACATTAAAACCATTTTTCATTTGTTATCATAGAAACGACAAACAACAAGCGCTATTCTGCACTGCTCAAAACTCGTGTCTAAATCATGATTTAGTCAGTCGTAAATTATTTAAATATGAAAACATAGACTACTTACAGGCTGTATTTCTGAAGGGGGGGGATTATGATAGTGACCGTCGTGTCCACATTAACAGGCAGAGGAAGTAAACTCTTGCCTACAATCCGTGTGTTTGTTGTAATCCAAAAAAAGAGATTTACGTTTGTGACGATAACTCACGTCTTTACTTTGGGATTTGTACCTTTTGCATACATTTCATGTCGATAACATGTACTAACACTTACACACCAAAGAAATGTAAAATCGTGAATTGGATAATTGGCGCTCTTTAACCAACACTTTTACATTTTATGTTCATATCACTAAAACATATTAGGAGCTTTGAATGTCTGCACATAGGTTTTAAAAGCTTAACTGAAGCTTTGAATTAAATATAAAAGTAGAGTCAACCCTGAAAGCAAGCAGCCACAGAGTCTATGTTAAAAAAAATTGATATGTCAGTATTAATTGCATTGCCACAATAACACTTTTGCATTGATTTAAAAAAATTTATTGCAGCATGCACTACAGCAGGACACTTTTGACAAATCAACTATTTTTAATATTGGTTCAGTATTTTTTTCTGCTACCTGAAAGGCATTTCAATTAAACATTAACAATAAAAGAGCTGTGTCTATTCACAAAAAAACGTTTTGACTGCACCCTCTCAGATTTATTTGACATTTTGACCACTTGACTGTGTACTTTATTTTACAACACTAAACTTAATCCTGTTAATAATGCTCTGGGTCTATGAAATCTGTTTAACTCTTCACCAGTAAGTTTACACAATCTCACTGTTATTAAATAGAAATAATAATGTCAAAATATTACCACTTACCCAATCTATATTTATAGACTTTAGGTCTACCTGGAACAATAAACTTTTTTGTTGCCATAACCCTGTAGATTTCACTTGTTAGTTTACTGACAAAATATTAAATGTTCTTTCATTTGTAAGTTGCTTTAGATAAAAAGCCTCTCCCACTTATCTACCTCTCAAACACAGACCCATTATTCCAATCCACGGCTAATTTAGAGCTATTTAATTATTTGTTTCTGTATTTTAAGGTGTGTGATGCAAGAGAATAGTACTTTCATTCCTTCATTTATACACAAACATTAAATTGTCTTATTGTCGTATTGTTTTGTTGTATTTTTACTTTTACATTTCATATGCAAACATGAACAACTTTTCTTTGTTTACCTTCTCTGACTGACTTAATTGTTTTTATATCTGTATCACTGCCTTCTCATATTAGGTGAGGTCAACATCTGTACTGCTCGTGATAATGTTAGAAATCTAAAGAAAATTTCTTTACATTGCATGTAGCTTTGCAGATTATGTAAGGGCAGAGGTACAGGTGATCTACTGCATTCATATAATCTTTGGACACACCCAGAGAAAATGTTTTTGCCTAGAGTTTTCTCTTTCATAACTCAGGAGATAAGGTGTAGATTTTTGTTGTGTTCATTTAAGTATCAACTTAAGTCACAGATTTGTCTCCTAAAATTACTTTGGAGAAATCAAAATAAATACAAACGAGACAATCGTCAAAATACATAAGTGTATGAAGTCACCATTGTGGTGATCAGTGTTTGCTTTACTAACACTGTAACCATTTATTTAATCATTTGTAAGTAATTTATTTGTACACACTTAGATATCCAACACTCATCATAAACCTTAACAATAGTGACAATCATCAAACTAATTCAGATAAACAAGTTATATTAACACAATTTTGTAACAGCCAAAGAACACCCAACATTAAAATACATGAATCAATAGCTGAACTAAAGCAAATGTTGATCACCACAATAGTGGTTTGATAAAAATAACAAAATTTTTTAATGTTGATCTGTGATGAGAAAAAAACCCCACAACAGTTCATGTGAAAACATACTTATGCTGGAATCCTAGGTATGTGTGTCTTTGTATTCTTGTTTTCTTTGTTTCATTTAAAAAAACATTGCAGTTCTTGTGAAAGGAGACTTCCCCCACCTGATAGTTTGATTGTGCAAGCAGTTTATTACGACCTACAGCAGGGGTGTCAAACTTAATTTCATCCTGGGCAAAAACAGCATTACGGTTGTTCTCTGTTTGTATTTGTAAGACTATAAAGGTATCAACTCTTTTATTACACTGCATAATTACCTTTGCAATCATTTATTACTGGCTCACTCAAAAAAAAATATTTTTGCACCTTGTATAATTTACTTAAATGAAACAAGTTAATACAACACAATTTTTTATTTTTTTGTCTCAACCTATTTTTATAATGTTCAATCTGCTTAAATGTAAAAATATTACATGAACTCAATAATTTTATATTGGTACTACATTAATGATTTTTGTTGCTATTACTTACTGGGCCGTGAATCTGTATTTCCCAGCATGCTTTGCATGCAACTGCCGTTGGAGAGTAATTTTTTAAATTAAGTGTTATTTTATGCATTTTTAGGTAAAGAGAAACACTTTATAGTGTTTAATGTTGGTTTATCTTATTGATTTAGAAAATTTTGTGTTATATTTTTACGAATTGTTTGGTTACCATCGTATAGAAGAGTGGCGCTTGTGGTTAAATTGTGGATGTGACATACGTACTTATTTTAAAAAGCACTAACTGTTTGAAGATCAGTCTCTTTTCACATGTTCATCCAATGTATCATTAGCATGCTAACGTGTGCTTATGCTAATTAGAATTATATAGAAACTGACAATTGGTTTAACTAGACTTTTTTGCTTGAATTAACTTGTTTTGTTTTTGTTGAACAGACCAGAAATAATTGCGTGGAAATGTTTTCCTTAACTGAATTTAGTTTATTGAAAAAGATATTTTTATGACCAATATAAATATATTTATTAAGTTGGTGCAACAAAATATTATTTGTTTAAATTAACTTATTGTATTCTTGTTGTACAAGCCTAATCTAATTTCATGGAAAAGTTTTCCTTAATTCAATTATGTTGATTGAACAAATAATTTTTTTGAGTGTAATAACTTAATTAATACCTAGGTTTGAAAGTAGAACCACACACAGTAAAAAGTTCCCCACCCATGTGAACAGAGAGTCCAAAGTGCTTAGTACTATTATGTAAAAATGTCACTACTAAAGCCAAAATCCGGTTAGAAAAACTATAGGCTCTCCCCTAACTCCATGACTGACTGGCAGAAACTTTCAACAAAGGTACTGGTTCATTCCAAAAGTAAGGTGTCATTGGAAATTATGCTTTCAGGAAAAGGTTAAAGGAATAGTCTACTCATGTTCAATATTAAAATATGTTATTACCTTAACTAAGAAGAGTTGATACATCCCTCTATCATCTGTGTGCGTGCACGTAATAGCTGGAGCGCGCTGCGACACTTCGATAGCATTTAGCTTAGCCCCATTCATTCAATGGTACCACTCGGAGATAAAGTTAGAAGTGACCAAACACATCAACGGAAAGCGGATTTAATAGAGGAACTATATTGTATGGCGGAACAGCACTTTTGGGAGTACTTCAACTCGCCTGAAAAATCCACTCTCCTTCTCCCTCTCATAATGGGAGAGGGAGGGTGTTACTGCGCCGAGTCGAAGTACTCCCAAAAGTGCTGTTCCGCCATACAATATAGTTCCTCTTTTAAATCCGCTTAGAAAAGCGCTACGTTTTATTTCGTACCACCAAACTTGCTCCTATAACTACTCGTCTTAAATAGGAAAAACGTTGATGTGTCACTTCTAACTTTATCTCTGAGTGGTACCATTGAATGAATGGGGCTAAGCTAAATGCTATCGAAGTGTCGCAGTGCGCCCCAGCGCTTACGTGCACGCACTAAGATGATAGAGGGATGTATCAACTCTTCTTAGTTAAGGTAATAACATATTTTAATATTGAAAATGAGTAGACTATTCCTTTAAGTGGAAATGTGATGGCTGTATGTATTTCTTACATGCATTATATTTTAAAAACTTTGAAACATGACTCTTTCATGATTTATTTATGTAAATGCTGTCATTTTTCAGTAAACAAAAACTTAAAATATTTGGTGTTTAAGGACGGTTTCACATTTGGTGCGATTGCCTGGTCCGAACCCGAGTTCGATTGCTCCCCCCTCCCCATGCCCCCCATGGACTGTGTTCATATATTATTTTTGCATCCGAACCGCGGTACGCTTGCATCATCAAGCTGCAGCCGGCGCGTTCTCATGTTGCTTGGCAACCACTGTAAACGAGAAGACGACAAGCGTGATTGACTAACTCTGCAAGCAGAGAGATGATTTCTGAATGCCTCCGCAAAAATTGACGTCGGCGGACAGACCGTTGTCATCGAAACGACTTTAGTATGTTTGTGGCAGAAAGACGAAAGTGCGTTTCTGTATTATTTCTTTGAAAACAAAACCAAAGGTTTAAAAAAATAAGAACAAAACTCAAGCAAGCATTCTATGCATTTTGTTGTCAAGGTAAGTGCACGCACACAAACACACACGTCTGTTTTGGTGGGACATTCCATATAATACGTAATTAACAGTGGTTCACTTCCGCGATTTGGTAAGATTGCGCTCACATTAGCAGCGAACAGATCTGGAGTTCACATGAAACGAACCCCAGACCACCCTTTTTAAGCGGACTCGAGTACGTTTCGCGGGTGCGCACCCGAGTTCGGAAGACAGCGTTCACATCATCCAAATGTACCGAACTCTGATGTCAATCGAACCCGGGTGCGCACCCAAAATGCTAATATGAAAACACCCTTAATGTTATTGTGCATTTGGGTGTACAGGCACTGTTACATGAGTAGTTAAACGAGAAATTATGGTGGCACAAAATAAAACGTGGCAAGTTTTTAGGCGGATAAAAAATGAGAACTATATTGTATGGTGGAACGGCACTTAGGCCTAGTCCACACGGACACGGGTACAGGGCATGAAATTAACACCCGACCACGCGCCAAATGCGGGTGGATTTTGCAATTGGCGGGTAACACTGTCAATCTACCAGCCACATTGGCGGGTAGCCAATGCGAATCAGTGATGCGCGGGTCATTGTAGAAACAACCCACTCCCGACCGACATTTTCAACTAACCCGCCCGCAATTATTCAAAGTAGTTTTTAAACTCGACCGACTGACCGCGGCCTGAATATCATTAAAATATTTTTGGATGACTCGTAACCGGCACCCGGTCATTTCTTATCAACCTGCGCATATCACCGATCCAAATTGAGTGATTCATTGAGAGGATGCGACTGCTGTTTCGCAACTTTCATGCGATTGGAAAGAAGATGAGGCACTTCTCTGACTACGTTGGATGTGCGAGTAAGTATTAAACTGTTGGTGAGATGGGAAGAGAATTCAATGCTGACATAGACTACAGTATAATCACAGTTGCACAGATGTGTAGGGCTGCTGTGACGGATCAGAACTCTTGATGTGTATACTTTGCGCTACTATGCCTTATACTGTAGTACATTAACATACATTTTGCGAATATAGTAATGATGAAAAACAACGTATGTGCGGCGTTTATGTGCGCAGTTTGTGCCCCCTCTGTCTCTGTGTGCGTGCGCGGGTTTAAGGGGACTCAATAGGGCACATCGGAGAGACGCGTTCCTAAAAGCATGCGTACATAAAATCTTTCTGCTCTTGACAGGGCACATATAAACGAAATGATTTCAACAGTATTCTTTTTCTAATAAAACATTTCTTTATGTCTCAAGTGTATGCATAGAGAGTCAAAAACCAGTCTGTGATGGTCTTAAAGAGACAGTAACCTCAATTAACCTACTTAAGTCTGTGTCATTAATGTTAATCAAACAACCTAAGACAAAGAGAAATTCACGTTTGTAGCTCTGAAATTTTTTTTTTATATTTAATTCATACAATAAAGACAGTGTTATCATTCACTATTCAGGCAAAAAAAACTGGCTGGTAAAAAGTCTCTGTGGCAGGTGGATTTCTAAATCCACCTGCCACAGTGGCTGGTGGTCAAAAAAGTTAACTTCAGGCCCTGCACGGGTATATTTATAACCGGAGTTTTCCCTAAAAAAAAATCCCGTCCACACATGCTCAGTTTAAATTAAATATCCATCCACACGATAAAGCAAAAGCACGCTTTCAAGCGCTGTCAAGAGCATGCCACACCAGCAGGCGGGGATATAACCCAAATCGTGTTCCGCAATATAGTGAGATAACTGAGCATCTATCTGTATACATGTTAGAAGCACTGTTGGCACAGTTATTATTAGCAAGATACGTCCGCCATTGCACAGAATCATCAACAAAGCAGTCAGTGGCGCACAATCTTGATGTCAAACACAGTGGATAACGGCGCGCACTCTGACGTCGCAAGGCAAAACTCCCGGTTTTACTCTCTACACGACACCACTGTAACCGGGGTTTCTTAAAAAGCTCACCCTGGCCGGGGTTTTCAAATATGCTCGGTTTCAGTGCCCTGATACTGCGGTTTCGTGTGGACGAACGTCCGAACCGCGTGAAAAAACTCACGGTTATAAAAATACCCGTGTCCGTGTGGACTAGGCCTTAGTTTGCAGCACTTTGACCTTGGGTGAAGTATTATTGATGGAAGTTTGAGCGAGTAGTCAGGAGTAATGATGTTTCTGTGTGCGAGGTCAAAGTGCTGCAAACAAAAAAAGTCTTGCCAGTGCCATAGCTTCAGCTGGTTTGGGGAGTTTCTTTTAAAGGACCAGATGAATGAAGATCAGTTGCAGATGATGTGTGTGAAACCGGGAAGATAATACTAAACAAAACGTCTTCCGGGTGGGTGGTGTCACAGTGGGTGGTTTCAGCTTAACTTTCTCTGTATAGTTTCTCAGCTGGTATATGAATACACATCTCTGTGTGGATCTTCATATTCTTCAGGCACATTTTGATGTTAAACTGGTAAGTCTCTGCATTCTGTTGCATAAAATTTCCTTTAGTACACAAAGTATTTTGTTGTTATGCAAAAATTTTGTTTGTGATATAAACATGAGTACATAAACCAGTACTGATATTTGTGATGATGTATGTTATATTAGAGAACTAAATGTTTTTTTATATATAAGTTTTAGACATTTTCATATCAGTGGCAGAGAAAAGCACTTTCGGTCTGTCTATATTTAAAAAAATGTGTAACATCCATAGCGCCGCGCCGCCAGAGGGAGCCCTCACCGGAGTACTGACATGGCACCGCTTCTCTGCTTGTTTCCTGTTTTGCCCTACTTAAGACTCAAGGGTCTGGCTCTCCACTCGAGATCTGAAACTCCAGCTCCCGTCCAAGAAACTGAGTCCGAGGTACGTAGGACCTTTCCGTATAATTAGACAAATTAATGATGTTACATATAAATTAGAACTACCTGTTAATTATCGCATTTCTCCCTCTTTCCATGTTTCCCTGTTGAAACCTTATTATGCGGAGTACGACCCCAACGTTGAACCTCCAAAGCCACCTCCTCCTCTCGACGTTGCCGGGGAGCCGGCCTACGCCGTGAGAGAGTTGTTGGACTCGAGGCGACGCGGGGGTCGTCTCCAGTATTTGGTTGATTGGGAGGGCTATGACCCTGAGGAAAGGTCCTGGGTAGCCTCGGACGACATTCTGGATCCCAACCTCATCGAGGAGTTTAATCGAGCCAGACCCGACCGTCCTGCACCACGCCCTCAAGGAAGACCCCATAGAGCGCCAGGAGGCGCTCTTAGAGGGGGGAATTCTGTAACATCCATACCGCCGCGCCGCCAGAGGGAGCCCTCACCGGAGTACTGACATGGCGCCGCCTCTTGCTTCTCTGCTTGTTTCCTGTTTTGCCCTACTTAAGACTCAAGCTAGCCTAGGGCTGGCGCAAAGTATTGCCAGCTAACCCCTGCATACCGAGCGTTTTTTGAGTGATTACTCTGACTGCCTGATATTGACCATCTGCCTGTTTATCTGTTTCTCTGCCTGTGGATTTGCCCTTTTGTATTGTTTGCCTGGTTTGGACTGCCTATCTGTGTTTGATCTGCCTGCCTGTACTCTGATTAATCTTCTGCCTAACGTCTTGGATTTGTTTACCAGATTGGTTTGTTTTAATAAACACCGCAAAATGGATCCCAGTGTTTCTGAGGCCTCCTTACAGAATACATCGCCTACCATCGATCCAGCGGAAGTAACCAATCTGATGGCTGCTTACAAACAACAAAGCAGTCTCCTGGGGGGTTATCAACAGCAGCTCATGCGTCTTCAGTCCATCAATGAACATCTAACCGGTTACATCCAAGCCTTGCCATCCACGTCTGCAAAACGAGTGTGTGTATCTGAACCGGAGAAGTTTGACGGAACAGCTGAACACGTGAGGGGTTTCCTTCGTCAACTGGATATTTATTTCCAGGATCATGTGAGTGAAAAATTATCTGATGTTACCATGTGCTCTAAAGTGTTTTCATTGCTGACTGGCAAAGCGGTCGAGTGGGCAGCTGCTGTTTGGGAGACTGATCAGCGTATTCGCACTTCTTACCCGTACTTCGTTCAACAACTGAGAGAAGTATTTGAATATCCAGCTGGGGGAAGAAGTGCTTCGTCGCAGATCATTCACATGTCACAAAATCATCGTCCTGTTGCTGAATACGCCATTTTGCACGCTTGCAGCACAAAGCGGTTGGAACGAGAAATCGCTTAAGGACGTATTTCAGAATAGTCTGGACATTGAACTCCAAGCGGAGCTAGCGTGTAAAAGTGAGAACCTTGCATTCTCTGATTTTGTAAATCTAGCAGTCCATATTGATAACCTGATGAGAAATGTGCCGACTAAAATGAAGTCTCAAACCTCAGCTAGGCTTGGAAGTAACTCCAGTAAAAGTTTAATACTCCTGTTGATACCATTGACGTCATTGAGCCTATGCAGATGGGGTTTGCACCTCTCATTATGGAGGAACGACAACGCAGACGTACACTGAATTTATGATTTTACTGTGGTAAACCTTGCCATCGCATTGATCACTGCCCTGCTAAGAGGCCCCGCTACAACAGCCCGGTGAGCCAATTTCATAACCTCCCTTCTTGTCATGATATGTGTTCACAGCCAGTAACCATCATCCACAATGATGAATCCATGTCATTCACAGCGCTAATTGACTCAGGCTCAACGTTAAACCTCATTCATGAAGATGTAGTCACTAAAAATCTAATTCCTGTTATCCCATGTCAACCCCCATTGAACATTTCCGCTGTGAATAATGTACCCATTGGTAAAGGCATTACTCACCAGACGATTCCTCTCACGCTCCAAGTTGGATCCCTTCACCTAGAGACTGTCACCCTGTATGTAATTTCTTCACCCCGCTATGACATCATATTGGGTCATCCATGGCTGGTAGCGCACGACCCAAAGATAAACTGGAGAACTGGAGAGATTCTACAGTGGTCATCTCCTTGTATGAAGAATTGCATTGATCATCTGAAACCTAAACCCTGCCTGTCTACTCACATCGAAAGCCCGAGTGGTAAGAATGTTCAAATTCCTGATGTATACTCAGAATTTTCTGAAGTGTTTAGTAAGGCCAAGGCTACTGAGTTACCACCACATAGACCTTGGGATTGTGCTATCGAATTATTACCTAATTCTATGCCTCCTAAGTGTAAAGTTTATCCCCTGTCACAACCTGAGACCTGAGCTATGGAGGACTACATATCTGAAGCACTACAAAACGGCTTTATTCGAACATCCACATCCCCTGCTGCAGCTGGTTTCTTCTTCGTGGAGAAGAAGGATGGAGGCCTGAGACCCTGCATTGATTATCGAGGTTTGTACAATATCACAGTAAAATTTCCATATCCTTTACCCCTTGTACCCTCTGCTCTAGAGCAACTCCGAGAAGCCAAAATTTTCACCAAGTTGGATTTACGCAGTGCTTACAATCTGGTTCGCATCCGTGAAGGTGATGAGTGGAAGACTGCATTCCACACCACTAGGGGGCACTACGAATACCTTGTGATGCCGTATGGGCTATCTAACTCTCCCGCCGTCTTTCAATCATTCATCAACGAAGTGTTCCGAGACCTCCTGAACCAGTATGTCATTGCCTACATTGATGATATTTTTATTTATTCCCACAGTATGGAGGACCATATCTGTCACGTTAAGGAAGACCTGTCCCGCCTCCTCCAGAACAAACTGTATGTAAAGGCTGAAAAGTGTGAATTTCATATTTCTAAGACTAATTTCCTGGGCTATAACATCAGTTCACAGGGTGTCGAAATGGACACTACCAAAGTCAAAGCAGTCACTGAATGGCCAAACCCCCACATTGTTAAAGACCTGCAACGATTCCTTGGGTTCGCGATTTTCTATCGCCGTTTCATCCGTAACTACAGCATGGTAGCAGCTCCCCTGACATATCTCTTGAAAGGTAAACCCAAGAAACTCTCCTGGAACCCGCAAGCTGAACACGCTTTCCAGAAGCTCAAAACCTGTTTCACCACAGCCCCCCGATCCTGAAGCATCCTGACCCTGAGAAACAATTCATTGTTGAAGTTGACGCATCAGACACAGGAATTGGAGCTGTTCTGTCCCAACGCCAAGGTCCAGCTGATAAAGTATAACCGTGTGCCTACTTTTCTAGAAAACTCACCCCGGCAGAGAGAAATTACGATGTAGGAAACAAGGAACTTCTCTCTATCAAGGCAGCCCTAGAGGAATGGAGGCATTGGCTGGAGGGTGCTAAACATCATTTCATCATACTGACTGACCACAAAAACCTCGAATATGTCAAAGGAGCCCAAAGATTGAATGCACGCCAGGCAAGATGGTCCCTGTTTTTCACACGATTTAACTTCTCCATAACCTACAGACCTGGACACAAAAATGGAAAGGCGGATGGCTTGTCACGTTATCCCGATCCCACACCCACTGACCGCTCACCTGCCCCCATCATACCACCCACTCACATCATTGCCCCTATCGCTTGGGATATCATGCAGGAAATCACCCAAGAGCACCAACAAGATCCGGTACCTCCTGAATGCCCACCTGAGAAAACTTATGTCCCGCTTACCCTACGCCCCCGCATTATGCAATGGGTCCACACATCACTCAGTTCTGGTCACCCAGGTATCACTCGCGCTATAGCCCTGGTCAAGACATCCTTCTGGTGGCCCACTCTGAACCACGATGTTACTCAGTATGTCAAGTCCTGTAGGGTCTGTGCTCAGTCCAAAACGCCTAAAGAACTACCCTCCGGTCTCCTGAAACCCTTACCCATACCACAACGCCCTTGGTCCCATCTCAGCATTGATTTTGTTTACAGATCTGCCCCGCTCTTACAACTATACAGCCATCTTGGTAATCATAGATAGTTTCTCCAAATCCTGCCGTCTTGTGCCACTCAAAAGTTTTGCCCACCGCCATGGAAACCGCTGAAGCTATGTTTCACCATGTGTTCAGAAACTTTGGTATCCCTGAAGATATTGTCTCTGACCGTGGAACCCAGTTCACCTCCAAGGTTTGGAAAGCCTTTTGCAATAATCTGGATATTAATGTGAGTTTAACGTCTGGTTATCATCCCCAGTCTAATGGCCAAGTAGAAAGACTGAATCAAGAAATCGGACACTACCTGAGATCCTACTGTACCCGTGAACAATACCGCTGGTCTGAATTCCTGCCCTGGGCCGAGTACGCAAAGAACTCGTTGAGGCACTCTTCCACCAACCTTACCCCCTTCCAGTGCGTACTCGGTTATCAACCCCCCATGTTCCAGAAGGCTCTCCAGACCAAGGAAGTCCCCGCTGTGGACGATTGGATGAGGAGGAGTGGAGAAGTCTGGGAAAGCGCCCATGTTAGACTCCAAAGAGCTATACGCAACCAGGAGCTCCATGCCAACCGTCACAGACGTCCTCATCTCCCGTACCAACCTGGTCAAAGGGTCTGGCTCTCCACTCGAGATCTGAAACTCCAGCTCCCGTCCAAGAAACTGAGTCCGAGGTACGTAGGACCTTTCCGTATAATTAGACAAATTAATGATGTTACATATAAATTAGAACTACCTGTTAATTATCGCATTTCTCCCTCTTTCCATGTTTCCCTGTTGAAACCTTATTATGCGGAGTACGACCCCAACGTTGAACCTCCAGAGCCACCTCCTCCTCTCGACGTTGCCGGCCTATGCCGTGAGAGAGTTGTTGGACTCGAGGCGACGCGGGGGTCGTCTCCAGTATTTGGTTGATTGGGAGGGCTATGACCCTGAGGAAAGGTCCTGGGTAGCCTCGGACGACATTCTGGATCCCAACCTCATCGAGGAGTTTAATCGAGCCAGACCCGACCGTCCTGCACCACGCCCTCAAGGAAGACCCCGTAGAGCGCCAGGAGGCGCTCTTAGAGGGGGGAATTCTGTAACATCCATACCGCCGCGCCGCCAGAGGGAGCCCTCACCGGAGTACTGACATGGCGCCGCCTCTTGCTTCTCTGCTTGTTTCCTGTTTTGCCCTACTTAAGACTCAAGCTAGCCTAGGGCTGGCGCAAAGTATTGCCAGCTAACCCCTGCATACCGAGCGTTTTTTGAGTGATTATTCTGACTGCCTGATATTGACCATCTGCCTGTTTATCTGTTTCTCTGCCTGTGGATTTGCCCTTTTGTGTTGTTTGCCTGGTTTGGACTGCCTATCTGTGTTTGATCTGCCTGCCTGTACTCTGATTACTCTTCTGCCTAACGTCTTGGATTTGTTGACCAGATTGGTTTGTTTTAATAAACACCGCAAAATGGATCCCAGTGTTTCTGAGGCCTCCTTACAAAATGTATGTGAACAAATTAAAAAACTGGTATTATTTCCTTAAATATGAGTGATTTAGAAGTGGTAAAACTTATAGATGTAATCATCTTAAATTCTTAGCAGTTGTCTTCAGTGTTTACCTGTATAGTCAGCGATGTACAGCAGTTATAAACTGTAAACTGTAAAGTTAGAGCAAAGTTTAAAAATGCTGAATTTCAGGTTGGCCTTGAGATTGCTGTATTTCAGGTTGGACTAAAGACTTGTTTGTCTTTGGGATCAGAGTTTGATTTTACTGAGGAGAGGTTTAGTATCTTTCAGTATATTGTAATATTTACAGTTCTTTTGTAACTCCATAGTGTTTTTCTTTCCGAAACAGGACTGTTGTGTTCGTACATCAAACTTGGGATCTTATAGCAACTGCACAAGAAAACAATGGGTTAGTATATAACATGATGCATATTATAAACCCTTTTATGTTATATTTTTATATTGTATTGTATCATATTACGTTAAAATCATAATACCTACATTTCATTGTTCGTTTAGAGTTTGACTGTAATAAGGACATTTACAGAACTCATCCACAGACAAATGTCAGTGCTGTGGCGCAGAATAGAAGCAATATTACAGCACCTGTTTTTAATTTTTGCACAATAACCGGCAATGTTCCCATAACACACAATGCTACTGGTAAGAAAAATCTGTGTTGTGTAAGTAATGTTAATGCTGCATGTTTTTAGCCTTACTTATTGCTATAGTTTAAAATACCCATGTATACAGTATACAGTATAATAATATCTTCTATCAGTCTGTCAACCAAGTGTTTCTTTTTCTGCAGGTATCAGTGGGTATCACCCTGACACTGACAAAACACAACCATCAGGTGAATGAGTTTGATTGTTTGACTAACTTACTGAAGTCATTTAAAATAGTTAAGAAGTTAATATTGCATTGTGTACTGATAACTTTTTTTTATCATTATTTACAGTATTCTTAAAATGTCTATATCCTGTAGAAGCATAAATATATTTTCCAAAATACTTTTTATTATAAACATTCAATATTTTATTTCTGCAGCAAACTCAGTGATTGTCCAGTATAAACAGCGGATTTGCAGTGAGTACCAGCATGTTACCGAGTATAACTCACTGCCTGGTGAAAATGTGCTGCTGTGTGAGCGCTACACTGAACCTCTGATCATTCAAAGACATAGAGATCAAAAAGAAAGAAAAGAGGAGATCTCCTCAAAAGGAGAAAGTTTTCAGCAGGTCCTCAGCTCCAGGAGCACTCATGAATCTGTCCTGAACTCCCTGTTTCACACAGATGACCATAGGATCACTCCTAGAGCTGTCATACTGCAGGGAAACTCTGGGAATGGAAAATCTTTTGTTGTGCAGAAGATCATGATGGACTGGGCATCTGGTAACCTCTACAAAGATCAATTTGATGTTGTGTTTCACTTGAAGTGTAAAGAAATTAACTGCATTCCTGGTGAAAAGAGTTTGTTGGAGCTCTTGAGCTGGAGTTGTGGTTTAACTTCAGATGAGATCTCACAGATGCTCCAGCGGTCACCAGAGAGAGTGCTCTTCATTATTGATGGGTTTGATGAACTCAGACTCCCACAGGACGATAATAACATGACATCACCCACAGATCCAGACCAGAGATGCACACCTGTGCTCACCCTTTGTGCCCTGCTGAGAGGACATCTCCAGGTGAACTCCTTCCTCTTGGTCACTAGCAGATCAACAGTTACAGACAATTTAAGCAGTCTGCTCAAGAATCCTCAGCGTTTCACTGAGATTATGGGCTTCTCTGAAAGGGGGGTGGAGGAGTATTTCCAGAAGTTCTTTCAGGATGAGGAACTCTTCAGGAACGCTTATACGTTTGTGAAGGACAATGAAACCCTGTTCACTGCTTGTTCCATTCCTGTCATCTGTTGGATCATTTGCACAGTTATCAGAGAAAGATTCAATGATGGTGCAGATATTACAAGCGGTCTGGAAACAACCACATCCATATATGTTGACTTTGTGTTCACTTTACTGGAGCATCACAGTCAGGGTTTGAATCAATCTGTGCCAAACCTGCTGAGGAGTCTGGGTCAACTGGCAGAGAGAGGGATGCTGGAGCAGCAAGTTCTTTTTGATTTAAAGACTGTCTATAAAACAGTGCAAGATCCTGCATGCTGTCCATTTCTGTGCAAGTTCCTCTTTAAAAGAAGAATCCAGCAAGAGACAATGTTCAGCTTCATGCATCTCAGCTTTCAGGAGTTCTTCACTGCTCTGTACTATGTCTGTCTAGATAAACACCAGGCCATGATGAAACTTCGCAAGCTATGTTCCATTACTGAAATGTCATGGATTCTCCGTTCTTGGCAACCAGCTTTTTCAGATGTGATAAAGTTTGCTTTTGGTCTATTAAATAAAGACTTGCAATGCAAACTTAGGAAACATGGTCTGTCTGTTCATCGAAAAGCAGAGGCCCATCTGAAACAATGGTTTATAAGTACGATTTGTAATAGAAGTTTCTCAGATCCATTTATGTTTAACTATCTTTATGAACGGCATGAAAAGAGCTTTGTGGAAGAAGCTATGCAGGCCTGGAATCAGATTTCTATATATGGTACAATCTTAAGAAGAACAGATTGTTGGGCTTTGATGTACTGCGCTCAGTGCTGCCACAGCATCAGATCAATCTATCTTGGTGATTGCAAGTTAACACCTGACAAGTTGTCTATAATTCTGCCTGTAGTCCACAAGTTTGAGAGATTAAGGTAAGTAATTAAACAGTTCCTTAGTGGATACATAGGGGGTTGCATTCAAAGGGGTCATATGATGGTTAACTTTTTTGTGTATCTGGTTTAATACAGTGTGTTAACATGATGTAAGCTATAAAACACAATTTTTCTCATACAAAAATCTTTCTGAAAAGCACAGTTTGCTCTAATTGGTCAGCTGACCCAGTGTGTTGTGATTGGCTGAATACCTCAAGCTTGTAGTTGTACTTTGCAGGTCATATACATGCACACACAGCTACATAACACGAAAGAAAAGGAAAAACATGAAACAGCATCATATGACTCAAATTTTTATATGTTTAACCTTAAGGGTAGGGTCAATCCCTTGCCATAATTTTGTTTATTTGATTAACAAATGCAATTCTAAATAAAAAATACAATGTTTACATGGATGATAAATTAATCTGTACAGTAATGCTCTGGATTTGATTTTGAAGCTTGAAAGTAGAAAACCCAACAGACTCTGATCTTGTTGATCTGATGTGTGCTGTTACAGGAGGAAAGACCCAAAGGTAATGTATTTATAATAGCACTTATCCTAAATAAATATTTTATGTACTTCACACCACATGCACTATAATTCTTTAGGGTGCATAATTAATTGATTTTTTTCTGTACTGTGATTTGCAGTGTTGATGTTACCCCTTTATGGGGCCGTGCAGATGGACATTGTTCCGTTGAATCATTAAAACTGTCAGTCAGTGATGATGTGTCCAGGTGAGATATATAAAAAGCTGGCATAGCTGCTTAAAGGCCCAATGAAATAGAAATTAAAAATGTTTATATTGCCTGGAATAATGTGATAATATTTTACTTTTCTGTGACTTTTTACTTAACTTTTTTAGACTTTTCTGTGAGCTTTATATGATAAAAAAAACATGACTTTATAATCTTTAATCAAAAACGCAAATCTCCTAACCTAAACGATCTCTCTTTACTTTCGATACAATCAATTCTGGAAGGATTTTTTAATAGACTTTTCTCATGTTAGCCAGAGAAAATGACAAAGAAAATTTTCTTTAGCCATAATGGGGGCAGCACAGTGGCATAGCTGTCTCTCACGCATTCACCGTGAGACTCACGCAATTGACCCCATTCTCACGCTCTCACGCCACACAGCCATTTTCTCACGCAGGCTCGTGCCCACCATTGAGTTTAATAAAAGACATTCAATAATTGAATATAAATACCTAACTGTAAATACTGTAAAACGCCTATCTCTATCTGGCGTGCCTCAAACAGCATAAAGCGCTCGTCAAAGTCAAAATTATGCGAAGGCCAATCAAATCAAAGAAGGTGGAGTTATTGTTTACAGATGCCGAAGCGCCAGCTACAAACTACAGATAGCGAGTGCGCGGCTGCGCGATGGTGAAAGAGCAACGCACGATGTAAGTAGCTAAACCAGTGCTCGCGGTACTGACACTTTTATATTTTAGCGTACCTTCACTGTCTTTTGCGTGACACCACTTCTCATGTTGCTGGTACTTTGCTGCAAAGAGTCAAAGCGCATTTCACTTAATGTGGCGCTGCGCAGGAAGTTCGGCAGCGAGGACATCAGAGTACCGCGAGAGCAAGTCGAAATGTTAGGCTTGTTTGAGATGCAGCTTGCCTCGCCTGAAATATAGGCGAGAGTAGCCGGCTGCAGTGAGGGGAGGAGTGAAAAAAGTGTAGGCAAGCCGGACGCTTCATGAATCTCGCTGTGTTGTTGACTGCAAACGTCAGCAATGGAAGAGATCGCGTTCGCGTATTTTATCGCGGATTAAATAGATGCAACTGAAATACCAACAAATGCATTTACATTAAGATGTTTATAAGGAGAATTATGAAAGGTGAACTGTTCATTATTGGAAAAGGCTTCTTAGTAAATGTTGGGATGTAATCTAAGTCTAGACGTAATACAAATTCGTTTCTGTGTGAAATATAAACAGCACACAGTACAAATAATACAACACCAATACAACAGTTTAAAGGAATTTATTAATAATTTAAATGTCATAAGTCAAGAACAAGTTGAATAAATATAAAAACTACTACTGGAAGTGGAGTTTTTAGAATTAAAAAGTTATCAGCTGACATTCCCGGGCAAATGAGCATTAAGCTGTGCGACAGCAAGTCTTTTCCCATCGTGCTTTTCGTCAACGCAGTCGGAGGAGAGCAACTGCACTCGGCTGTAGAATCCGACGAGTCCGCCTCTCCATCGCGAGAGTTATTTTGGACACACGTCAGCGTGACATCAGAACAAGTCGGACGTAAGTCGGACACTTTTCTAACCGGAATGCATCTTGCGCTGATCACCGGTGATCGATTCTGCGCAGAATTTGCTCATCTCAAACAAGCCTGTTACAAAAGGGTCCGCCTTTACCTTTGCTCTCGCGTTACTCTGATGTCATACGCCGATCAGTCAGCTCCGCACTAGTCGAACACACAAAGCGTCAAGGTCTGGATGAGAAGCAGAGACTTGCCCGGATTCCACGCACGCAGATACCCTCAGAAAACAGCAATTTTAATCAACCATCACTCGCGTGTGCATGTTTGCAAGCAGTACAAGCCTGCGTGATGTTTGCGGTGACAGGTTTTAATAAAAGAGAAAAAAGTCAATTGATATTTGACATCTATAAACAATAATATATACGAAATATAATTATATGGTTTTGACATACACATTATCTGTTGCTTTAGTTTAATATAAACTACTCATTTGGTTTATTTGATTGTGACAGTCCCTCTATCACCAATCACAAATCATCACTTTACGCTTCTCTTTCTCAGTGGATAAACTGAATCAAAGCTGCTGTTATCTGCAGTTATACATTTTACAGAGACCAGTATTCATTAGATTTTAAGAACTTTTTTGGCACTTTTATCAGAAGGAAAGCATAATAGAAGTGTATAAAATAATAGTAAAGACTCTAATCTCAGGCATTTAAACTAAGTAAAAGCTTTTATATCAATTTAATTTCTAAAATATGATTCGATTTGTATTGTGAATATAAAAAATTATTACGACAAACCCCCACCCCCCCAAAAAAAATCTCACTCCAAGCTGAACTCAGAAGTTGGCAGCTCTGCAGTGGATCAGTGGGTAGCACTGTTGCCTCACAGCAAAAATTCAGGTGGCCTTTTTGTGTGGATTTTGCATGTTCTCCATAAGTCAGCATGGGTTTACTCTGGGTGCTCCGGTTTCCTCTCAAAGGCCAGAACATGCAGTTTAGGTGAATTAGAGATGCCAAAACCCATTTACTTTTGGTTTTAAGATAAGAAAAGACGTTTAAATGTCACAAACACACTATTTGATTTAATCATTGGTAAATATAATGTGTTATATGTTATTTTTATTGTTATTTTTTTAGCGAACTTTAGACAAAAAAAATACTTTGGATTGTGTGCTAACTAAGAACTTAGAAGGTCCCATTCTTTCTGTGTTTTTGAAGCTTTGATTGTGTTTATAGTACGCAATATAATATGTGTTCATGTTTCACATATTTTTCACACAATTTTCACTGTCCTCAAAATGGGCTGATGTGTTCCTTGTTCTGTGAAGTCCCTCCTTCAGAAATACTTAACTGTCACAGTGTTAAACTGTGTTCTGTGTTTGTCATGGTGTATTAGTGTTGTTGCCCGAGTAGCCACCAGATGTCTCTTCCCCTCACTGTCACATGTGCCATGAACTGCATCTCCCATAATCCCTTCTGTTATCATTGATCATTGTACTCAGCTGTTCCCACTCACCTTGTTAGTGTTTGTGTATTTAAGCCCTGTCTGTTCAGTCTATGTTGTGGATTCCTCATTGTAAGTCGCTGTCGCTGTCGCTGTCGCTGTCGCTGTCGCTGTCGCTGTCGCTGTCGCGGTCGCGGTCGCGGTCGCGGTCGCGGTCGCGGTCGCGGTCGCGGTCGCGGTCGCTGTTTGTGTTTATGGATATTGACCTTTGCTTGGATGGATTATGATTTTTGGATCACCCTTATTAAACTGCTTATAGATCTAACTTTTTGTGTGTGCGAGTCGTGACAGAAGGAATCCACCATGAATAGATCCAGCGGATTGGGGATTCGGATCAGTCCACCCACTACTGTAAGGGAGAGAAGGGAGAGGTTCGACAACATAAAGGCCCTACACCAGCATGGTCAAACGGTGGGTTGTCTGGCTTAAACGTTTTGGACCTTGTCCTGCGCCATGAACTATAATGACGCTACATTAAAGGACCTTTTCAATTGTTGTCTGGATGAACCGCTACCACAGTGGGAGATGAACGGGCTGGACATTTTGGATTTCTGGGGGTTCACCCGTTATTTAGAGCATCGTAGCCGGTGGGATGATACAGCCACACCTGCGATGCCGGACAAGATGGCCGCCACCAAGCCAGCAGCTGTTTATAAGATGGCTGTCTACAAGGCTGCACCTATTTTTGAGACTGCCACTATTATCCCTGCACCTGTTCATCAGATGGTCACTGTTGTTGAGGGGACTGTTTTCGACAGGGCGGTGATTATGCCGGCATCCGTTCTCAAAATGGCCGCCACTAAGCCAGCAGCTATTCCCAAGATGGCTGTCACATTGCCTACACCAGCTTTTGAGACCCCCACGGTTATACCGGCCCTGGCATTCCAGATGGCCGCTGCCTCACATTCACCTGCTCTCAGGAGGGCCATCATCATACCTGCACCTGTGCTGAAAGAGGCACCAGAGGTATGTTCTTTAAAGTGCTTCCGGTGTTTGCCATGGCTCTGTGGTGCGTGTGGTCTGTCTTCTGCTCTTTTGTTCAGCACGACGCCTCTCAAGTCAAGGAACCTGAGTCCTCTACACTTACTATCATGGCTGGAAGGTTAAAATCCGAATCACATGCACTTCCAGCCACGGTTGAAGCATCAGAGTCAAGTGAACCACCTGAATCCCAAGAGTCTTCCGAGTCATCTGAGCCGAGGGAGTCATCTGAGCCGAGGGAGTCATCTGAGCCGAGGGAGTCATCTGAGCCCCCTGTGCCACATTGGTCAGCTAGTGTGGTCACCCCGAAGATCCAGAGACTTTTTATTGTCACTAAAACTATGACCAGTATTGAACTTTCTACCTGTCTCAAGATGGCTGTCCTCAAGCTCACTGCCTGGTCCAAGATGGCCAGGTTCGAACTCTCTGCCCTATTTAACCTGGCCCAGAGGGCCTCTTTCTATGGTCTCCCTCTACCTAGGTTCCTGATACCACCAGCACCACCCTGGGATCCAGTCCCTCTCTGGCCTCTGGCCCCGCCCTGGCCGCCTGCTCTGCCGGCCCCGCCCTGGCCGCCTGCTCTGCCGGCCCCGCCCTGGCCGCCTGCTCTGCCGGCCCCGCCCTGGCCGCCTGCTCTGCCGGCCCCGCCCTGGCCGCCTGCTCTGCCGGCCCCGCCCTGGCCGCCTGCTCTGCCGGCCCCGCCCTGGGTTTCTAGACCCTCCATCCCTCCCCCAGGTCCACCTCCGTTCCTCCACCCACCTGAACTTTTATGTTTTGTCGTATGGAGTGTCTGGAAGCCACTCCCTTAGAGGGGGGTACTGTCACAGTGTTAATGTCACGGTTCGATCCGTGTCATGTTTTGTGTTTGTCTCTGATCCTTGTCCCCTGGACTTTCATTGACTGATTACATTAACTCATTACACCTGTTCCTTGTTTGATTGTCTGTGTATTTATACCCTTGTTTTCTGTCATTCACTCACCGGTTCATCGTCGCCTGTTACCTGTCAGTTGTGCTCCGTGTTCTGTTTTGTTCCAGTTTTACCTGCCTGTTGGTTTGCTCGTGTTTTGTTTGATGTTATTTTTTGAATGAATGTCATTTTTGTTCATAACCTGCATCTGCATCCTCCTTCGTGTTCCTCGCCTTTCGTCCTGATTCCTGACAGATGAACCGGTCATACATGGATGCAGCGGGTTACGCAACAGTGGGGACAAGGTCGGTTCCCGTAACGGTTGAACCTTCTACGTTGGTTCCTGTAGCGGTCGAGCCTTCTGGGTTGTTTCCTGTGTTGGTTGAGTCTTCCGAGTCGGCTCCTGTAATGGTTGAATCTTCTATGTCGGTTCCTGTGATGGTCAAACCTTCCAAGTCAGTTCCTCTAATGGTTGAACCTCCTGGGTCAATTCCTGTGATGGTTGAATCTTCGGTTCCCGCGATGGTCTAATCTTCTAAGCCGGTTCCCTCGGTGGTTGAACTCTCTGCCTGGCCCAAGATGGCCGAAGAAGAGCGCTGTTTGGTCCAGTGATGGTGGTCTGTTGTGGATGGACCCGCCCTGGACTTCCGCTCTGCCGGTTCCGCCCTGGGCTTCTGAGCTCTCCGTCCCTCCCCCAGATCCGCCCACCTGGACTTGTGTTTTTGTGTTGTGGTGGAGTGTCTGGGAGCCACTCCTTATGGGGGGGCTTATGTCACGGTTCGATCCGTGTCATGTTTTGTGTTTGTCTCTGATCCTTGTCACCTGGACTTTCATTGACTGATTACATTAACTCATTACACCTGTTCCTTGTTTGATTGTCTGTTTATTTATACCCTTGTTTTCTGTCATTCACTCACCGGTTCATCATCGCCTGTTACCTGTCAGTTGTGCTCCGTGTTCTGTTTTGTTCCAGTTTTACCTGCCTGTTGGTTTGCTCGTGTTTTGTTTGATGTTATTTATTTGAATAAATGTCATTTTTGTTCATAACCTGCATCTGCATCCTCCTTCGTGTTCCTCGCCTTTCGTCCTGATTCCTGACAGTTAAACTGTGTTCTGTGTTTGTCATGGTGTATTAGTGTTGTTCCCCGAGTAGGCACCAGATGTTTCTTCCCCTCACTGTCACATGTGCCATGAACTGCATCTCCCATAATCCCTTCTGTTATCATTGTACTCAGCTGTTCCCACTCACCTTGTTAGTGTTTGTGTATTTAAGCCCTGTCTGTTCAGTCTATGTTGTGGATTCCTCATTGTAAGTCATGTCTGTGTCTGTGTCTGTGTCTGTGTCTGTGTCTGTGTCTGTGTCTGTGTCTGTGTCTGTGTCTGTGTCTGGATATATGTTCTGGATTGTGTTTCTGGATATATGTTCTGGATTGTGTTTGTGGATATATGTTCTGGATTGTGTTTCTGGATATATGTTCTGGATTGTGTTTCTGGATATATGTTCTGGATTGTGTTTCTGGATATATGTTCTGGATTGTGTTTCTGGATATATGTTCTGGATTGTGTTTCTGGATATATGTTCTGGATTGTGTTTCTGGATATATGTTCTGGATTGTGTTTCTGGATATATGTTCTGGATTGTGTTTCTGGATATATGTTCTGGATTGTGTTTCTGGATATATGTTCTGGATTGTGTTTCTGGATATATGTTCTGGATATATGTTCTGGATTGTGTTTCTGGATATTGACCTTTGCTTGGATGGATCACCCTTATTAAACTGCTTATGGATCTAACTTTTTGTGTGTGCGATTCGTGACACTTAACAAGTTTTGATTGTGTAGTTTGTTGAGTGTGTTTTGATTGGATAGCAGCTTAGCTTGCTGTTAGCTTAGCTGGCGACTGACTATGGGCGGAGTTTAGTCAAAAAAACTGTTTTACTGACATCATTAAAGCAGGAAGTAGAGGGCTGTGGTCCAAACGGGCGTTCACTGTAGGCTTTAAAAGGGGAATTCTGTAAAAGAAAATATATCGCCTGGCAGTGAACTTCGAGCTTTATCATTTCACAGGTATTATTTATGCTATTATAGCAACATTACACACTAACTAGGGTTTACAAATGGGATTAGAAACAACGTGAATATTGTTAGCTTACAGACTCACAATAACAAAATCGTTTCTGTTCCTCTAACTGATATTAACTTTGTTTTAATTTTCTTTTTAGTGTCCGCATAGTTTTTCGCTATGGCAGTGTGGTACGGTCACTTCGTCTCACTCTACCACAGTCAAAGGCTATCGACTGGGCAAAGCTTTTTCAAACATTTCACAACACAGATTTGGATGCCTTCACGTCTGCCATCTATTCTGTGCCTAAACTTAAAACGCTGGGACTGGAGGTTGACTTTCTGAATAAAAGCTTGTCTCTTTGGATTCTCTCCATCAGCCACAATGTCTCCAGTCTAACAGAACTCAAGTAAGAAAAAGATATTTCATTTCATTTATAAACCACTACTAAAACAACAGAGCGTTGACCAAAGTGCTGTACAGTAATCAAATACTTCCATAATGTTGAATTCTTGCTCAATGAATTAGTTACAAAAGCAATGTAGATAACCATAATGGTTTCTATGAAAAAATGTAAAAGATTCAGATTTTGAATCCAAATGTTTCAGAATTGTCGTCCACTTACCTAATTCGCACTCCACTTAAATATTTCAACATTTGTGTCGTGTTATCTGTGAGGCTGTAATGATTTGTCTGCACTGCATGTTTCTGTTGTTTAGTGCAGTTAAATTTAACTTTTTATTTATGAAGCCTATACCATCTTGTACAATTACAACAAAAGTGACAGAAATGCAAAACTTAGCCAAAATGTGTGGTATTGTAACATTTAGAGGATTTGTTTTAACACTTAATACAAAATTGGATAATACAAATAATTCAGTACTATTCTGTCTATATGCTAGAGGTTGATATTATAGACATCTGTCTATAATACATATCCACACATCCACCATTCATGGTCCCTCATCTAACCGTCCTTGTATGCATATGGATATGATATTTTTAAAAGGGCCGCACAATTAAGACAAAAAAACATAATTGTCATTTATTTCCCCTGCTATTGTATTTTAAGTTATCATTTTAATTAATACTATTTACATTGTTTTTATTTCATTATCATTGTACACTTGAGGATTAGTTTTACATTTAACCTCGCTTTGTTAAAAATAAACATTTTAATCCAAGCTATCAGTTAAGAGTTGTTGACATAAAGAATGAACTTACCAAACCCTGGAATACAGTTAATTGTTTAATGTTTAATTTGTGTGTATTGTAGGATTAATGCCAGTAAGCTTTTACCGGAGGAGGGAATTGAGATCTTGCAAAGGTCACACACAAGGCCAAACTGCACTTTGACAATTACAGGGTTTGTATTAATTTAACATGTATTTACCTTGTCATATCAGTGATCCATAAGCCTGTGGTACTCCAGTTCTTCTACAGTTGTACATATAATGTGTAACAGAGGAAAACCGGCCCTCCCAGCTAAGCCTGGTTTGTCATAAGGGTTTTTCTCCACAAGTGGAGTTTCGGTTCCTTGCCACTGATGCCCTGTTGACTTGCTTACGGAAAGACTGCTAACATTAGTTTGGATTAGGGTTTAGTTAATTCTGTTAATATAGCTTTTATTAAAATGATCCAACTGGAATGTTAAAGACATTTTTGTAGGCGTGTGCACTTAATCATGTTACTACAGTTTCTCTGTTTTTTTTTACAATTTTGTTTGTGGTATTTTTGCAAATGTATTATGTGCTCATATATATTTTTTCTTATTTAGAAAAAAAGTTTACATCGTTTTATTAGACTTTAATTTATTTATGAGGACAATAAAATTCACAATATATTCTACTCTATTATTTAACAATTGTGTAGTTCTCTGCCATTTCTTCTTTCTTCATGTAAAGCAGAAGTTTTATAATAGCTTTGTGTGAGGTGCAAAAGTAATTTTTACTTATTTATTCTTGCCATTTTGACTCTTCTTGGCACATTTATTAGTGAGCAACTTATTATTTCTGCTTTTTCCACCAAAATGTTATGCAAATCATATAAAGTAGTAGTCTGCTGTCTGTCAGGTTTGTGAAGAGCTCAGTAGCTTTCTGCGTTGTTTTGTAGGTTTAGATGTATCAAGCCATCTCAAAAATGCACACTGCATAGCGAGCGTATTCTGAGCTGCAACCAACATGTGATGATTTCTGTGAATTGTCAGGGTTTTGCTGAGGAGACTTGGAAAAGGTAAGTTAGTCTTACCTAAGTTTTTTGATATGCCTGTGATATGCTAAAGATTTACTGTTATAAGGTTGTTAGTAACTGTGCACAATTCTAAATAAAGGAATTTGCTTTTGTATTTGTATTAAGGCACTTATACAGTACAGTACACTAATTATTATGGCTACAGTAGTAGTTGTAACGGGCCACCATTCGTCAAACTTTTATGACCCCCTCCCCCACCCGTTGACAGGTCGTGTTTTATGACCCCTTTGACAGGGGGGCGGGACCATCAATCAAAATCTGTACAAGTTGTCAACTTTAGACAGAAAGTATTTAATGGTTTTATGGCCGGTCATTTAGAGTGATTGTTTTTCCTGAGTGTGTTTTATGTCACGCGTATGCTGTCATTAAACATGACAGGTTGTGTTTGTGACATTTGCTGTCTATCACCCCTCCCTTTTCGACCCGCGCGCGTCTCACCACTGCGTGTCACACTGCGGGTGTGTGTTGTTGAATCTACAGTTTTGCAACATTAAAAGTTTATTTTAAGGCAATCACTAATCATATATATATATATATATATATATATATATATATATATATATATATGTGATTAGATGTAACTGGTTAAGCTTAAAGCCGATATTTTCTATCGAACTAGTCTATTTTCTGTTCAGACACAAAGTTTCTGATGCTGATATTATGTCAGTGTGTGTTTGTGTGGGGGTCGTGTGATGTAATCTTTGAAAGTTTATGACCGAACCTTTATTGGGGAGCAACAAGAGATCTCCCGGACTCAGTTTGGATGGAGCAGAGCTGTTATACTCAAGTCTATTGGTATGTATGTGTTTCGCTGTGTTCGTTTCATTATTTTGTCTGATTATTTAAAAACTAAAAATTCGATCTCTGGTCTTGCAGCGAAATTGTCTAAACTGGTATTTACTATTCCTGGTAAATCGCGGAGAAGAGAGGAATGAACAAAAAAGTCAGACCGAGACTAGAACCACCAGCAGCGTAACAAGGAAATCTTGGAGCAAAGAGACGTTGATTGGATCGTGTTGTCCGGTGTGTATTTATTTAATCCTGTTACAATAGATTTAAACAACCTGGTTTGATTTAATATTTTCTAATAACATGTGTTATCTGTTTACAGGTTAGGATACAGACCACAACGCTTTGGACGTATCTTTAAAAAAGAGAAAAATCAGAGACTTTTTGGATTTTGTCTGGGGACATTTTAAACATTTTGTGGCAAATTGGATTTAAAACATTTCGGATACTGGATACCTAGTTTGATTTGTCCACAGAGCTTGTTTAAGACGTTTTCACCGCATTTTAGGGTTTATTTTTAATTAAAGGCTTCTTAAAACATGTGTGAAAATGTGTATATTATACAATGAGTCTTATATTGTCTGCTCTGACAAAAATAAATTATTATTTTAGATTTTAGATCAATTGACTGTGTGTGTTTTATGTCAAGCGTATGCTGTTATGTTTAATGACGGCTCGTGTGTGACAGCTTGTGTTTTGGCATTTGATGTCAGATCTCACACTTCGTCCATCCTTATTCACAAGCCCTGCATTCTTTCACAGGGGTGCGTGTTGTAAAGCGACTAAAGATTTCTAAAACTCAACGTTGGTAAAATAATTCCCCATTACGGTATCAAAAAAAGTAAATGTTTATTTTAGATTTAGACAAATCATGAACAATGCTACGATTAAAACTTTTGTTTGTAACATCACAAGTTATTTAATTAAATATTCCGTATACGTGTATAGTTTAAGCAATGACCTGAGCCATATCCTTCGGCGCCATCAATACTACAATATTTAGACGATAGTCTAAACTAAATAAAATTTTAAACGGTTTCAGGAACTCCGTGAATCTTTTCATAACCTGCTCTATAGTTTCACGCGTATTAAAGATCCGGCGGTGCCTGACAAAGCGCAGGGTGTGTGTTCATATATACCGTTTTAAATTAACCTTAATAAAATGTAATTCTGTCCACTATGGCAAAATAGGGGGTTTATTTTAGATTTAGGGGATTCTTTAACCAAGGCTCTGATTAAGACATATGTATAAGGTGGATGCTACACATTGGTGGTGGTTGAGGAGATTCCCCCATTCATATGTAAAGCGCTTTGAGCACTGGAAAAGCGCTATATAAATGTAACTAATAAATAAATAAGTGCACCGATGGTGTCAGAGAACTTACATATGACGGTAATAAACTTTTTAAAAAAAAATTTAAGACGTCTTCACCTCATTTTAGGGTTTATTTTTAATTAAAGGCTTCTTAAAACATGTGTGAACATGCGTATATTATACAAAGAGTCTTATATTGTCTGCTCTGACACAAATAAATTATTATTTTAGATTTTAGGACAAATGACTGCGTGTATCTTATAAATACAACTTGATAATACGTTTGTTTTGTCAAGACACTTCTTTAACGTCACACAAGAATAAAATATTTTAGTTGTAAATGGTTAACCTTAAATGTACTATGATCTATTTAACTATAAGCTATATTTTTCTGATAAGCCTTAAACATAAGCTGCTCTGTGAGCGTCTGGGTGTTTGCGATAATTCACATTAGGTGGCTGTTTGTAAACTATTGTCTTTTAAAACCGCCGTGGTAATGTGTAATATGGTAACTCTGTCAAAAAGTAAAAGGTTTATTTTAGATCACAACCTATTTATGGCAAACAATGCAGTATCTAAAAGTTTGTAACAACACAATTTTATTTAATGAAATATTCAGCATGGGTATACCAATGAACTGTACCAAAACCACCGTGGGGGCCGCCAATAACACATTCTTTAGACTAAAGGCTTTTTATTTTAAACTAAATAAAATCTTAATCTTTTCAAGCACAATATTCTGTTCACACCATTAGATTGCGGTCCTGCGCTTACAATAGAGAACATAAGCGGATGTGTGTTCATATCCATACGTTAAGAAACTTTTTTAAACGATTAAAGACATTGTCAATTCATCTTATGGGTTTGTTTTAAATTAATGACATCTTAAAACCAACTGGGGATATGTGTTTATTACACAATAAAATGTAATTCTGACCGGTCTGACAAAATAAGGGTTAATTTTAGATTTAGGGAATTCTTTAATAAAGTCTCTGATTAAAACACATGAATGCGCGAACCACCGTTGCCAGAGAACGTACGCTGAAGCGCTCTTATGGCGTTAAGAACCTTTTTAATGTTTAAGACATTTTGACCCCATTTCCTGGTTTTGTGTCCGCTGTGGATCCCAACCTCTATGTGTTTATTATACAACAAATGCAATTCTGTCAGCATTTCTAGTTTTAGAACGCCTCTGATTTAAACATGAGGGTTTTAAAATGAAACGGCCATGTGACTTTTATGACAAAAGCTATTCGATCTTAATTTTTTTGTTTTAACATCCAAACGTTTTTATACACAATCCATAATTAAACATCTAGGTGTGTATGAGTAAGTTTACATCTAATGTCACATGAGTGTGTGCATCCAGTCTGTGTGTGTGTGTGTGTGTGTGTGTGTGTGTGTGTGTGTTTATGAGCCCTGTGTCTTTGCAAGGTGTGTGTGCGTGTGTGGGTGTGTGTGTGTGTGTGTGTGTTTGCATGGGGTTCTATGAGGTCTCTGTTTGTTACTAAAGTTTTGATATTAAGTCTGTGTCCTCATTGACAATAAGTAAGGGTTTTTAGATTTAGGCTTCATTACACAGATACTGATTAAATCATGTTATCCATTATTTGCAATTTAAAGAAACTTAAAAGGTTTAAGACATTTTATCTCACATTGTGGTGTTGTTTTTTAATGAATGTAACCTTAAACCCATCTGTTATCCATTTAGGGAACAATAAAATGTTTGCAAATATTATTTATCAAAGTTGACGATGTTATAAGCCAGGATGTCACTAACGTGACAACAAACATTTCTTTAAAGACAAAACATTTAACAAAATTGCCATGGCTTACAGAGACACACTAGACTTTTTTTGTGTGTGTGTGTGTGTGTGTGTGTGTGTGTGTGTGTGTGTGTGTGTGTGGTTTTGTTAAACACGATTGTGTGCAACCATTAAACTATCTATATCAACAACACCAGATAGGATGTACCTCTACATAACAATAAAATCATGTACATATATTAATTAGGTAAACACTTAACACTTATTTAAAAAATAAAAATATACTATTCGAACATCCTAACCTGATATAGGCTAGATTAGGTTTTAAGGTCAATCAGCGTCTTTAGCTTTACGACTTACAGCACAAAACCCCCCAATGACAGGAGCAATGACAGGATTTTTATGAAGTGGAGCAGACCCTTGGTTTGCCTGAGGGGTTAGGTTCAACTTAGGTTAACATCTATCAGTGCATAATAAGCAAACATGAAATTATATTTTACATATGGTTTGTTACTGATGTTGCTAGGTTCGCGTATTTTTTCTGAAACAAACTTTTCTTTTCAAACTTAGTTAGGATACACACTTTTGTCGCCTCAAACACCTCATCAAAGTTTTTCTTCGCTAGCGTCAACTAATGTCTGAGATTTTTGTAAATTCATCAGATGTTTCTTACTTGTGTATTTTCTTAAACAAACTTTTCTTTTCAATCTTAGACAGTCTTCATACGTTTGTCTTTCGATAAGTTGTTCATAGTTTTTATGTGGTAGTGTCAACTTATGTCTGAGATTTTGTAAATTCATCAGATGTTTCTTACGTGTATATTTTCTTAAACAAACATTTTTTTTTGTTTTTCAAACTTAGTTAGGATACACACTTTTGTCGCCTCAAACACTTGATCAAAGTTTTTTCTTCGCTAGTGTCAACTAATGTCTGGGATTTTGTAAATTTCATCAGATGTTTCTTACTTGTGTATTTTCTTAAACAAACTTTTCTTTTCAATCTTAGTTAGGATACACACTTTTGTCGACTCAAACACTTGATCAAAGTTTTTTCTTCGCTAGTGTCAACTCATGTCTGAGATTTGTAAATTCATCAGATGTTCTTACATGTGTATTTTCTGAAACAAATTTATGCTTTTCAAACTTAGGTAGTCATCATACTTTTGTCTCTACATACATTTGTTCAAAGTTTCTCGTAGCTAGTGTCAACTGATGTCTGAGATTTTGTAAATTCAACAGATGGTCATACGTGTGTATTTCTTAAACAAACATGTTGCTTTGCAAACTTAGGCAGAGTTCATACGTTTGTCTTTTCATAAGTTGTTCATAGTTTTTATTTGTTAGTGGCAACTAATGACTGAGATTTTGTAAATTCAGCAGATGATACTTACACATGTATTTCTTAAACAAACATTTGCTTTTCAAACTTAGCTAGGCTACACACTTTTGTCTATTCATACACTCGTTCAAAAAAAATTTCTTCGCTAGTGTCAACTAATGACAGAGATTTTGTAAACTCATCAGATTTCTTAGTTGTATATGCACAGTCAATATTATACTTATAACAGTCGTCTTGTTTTCTTTTGTACGTGACAACATATATCTGTGATTGTTTTATGAACACAGATGGTTTCATTTCTGTAGTTTATGTAACACCTTGTCAAACTCTTAAAGGTGGTACTAACTGTTTAAAACAACAATGCAAAGTGTTTTAGATTTACTTGATAAATCTTTTACATCAAAACAAACTAGGATAGCAATATGTTTGAATCTGTAACAGGTGATACCACCAATAGCGGGTTGTACATAACAAAGTATGCAAAATAATAAAGATTGATTAGGTTTTTTATTTAGTAAACCTTTTAACATAAAGTGTAGAGTCTTTTGTATGTAACAACAAAGATGCGATGAAACAACGCAAAACAAGAGAGGCTGTGTTTGTTAAACCACATATAAATTAAGATGCATACATCTACAAATGGGCAATGTTTTTAATCTATTGGTCCCGAATTTATAGGCTATACGGCCAAACTATTTCAAACATTGCCCATTTGTAGATGTATGCATCTTAATTTATATGTGGTTTAACAAACACAGCCTCTCTTGTTTTGCGTTGTTTCATCGCATCTTTGTTGTTACATACAAAAGACTCTACACTTTATGTTAAAAGGTTTACTAAATAAAAAACCTAATCAATCTTTATTATTTTGCATACTTTGTTATGTACAACCCGCTATTGGTGGTATCACCTGTTACAGATTCAAACATATTGCTATCCTAGTTTGTTTTGATGTAAAAGATTTATCAAGTAAATCTAAAACACTTTGCATTGTTGTTTTAAACAGTTAGTACCACCTTTAAGAGTTTGACAAGGTGTTACATAAACTACAGAAATGAAACCATCTGTGTTCATAAAACAATCACAGATATATGTTGTCACGTACAAAAGAAAACAAGACGACTGTTATAAGTATAATATTGACTGTGCATATACAACTAAGAAATCTGATGAGTTTACAAAATCTCAGACATAAGTTGACACTACCACATAAAAACTATGAACAACTTATCGAAAGACAAACGTATGAAGACTGTCTAAGATTGAAAAGAAAAGTTTGTTTAAGAAAATACACAAGTAAGAAACATCTGATGAATTTACAAAAATCTCAGACATTAGTTGACGCTAGCGAAGAAAAACTTTGATCAGGTGTTTGAGGCGACAAAAGTGTGTATCCTAACTAAGTTTGACAAGAAAAGTTTGTTTCAGAAAAAATACGCGAACCTAATAACACCAGTAACAAACCATATGTAAAATATAATTTCATGTTTGCTTATTATGCACTGATAGATGTTAACCTAAGTTGAACCTAACCCCTCAGGCAAACCAAGGGTCTGCTCCACTTCATAAAAATCCTGTCATTGCTCCTGTCATTGGGGGGTTTTGTGCTGTAAGTCGTAAAGCTAAAGACGCTGATTGACCTTAAAACCTAATCTAGTGTTATGACCTAGCTTCTTTCTCTCTCTTTCTCTACATTCTTTTACACATACACACACATTCACCCACGCATTAGCCGCTCTCATTACCCACAGCCGCAGCTGTTTCCACTCTCTCCTCTCTCCACCTGTGTCTCATCTCCTCTCATTAGCTTTGGCTTTATCTACCCTGCTCTGCCTTTGTCTTATTGTCAGATTGTTAATTCGGTGTGTACGTGTTGCACAAGCTGAGCTGTTACGCCAAAGATACCGTTCTCTGTCCTGTCGTGTCGTGTCGTGTCCTGTCTAAGTATCTTGTCATCAGTACTGTCTGCTATTTCATTGGAATTACCCTGCATCCTTTATCGTGTGCAATTTCAGAACTCTGGCGAGTGTGGTGCTTAAGAGGTACCTGTGAGGGGTGTTCGTCTGCCTCCTGCCTCGCCTTCACCTTGACCGGCTGCCCTGTGAACCCTTGCTGCCACTTCTGTTTTTGCTCTGCCACAGAGGACCTTTAAGTTGACCCTTTGCCAGCCATCTGGATATTTTTCTGTTTTTCTGAGTTTGTGTTGATGCCGTTATTTTGCCTGTGGCCAGCTTCATTAAACTGAGAACATTTATCTGCTATTTCCTGCATTTGAGTCCTTCATTTCCACAACAGAACAATCTGACCAGTTATGGACTCAGCGGGTAGCAGCCCTTTCCAAGCAGCCGGCCCGTTCCAGGCAGCCGTCGAGCAGCAGGGCGCCCTTCTAGGACGACACGAGGAGGACATCACCGCTGCCAGACATGCGGTTGAGACGCTCGCTGCCCAGATGTCTGACCTCTCGCAGCAGGTCCATCATATCCGCCAGCCGCGGGTCTCTTCTCCAGACACTCATGTTCCGCCGGAGCCGCGGATTAACAACCCTCCGGTCTATTCGGGTGAGCCCACTCAGTGCCGTGCCTTCCTGACCCAGTGTGAGGTGGTTTTCTCCCTTCAGCCGGTGACTTATGCCAGAGAACAGGCGAGGGTCGCTTATGTCATCTCTCTCCTCGCTGGCCGCGCCCGTGAATGGGGTACGGCCAACTGGCAGGCGGATTCGGATTGCGTCCTCAGCTTCGCACAGTTCAAGGAGGAGATGATCCGGGTCTTTGACCGTTCTGCTCACGGCGCCGAGGCTTCGCGTCAGTTATCCGTCCTTCGTCAGGGCAGGAGCTCGGTTCCAGATTTCTCCATAGAGTTTCGCACTCTCTCTACTACCTGTGGCTGGAATGAGCCAGCTCTCATCGCCCGTTTCCTGGAGGGTCTAAATCCGGAGATCAGGGAGGAGATTTTCATTAGGGAGGTCCCCGCTTCGCTTGATGACCTCATTGCCCTTGCTATTCGGGTCGAGAAGCGATTTGAGTTGCGACGCAGAGCCTGTCGCTTGGATACGTCTTTCCCCTCCACTTCCTCTGTCGTGGCTGTTCCCGTAACTGCTGGTGCTGAGCCCGAGCCCATGCAGTTGGGAGGTCTACGCATCTCTCCTAAGGAGCGAGAGAGAAGGATCGCGAACCGGTTGTGCATGTACTGTGCCGCTGCTAATCACTTTGTTTCTACGTGCCCAGTAAAAGGCCAGCGCTCGTCGGTAGGCGGAGGGTTACTGGCGAGCGCCATCACACGGAGAATCCCTTCCAGATCTTGCACGTCACTCCCAGTCATGCTACATTGGTCCGCCTCATCGGTTGCCAGTTCTGCCTTAATCGACTCTGGGGCAGAGGGAAATTTTATTGATGAGGACTGGGCTCTACAACAAGGTATTCCCCTCATGCATTTAAGTGACAGTACTCCTTTATTTGCCTTAGACGGCAGTTCCCTGCCCAGGGTTCAGAAAGAGACTGTTCCATTGACTCTCACCGTTTCTGGTAACCATAGAGAGACAATTTCTTTTTTGATTTTTCGTTCTCCTTTTACCCCCATTGTCCTGGGTCATCCTTGGCTTAAACGCCATAGTCCTCATATTGATTGGTCTAAGGGTTCAGTTGTGTCTTGGGGATTGTCTTGTCATGTTGAGTGTTTAGTATCTGCTGTTCCTCCTGTCTCTTCTGTTTCTGTGTTTCAGGAAGAGCCTGGTGATTTGTCTGGAGTCCCGGAGGAATATCACGATCTGCGGGAGGTTTTCAGTCGTTCACGGGCCACCTCTCTTCCTCCTCATCGTCCATATGACTACGCTATCGATCTCTTGCCGGGGACCACGCCCCCTAGGGGTAGACTCTATTCTCTGTCGGCTCCTGAACGGGAGGCGCTAAAGAATTATCTTTCTGATTCACTTAGTGCGGGTACCATTGTTCCGTCGTCTTCTCCCGCTGGTGCGGGGTTCTTCTTCGTTAAGAAGAAGGACGGATCGCTCCGTCCCTGCATAGATTATCGAGGGCTGAATGACATCACTATTAAGAATCGCTATCCTTTGCCATTGATGTCTTCAGCCTTCGAGATCTTGCAGGGAGCTAAGATTTTTACCAAGCTCGACCTCCGCAACGCATACCATTTGGTGCGTATCAAGGAGGGAGACGAGTGGAAGACCGCCTTTAACACGCCCCTCGGTCATTTTGAATATCGGGTCCTCCCTTTCGGTCTAGTCAACGCCCCCTCCGTGTTTCAGGCTCTAGTCAATGATGTTCTCCGCGACATGCTTAACATTTTTGTGTTTGTCTATATTGACGACATACTAATTTTCTCCCCGTCTCTCCAGGTTCATGTCCAGCATGTACGCCGTGTGCTTCAACGTTTACGTGAGAACCGACTATTTGTCAAGGCAGAAAAGTGTTCGTTTCACGCACCTTCGGTCACGTTTCTGGGTTCAGTAATCTCGGCAGAGGGGATTAGTATGGATCCTTCTAAGGTTCAAGCGGTGGCAGATTGGCCAGCTCCCAACTCTCGCGTCTCGTTACAACGCTTCATTGGTTTTGCAAATTTTTATCGCCGCTTTATCCGAAACTTTAGTCAGGTAGCCGCCCCTCTCACCGCTCTAACATCTGTCAAGTCACGCTTTGAATGGTCGGAATCCGCTCAAAGGGCTTTTGATCATTTAAAGTCTCTTTTCACTACCGCACCTATTCTTATTACACCTGATGTCACTAGACAGTTCATCGTCGAGGTTGATGCGTCTGAGGTAGGGGTGGGTGCTGTTCTTTCACAGCGATCGGCCGCTGATGGAAAGATCCACCCGTGCGCCTATTATTCCCATCGTCTTTCGCCTGCGGAACGTAATTACGATGTCGGCAACCGGGAGCTGCTCGCCATACGCTTAGCGCTCGGCGAGTGGCGACATTGGTTGGAGGGCTCTTCAATTCCCTTTATTGTCTGGACCGACCATCGTAATTTAGAATATATCCGCTCCGCTAAGAGATTGAATGCGCGTCAGGCTCGTTGGGCATTATTTTTCACGCGCTTTGATTTTTCAATCTCTTACCGCCCCGGTTCTAAGAACGTAAAACCGGATGCATTGTCTCGGCTCTTTGATTCCACGACCCCCTCCACGTCACAGAAGGAAATTATTTCTCCAGGTGTCGTGGTGGGGGCCGCGGGGTGGGGAATCGAGGGACAGGTTAAGCGCTCATTATCTCGTGTTGCTGTGCCACGAGATTGCCCTAAAGGCTTACTCTTTGTTCCGGTGCCCACACGCTTGGCTGTCCTCCAATGGGGACACGCTTCTAAATTATCTGCTCATCCCGGTGTTCGGGGCACACTTGCGGCGATCCGCCAGCGTTTTTGGTGGTCTACCTTAGATCGCGATGCTCGCCGTTTTATTGCTTTGTGTGCCGTTTGTGCTCAGACTAAGGCTGGTAATGCCCCGCCAGCAGGTCTGCTTCGTCCGTTACCCGTACCCACTCGCCCATGGTCTCACATCGCGCTCGACTTTATCACCGGTCTTCCCCCGTCAGATGGTAACACGGTCATTTTGACGGTGGTTGATCGGTTTTCAAAGTCTGCACACTTTATACCGCTCACTAAACTCCCCTCTGCCAAGGAGACCGCCCAGATAGTTGTCAATCACGTATTCAAATTACATGGTCTACCCTCTGAAGTAGTTTCTGACAGAGGACCACAATTTTCCTCCCTATTCTGGAGAGAGTTTTGTCGCCTCATTGGTGCCACTGCCAATCTCTCGTCGGGCTTTCACCCCCAAACTTGTGGCCAAGCTGAACGAGCCAACCAGATCATTGGCCGGCTCTTACGTAGTCTCGCATTCCGTAACCCATTATCTTGGTCTGAGCAGCTCCCGTGGGCAGAGTATGCCCATAACTCGCTCCCATCCTCTGCCACGGGACTGTCTCCGTTTCAGTGCTGTCTCGGGTACCAGCCTCCTTTATTCTCATCACAAGAGGTTGATTCTAGATGCCCGAGCGTTCAGACATTTATTTCTCGGTGTAAACGAACCTGGAGAAGGGTAAGATCCGCTCTTTGTCGCTCACGTAGACGCATGTGCATTACAGCCAATAAACGTCGGATTAAAAGCCCCCGCTATTTGCCGGGTCAGAGAGTGTGGTTATCCACAGCTAATTTACCTCTCCAGTTTGAATCTCGTAAGTTGGCTCCTCGATTTATTGGACCTTTTCCCATCACTAAGATTATTAATCCTGTCGCTGTCAAGCTCCGTCTCCCGTCTAATCTTCGCCGGGTACATCCCGTTTTTCATGTCTCGTGCATTAAGCCTGCCACCCGCTCGTCCCCTCGCTCCGCGCTTTCCGCTATTCGTATCGAGGGGTCACCCGTTTACAGAGTCCGCAAGATTTTGGACATGCGTCGTCGGGGGCGTGGGCATCAGTACTTGGTCGATTGGGAGGGATATGGTCCTGAGGAGAGGAGTTGGGTTTCCCCCCGGGACGTCCTGGATCCTTCGCTCATTGATGATTTCCTCCGGTCTCGCCGGGCTTCCCCCTTGGGAGCGCCAGGGGGCGCTCCTTAGTGGGGGGGCACTGTTATGACCTAGCTTCTTTCTCTCTCTTTCTCTACATTCTTTTACACATACACACACATTCACCCACGCATTAGCCGCTCTCATTACCCACAGCCGCAGCTGTTTCCACTCTCTCCTCTCTCCACCTGTGTCTCATCTCCTCTCATTAGCTTTGGCTTTATCTACCCTGCTCTGCCTTTGTCTTATTGTCAGATTGTTAATTCGGTGTGTACGTGTTGCACAAGCTGAGCTGTTACGCCAAAGATACCGTTCTCTGTCCTGTCGTGTCGTGTCCTGTCTAAGTATCTTGTCATCAGTACTGTCTGCTATTTCATTGGAATTACCCTGCATCCTTTATCGTGTGCAATTTCAGAACTCTGGCGAGTGTGGTGCTTAAGAGGTACCTGTGAGGGGTGTTCGTCTGCCTCCTGCCTCGCCTTCACCTTGACCGGCTGCCCTGTGAACCCTTGCTGCCACTTCTGTTTTTGCTCTGCCACAGAGGACCTTTAAGTTGACCCTTTGCCAGCCATCTGGATATTTTTCTGTTTTTCTGAGTTTGTGTTGATGCCGTTATTTTGCCTGTGGCCAGCTTCATTAAACTGAGAACATTTATCTGCTATTTCCTGCATTTGAGTCCTTCATTTCCACAACATCTAGCCTATATCAGGTTAGGATGTTCGAATAGTATATTTTTATTTTTTAAATAAGTGTTAAGTGTTTACCTAATTAATATATGTACATGATTTTATTGTTATGTAGAGGTACATCCTATCTGGTGTTGTTGATATAGATAGTTTAATGGTTGCACACAATCGTGTTTAACAAAACCACACACACACACACACACACACACACAAAAAAAAGTCTAGTGTGTCTCTGTAAGCCATGGCAATTTTGTTAAATGTTTTGTCTTTAAAGAAATGTTTGTTGTCACGTTAGTGACATCCTGGCTTATAACATCGTCAACTTTGATAAATAATATTTGCAAACATTTTATTGTTCCCTAAATGGATAACAGATGGGTTTAAGGTTACATTCATTAAAAAACAACACCACAATGTGAGATAAAATGTCTTAAACCTTTTAAGTTTCTTTAAATTGCAAATAATGGATAACATGATTTAATCAGTATCTGTGTAATGAAGCCTTAATCTAAAAACCCTTACTTATTGTCAATGAGGACACAGACTTAATATCAAAACTTTAGTAACAAACAGAGACCTCATAGAACCCCATGCAAACACACACACACACACACCCACACACACACACACACACGCACACACACCTTGCAAAGACACAGGGCTCATAAACACACACACACACACACACACACACACACACACACACAGACTGGATGCACACACTCATGTGACATTAGATGTAAACTTACTCATACACACCTAGATGTTTAATTATGGATTGTGTATAAAAACGTTTGGATGTTAAAACAAAAAAATTAAGATCGAATAGCTTTTGTCATAAAAGTCACATGGCCGTTTCATTTTAAAACCCTCATGTTTAAATCAGAGGCGTTCTAAAACTAGAAATGCTGACAGAATTGCATTTGTTGTATAATAAACACATAGAGGTTGGGATCCACAGCGGACACAAAACCAGGAAATGGGGTCAAAATGTCTTAAACATTAAAAAGGTTCTTAACGCCATAAGAGCGCTTCAGCGTACGTTCTCTGGCAACGGTGGTTCGCGCATTCATGTGTTTTAATCAGAGACTTTATTAAAGAATTCCCTAAATCTAAAATTAACCCTTATTTTGTCAGACCGGTCAGAATTACATTTTATTGTGTAATAAACACATATCCCCAGTTGGTTTTAAGATGTCATTAATTTAAAACAAACCCATAAGATGAATTGACAATGTCTTTAATCGTTTAAAAAAGTTTCTTAACGTATGGATATGAACACACATCCGCTTATGTTCTCTATTGTAAGCGCAGAACCGCAATCTAATGGTGTGAACAGAATATTGTGCTTGAAAAGATTAAGATTTTATTTAGTTTAAAATAAAAAGCCTTTAGTCTAAAGAATGTGTTATTGGCGGCCCCCACGGTGGTTTTGGTACAGTTCATTGGTATACCCATGCTGAATATTTCATTAAATAAAATTGTGTTGTTACAAACTTTTAGATACTGCATTGTTTGCCATAAATAGGTTGTGATCTAAAATAAACCTTTTACTTTTTGACAGAGTTACCATATTACACATTACCACGGCGGTTTTAAAAGACAATAGTTTACAAACAGCCACCTAATGTGAATTATCGCAAACACCCAGACGCTCACAGAGCAGCTTCTGTTTAAGGCTTATCAGAAAAATATAGCTTATAGTTAAATAGATCATAGTACATTTAAGGTTAACCATTTACAACTAAAATATTTTATTCTTGTGTGACGTTAAAGAAGTGTCTTGACAAAACAAACGTATTATCAAGTTGTATTTATAAGATACACGCAGTCATTTGTCCTAAAATCTAAAATAATAATTTATTTGTGTCAGAGCAGACAATATAAGACTCTTTGTATAATATACGCATGTTCACACATGTTTTAAGAAGCCTTTAATTAAAAATAAACCCTAAAATGAGGTGAAGACGTCTTAAATTTTTTTTTAAAAAGTTTATTACCGTCATATGTAAGTTCTCTGACACCATCGGTGCACTTATTTATTTATTAGTTACATTTATATAGCGCTTTTCCAGTGCTCAAAGCGCTTTACATATGAATGGGGGAATCTCCTCAACCACCACCAATGTGTAGCATCCACCTTATACATATGTCTTAATCAGAGCCTTGGTTAAAGAATCCCCTAAATCTAAAATAAACCCCCTATTTTGCCATAGTGGACAGAATTACATTTTATTAAGGTTAATTTAAAACGGTATATATGAACACACACCCTGCGCTTTGTCAGGCACCGCCGGATCTTTAATACGCGTGAAACTATAGAGCAGGTTATGAAAAGATTCACGGAGTTCCTGAAACCGTTTAAAATTTTATTTAGTTTAGACTATCGTCTAAATATTGTAGTATTGATGGCGCCGAAGGATATGGCTCAGGTCATTGCTTAAACTATACACGTATACGGAATATTTAATTAAATAACTTGTGATGTTACAAACAAAAGTTTTAATCGTAGCATTGTTCATGATTTGTCTAAATCTAAAATAAACATTTACTTTTTTTGATACCGTAATGGGTAATTATTTTACCAACGTTGAGTTTTAGAAATCTTTAGTCGCTTTACAACACGCACCCCTGTGAAAGAATGCAGGGCTTGTGAATAAGGATGGACGAAGTGTGAGATCTGACATCAAATGCCAAAACACAAGCTGTCACACACGAGCCGTCATTAAACATAACAGCATACGCTTGACATAAAACACACACAGTCAATTGATCTAAAATCTAAAATAATAATTTATTTTTGTCAGAGCAGACAATATAAGACTCATTGTATAATATACACATTTTCACACATGTTTTAAGAAGCCTTTAATTAAAAATAAACCCTAAAATGCGGTGAAAACGTCTTAAACAAGCTCTGTGGACAAATCAAACTAGGTATCCAGTATCCGAAATGTTTTAAATCCAATTTGCCACAAAATGTTTAAAATGTCCCCAGACAAAATCCAAAAAGTCTCTGATTTTTCTCTTTTTTAAAGATACGTCCAAAGCGTTGTGGTCTGTATCCTAACCTGTAAACAGATAAAAACAAGTTATTAGGACAAATATCTAAATAAAACAACTTTTTTCTTATGCAACATAAACGTACCGTGGAGATCCGCTATATATATTTTTGCAATAGTACACACAACGTTCGCTTTGCCGCTGATATCCAAACCTTTAAAACAGATAACACATGTTATTAGAAAATATTAAATCAAACCAGGTTGTTTAAATCTATTGTAACAGGATTAAATAAATACACACCGGACAACACGATCCAATCAACGTCTCTTTGCTCCAAGATTTCCTTGTTACGCTGCTGGTGGTTCTAGTCTCGGTCTGACTTTTTTGTTCATTCCTCTCTTCTCCGCGATTTACCAGGAATAGTAAATACCAGTTTAGACAATTTCGCTGCAAGACCAGAGATCGAATTTTTAGTTTTTAAATAATCAGACAAAATAATGAAACGAACACAGCGAAACACATACATACAAATAGACTTGAGTATAACAGCTCTGCTCCATCCAAACTGAGTCCGGGAGATCTCTTGTTGCTCCCCAATAAAGGTTCGGTCATAAACTTTCAAAGATTACATCACACGACCCCCACACAAACACACACTGACATAATATCAGCATCAGAAACTTTGTGTCTGAACAGAAAATAGACTAGTTCGATAGAAAATATCGGCTTTAAGCTTAACCAGTTACATCTAATCACATATATATATATATACTTAAATATATATACATCACTGCGTGTGACACGCAGTGGTGAGACGCGCGCGGGTCGAAAAGGGAGGGGTGATAGACAGCAAATGTCACAAACACAACCTGTCATGTTTAATGACAGCATACGCGTGACATAAAACACACTCAGGAAAAACAATCACTCTAAATGACCGGCCATAAAACCATTAAATACTTTCTGTCTAAAGTTGACAACTTGTACAGATTTTGATTGATGGTCCCGCCCCCCTGTCAAAGGGGTCATAAAACACGACCTGTCAACGGGTGGGGGAGGGGGTCATAAAAGTTTGACGAATGGTGGCCCGTTACAACTACTTACAGTGCTTTGCCTTGATTATAAATTAATATCTGTCTCTCTCTCTCTCTCTCTCTCTCTCTCTCTCTCTCTCTCTCTCTCTCTCTGTTTTAAGGCCTTTGTTTTTGGACTAAATCTACAGTTTAATAACTAACAGTAAACTAGAGAGCTGACGTTTTTGAAGCTGTGGATGGAGATGAAATGAAATCTATATAGGCAAATCTTTTCAAAATTCAAAAAATAAATAAAAAACACATCAGATTCCTTTGCACGTTTGCAAGGAAACCCAGCTGGATGTTGTAGTTATGTTCTTATTAAATTCTTTAACATTCCAAGGAACTGTGTTTCTTTTTTGGAAAGCACCTGTAAAACATGCAATGTTTGTACCTTTTCTGTATTTCATATATTTTCTATACTTCATTTTTTATATTTTTAGTATTTTTGTTTTAATGTACTATAGTTTTGTAGTCAGAGTGAAAGCATGGAAGTCTCTGTAGATATTGTGTTGTTATGTTAAAACTTAATTGTCAGTCTTGATGTTGTGATTTTATTCACAAAGAACTTCAAAAGCATGATACATGACAGTAATCAATACGTTTTAGGCATCTTAATCATTTCTTATATAACCATGTCAGAAATCATATTTTTTATCATAACAGTCCTATTACTTTACAGTCAACTATTGTTACACATGAAAGAATTACAGGACATGACATCCTTTGCTTGTGTGTTTTATACCTTTCATAGGGCCATTAAAATTATTATGGTAATACTCCTAAATTCTCTTTTTTTTTGTGCATGAAGTATAATAAATGCCACAAATTCAATGAAAATAAACAGCTAATTTTGTAATCACTGTGTTATAGTAACTCCATGACTGACTGGGAGAAACTTTCAACAAAGGTACTGGTTTATTCCAAAAAATAAGGTGTCATTATGCTTTAAGGAACAGGTTAAGAGGAAATGTAATATGTATTTCTTACATGCATTATATTTCACAAACTTTCAAACATGATTCTTCCATGATTTGTTTATGGAAATGCTGCCTGTCATTTTTGAGTGAAGAAAAACTTTTAAAATATTTGGTGTTTTAATGTAGTTGTGCATTTGAGTGTACCATAGCCCATTAGAATTAATGTTAAATTAAAAAAGGTATTTGGCTGCAGTAACATGCAGTTGTGGAGGACTAAAATAACTTTGAATATAAATAAATAAGTGATAAGAAAATAGATAAATAAACATAGAAATGTAAAAAATAAATACAAAAATCTATACATTTGGTCATGAAAAGTTAAATTATTGGGTGAATTATTTAATCTCATTAATCAGTTTATTTGTGCTATTTTTTGTATTTCTACATTTATTTATTTGTTTCCTATGTGTATTTATATACTTATTTGCTTTTGTTATCCTATTTAGTATTTATTCATTCATTTATACATGTATTTGACATTTGTTTTCATACATTTAAAGAGTTTGGTTCCAAAACGAGATACATTTTATGATGTTTTATTGTGCTACTTAGCTGGATTTTATTTATTTTTGTTATGAATTCTTAGATATAAACAAACCAACTGCAGTCTGATTAATATTAAATGGAATGCAAAATAAAAAACTAGAAAAAAACGGAGTTATCTCGTTTTGGAACCAAACTCCTTATTTATTAGTTTGCTTGATTCGTTTACATGTTTAGGGCTTCATAGGCCTCTGGGCGGCGCTGCAGTACCGCTGCTCCATCATTAAAGAACAGAAGAGCGTAAATGTCGTGACAATGCAAATAATAAAGGTTGTAATGTAAAAACTTGTACAGTGGTACAGTGACAACCTGTAGGTTTCAATGTTTTCCTATCTACATAAATGAAAGTTTAAAAACGTTTATACTCCGTTGTAAATTTACAAACGGTTAATTAGTGATGGAAGAAATATGAAGCTTTTCGAAGCTTCGAATCAATTAAATATGGCGCCATCTGCTGGTGAAAATGTTGTAAAAGCAACAAGATCTCAGTCCAAACATTGTACACTTTATACACAATAATTGCAAGATTTTTCTAAAATATGTTTTAGGAAAAATAAATTATTAATCTTAACCTAGAGCCATTAAGTAAAAGTGTTTTAGTGTAATTTAGGGCAAACAGATCATTAACACGTTAACCTTCCTTTTTATTATGCATGTGTCAAATTGTCTAAAAACAAAAAAGTAGGCAAGATGGTAATGTAGCAGTAAGGGAGAATATTTTACCTAACCATATTCACACAGACACTGGTCCATGGGTTCACTTTGTGAACTTACCCTAATGGTAAACCATCAGATTTCCGAAACAGTTGTTTCGTGATGTAAAAAGTAAAATCAAGTGACTTGGAAAGTTTAAAAAACACTCTCCTAAACAATGATTCGAAACAAACTTTTTTCCTTATTTCTTTATTTCTTTTCTAAATGTAATGTCACTAATCAAAATATGCTCCACACTCCAGTCCAGTAGGTGGCGGAAATGCACCTTTACGTGGGTTTCCCAGCCGCCATTTAAAAGAAAAGAAGAAGATTCGAAACAAGCGTTTTGTAAATGTTTCAGTTTCACAAAGCATTGCGTCCTGTATTAATTTCTCAAAAATACTCGGATTATAGCATAAGGATCCAGAGGAAGCGACTGTGTGTTCCATTGCTGTAAGGTAAACTAACGTTTCAGTGGTTGCTGTCATGTAGATCAATACAATAACTGTTTTGACAGCAGACAACGCTTCCTACATATTATATTTTCGGGGGAAAAACCCTTTAACAAAGTTAAAATCTATACCACTGAATTTTTAAAACAGGTGAGAAAACCTTCTCTTTATTTCATTCAGATACATTTTACACTTTTGTTATTTTAGCTCCATGGGTGGCTTCTTTATTAGCATAGCAAGGGACATGGGTTCGAATCCCAGATAACATACTGATAATAATTTAGTAGTGCTGTGGATTTTTGTGTGTGTGTGTGTGTGTGTGTGTGTGTGTGTGTGTGTGTGTGTGTGTGTGTGTGTGTGTGTGTGTGTGTGTGTGTGTGTGTGTGTGTGTGTGTGTGTGTGTGTGTGTGTGTGTGTGTGTGTGTGTGTGTGTGTTGGTTTTTGTCACCTGCAGTCACCAGAATGATTTCCCAGGTGACTCCCACTCTGTATCTGAGTGGAGTGGAGGCCCTAAGTCAGTCTGCACTGGCCAACCGAGGTGTCACTTTGCTTGTGAACGCCTGTGCTGAGTATCCCTGCCCGGAGTACCAGGGTGTGGACTGCATCTGTGTACCCGTAGAGGACCGACCCCACGCCCCTCTAGGCCAACACTTTGACAGTGTGGCTGAGCGGATCCACCAGAACCGCAGTGGAAGCTCGCTGGTGTACTGCTCGGCAGGAAGAAGCAGATCTCCTTCACTGATCATGGCGTATCTCATGAGGTATGAGGGCATCTCACTTCTTCAGGCTCATCAGTGGGTTCTGGCAGCTCGGCCCTTCATCCGACCAAACGCAGGGTTCTGGAGGCAGCTGCTGGAGTATGAGAGGAAATTGACCCATAGAAACAGCATCAAGATGGTGGCCACCTCACAGGGTGTCTTACCAGAAGCCATACAGCCAATACAGGACTCTTCATACTGCCTTAATGTATAACACAGGACTTTTTGAAGAGGTTTCTAAGAAAATTAATGTATTGTTTTAAAAACTTTATAATATGTACATTAGGGGTCTCCAACATTTTTGTGAGCAAGGGCTACCACAATGGATAAAACAATCTGGAGGGCTATTTGTTTATATAGTCTACTCAAAACCTTTTTGTTTTTTGTCACGTTGGAGACCCCTGATGTACATAATAATCTAAAATATTTAGAATAACACTCACAAAAAGTATTAAATAGTACTAGTTATAGTTTTGGATAGGGCATTGGACATTTTTATGCTAATACTATTGTGATTTTTTAAATTAGGTTTAAGGTGAATTAATACATTTTAACACAAGGTCCCTGCTGAATGTAATGACAGAAATGTTAATGGTTATAATGTTAATAGTCTATATTGGTCTCTCTGCTGGTAATAATATGTTGGGTTTTATTGGTGTGATGTTATCTGGCGGATGGGAACCATATGACCACCATTAAATCGTTCTGGAATAAGAACCGAAACACTACATAAAGTAATTGTATAATGGTTTCAGTGGTAAAACTGATAGTTCATAATGGCATTTGTACTTTAATATTTGTGTTAGTTTTGGGTAAATGTTAATTAAAAAAATCAATGATACATGTAGATACAGTTAGGAAAATCCTCTTATGCAGCTGACACACAAAACTGGTGTGTTTTTACTGCATTATTATGATGTACCAAAGACAGATCATGAATCTAGTCTTCAGATTTTTGCAGGGTTGGGCCGGCAAAGCAGTTTAGAAATGTATGAAATATCGACTAATTTGATGCAATACAATCCAAGTCCTATAGATGTCGCTAGTCTGCAGATTGTACTTTCATGAATAAGTGAAAAAATTTGTGAGCCAATGCAGCAACAAAATAGACGATAAGCTAATTGACAGCAAAATACTTCACCTACATCAAGCAGAGGGGGTTATGTATAATTTGCTAGGGGAAAACTTCCGATCTCTCTAATGAAGCCAATATGGAGGCGACTTAAACTGCAATTAATCGACAGGCCGCTAGAGGCTGGCTCCAAAAGGGAATCAATTTCCATAGACCTCCATGTTAAAAACTGCATCAAGCTAGGCTGCTGTGGTTTCAGTAACCAGCTTCACCCACGTCCCGCCTCATTACCCATTTTTGGTTATCTGCGATTGATGCACGGTGATGCGCTGCCAACTACTGGCTTCGAAAAAGATCTTCACAAACCTATGGGTGACACAACGTCCATATTTTTTACAGTCTAATAAGTTTATTATATTAATAATGAGTAGCAGTTAACAAGTTGATATAGTCGTGTGAACTAGCCTTACAGGAAACAAAACATGTTTTTGTGTGTTAATTTGCAAGCTAAATTATAAATGATCACAGAATATATGTTGGCAGGTTTAGTAAAAAGTGTCCAAGATTAAGTAAAAATCTGGATAAAAAATTGTGGATAAAACGATGATAAAAGTTCGCAAACCCAAGGAACTGTTGCAGTTCTTTAACTGTTGTTGGAGATGGCCAGTTCGTAATAGCATCACCCTTCCTCTTGTCCATGTTTACACTCTTCTTGGAAACATTATATCCCTGGAATTGGATGCTGGTTTGATGGAACTCACATTTTTCAGGAAGAGAGTTTACTGACGTAGCCGCTTCAGAACTTTGACATGTCGAGTATGTTCAGAAGGGTTACTAGTAGATCAGAATATCATCAATATAGATCAAGATGTACCGATTTAGCAGGTCTCTGTAGATGGCATGCATGAAATACTGGAAGACTGAGGGGACGTTGACCAATCCAAACGGCATGACCAAATATTCCCAGTGGCCAGTAGGTGTCACAAAAGCTGTTTTCCACTCATCTCCTTTGCGGATCCGTTTCAGGTTGTATGCACTGTGTAAATCAAGCTTTGGGACCAATGGAACCAAAGGAAGGTGGTAGCGAAACATTTTGGTGATCTGATTCAGTGCTCTATAGTCATTACAGGGGCATAGACCACCGTCTTTCTTCACGACAAAGAAGAGAGATGCAGCAGGGGAAGTGGATGGTCGTTTGAATCCTTGCTCCAGCGTTTCTTGGATGCATTTCTCCATGTCCTCCTGTTCCAGAAGTGTCAGTGAGTAGATCTTTTACAAGTTTGCATAGGACAACTTAACTTTACATTTTGTCATTTAGCAGACACTTTTGTCCAAAGCGACTTACAAGTGAGGTAAACAATAGAAGCAATTATAGCAACACAAGAACAGCAATACATAAGTGCACTGGAAATAGTCTCATCAAGTCCAACACAATATACATAGTCAAGGGTTTGTTAGTATTTTTTTTTTAAGATAAGTAGAGATAAAGAGAACGGTAAATAGAGAAAGAGATAAAGAGAAAGGTAACTAAAGAAAGATAGTAAGTCCGTTGTTAGGAAGTGAGGTAATGGCTAAGTGAGGTAAACTTTAGTAGTAGGCAGGGTGTAAATATGCTTTTCTGGTTGAACCAAATCCACCAAAGATCTTGGAGGCAGAATGGGGCACTCTTCAATCATATGCCCATTACTACATTACAAACACAGAAGCTGGGTCAGCCACCGAGAATGCTCTGGCAGTGGGATCCTGGAATGCTCTGGCAGTGGGATACTGGTTGAATCCAGCCGCATGGGGTCTGTTCCTGGAGAGTGCGGTTCTGGTGGGCAGAAGAGTACGGATGATTTCATGGTCTGCATTTTTGAGGACTATGTGGAGGAATTCCTGAGTTTAAGTAATTGAGTGGAATTTGGTGATGTGGCTCTTTTTGACATTTTAGATTGGAGGGAACAGTCTGCTATCTCATGCCTGAGAGTCGTGAGATTCTCCGAGCCTGAGCCACTTCACATGATGGCTGCCGCACCTGAGCCACTTCACAAGATGGCTGCCGCACCTGAGCCACTTCACAAGATGGCTGCCGCACCTGAGCCACTTCACAAGATGGCTGCCGCACCTGAGCCACTTCACAAGATGGCTGCCGCACCTGAGCCACTTCACAAGATGGCTGCCACACCCGAGCCACTTCACAAGATGGTCACCTCACAAGCATCCCCAGTTAATGCCAGGACAAACCATTTGGTGTCTAGTAACCATTACATTGTGGTGTCATTTAACCTTCGCTCCATGGTCAGATCGATCATTTCTTCAGGCCAGTGTACCTCTGAGACAGGTCTCCAGACATGCCATTGTATGCACAGATGCCTCCACCACGGGGTGGGAAGCCATGTACAACAGGCTTGTGGCTTCGGGGGTCTGGACGACACCCCAGCTGCATTGGCACATAAATTGCTTAGAACTGTGGGCTGTATATCTTATATCTGCATATAACATGGGTCAGCACGCCTGGTAAGAATCGGCCGTGCCCTCCCTCTATTCCTCCTTGGGACCTGTCCGTGGTGCTGAAAGCCTTACAGGATGCTCCCTTTAAGCCTCTGCACAAAAATGAAAATGAGCCTCTAAATTAAAACACTCCTTGCATTGGCTTCTGTTAAGAGGATAGGGGTAGCCGATGCATTTTCGGTATACACTTTGTGCCTGCAGTTCGGACCTGCTGTGGACATGTGTTCTGGTCCAATATTTACCCAGCGTTGGGTTAAAAATAACCCAGCAGAATTCAGAGTGAATAGAGGCAATTCTTCTAATCTATGCCCCCTCCAGTATATTTATCTTAAACACAAAAAAATATAATAAAACACTTGACAAGTTTTAAAATAAAGGTTAACCATTTATTTTGCCAGGCAGGTTATACTTAAATCAATCCTTTGGTAATTAAATTAATCAATCAAAAATATCAATAACTAAAAACATCAGCATAGAAAATAAAACGTCACAAAGTCAAAATCATACCTGGCACACAGCAGTGCAGGAAGTTCTGAATACAGATGCTTCCATTATGTTTAAATATACAGACTGTGTGGGAGCTTCTTGCTAAAGAATTGCTCAATCATGTTTTAATACACACACACAAAGTGTGGGGAAGATTCTTGCTAAAGAATGCTTCCCAGACTATTTTGCCAGGCCACCTTATATACACAGATGGGACAAAGAATCATAAAAGTCCCAAATCAGGATTTGGTTGGTCAGTTCTCGCGACCAGATGCACCAAATGGGATTGTTAGGCATCTGTAAACTAAATCTCTTTAGGATGACACACCTCTAGCAGGAGTGCAGATTATGCTCTAAATTCTTAACTTTGGTACACTTTATCTTAGAATAACAGAAATTAGACATTTTTATCAATCACACCATGACCATTAAAATGATAGCACACATGAATATAAAATTGCAATCTCAGAACAACATATACATAGAATCATACATATTCAGCAGATGGATGTGAGCCTGAAGGCTTGGGGGAAGAATTAAGTTGAGAGAAATTGAGTTTAAGAAATCAAAATGTTAAATGTATCACACTTGATAAAACAAAAAACAACACAATGAAGTGACATTAAATATTAGTGATATGTGTTTCAATGATTTACATGCATTTTACTCGTACCCAAATAATACATTTATCTAAAAGGAAGTATTACATTTTCTCTTAACTCAAAGATTTGTACACTACACAACAGCTATTGATGTAAAAATAGTAAAGTGATGCAGTCAATTCATGCAAGACTAGAGTATTATTATAACACCTGATATAATAATTTGTAGAATCTCTGTATTATGCTATATCATACAGTTTTACCGTTGATCCTTTATTAATTTCAAACCCAGGATAGAGAGGTTTAGTGAATGTGGTCTGGACTTTGTGGATGAGGGTCATTGTGTCAGAGACGCTGTAGAAGGACAGAGATCCTGCACTGTGATCCACATACACTCCTATTCTAGAAGATCTGGACACTAAAGGAAGTTCAGTATCAATGTTATTGTGCCAAAATGAACAACTGGACTCAGAGCACCACAAACTCCAGGACTGATCATTACATCCAAATCTACAATCATCACTATCTCCCTTCCTGTTGATGCTCTTATATGACACTGATATGTCCACCTCATCACCCCACTCAACCTCCCAGTAACAGCGTCCACTCACACTCTCACTACACAACACCTGATGATAAAAATCAAATCTGTCTGGATGATCAGGATACAGCTGGACTCTGTTAGTGTCAGATATCACTCTGTTCCCATTGGATAGATGAAGATATTTATGCGCTGTGTTTGGATCCAAAGTAAACCCGAGATAATCTGATGGAGACAAATGATATAATCTGTTTAATCAATTAGAATTTCATTCATTAAAATAATGAACAGTCATATACAGACAAATAGAAATCTACTTCAAATACTGAAACAAGCTATACAGTAAATACCATTAAAACAAAGACAATTAAATGCACTGCAAGTAAACAGATGATAACAGACATGTTTCAAGGAGACTCACGTTGTAGGAACTGTTCCCTGGTGTTGGGTTCAGGAGTAACTATATAAAAATATATATATTCAGAGAGTGATTTTCTTTGTATTACTAAAATATAACACTCTTATTACATGACGTGCAACATTTTCTAGGATAAATAGGTGCTTTACCTCTATCAAATATCTTTTCTATCTCACTGCACACATGCTTCAGTTTCTCTTTAATTTTTTGTACATCATATGAGGAAAGAGAACTGACAGTGATGTTGAGTGAGTCTGTAGATCCAGGAGGAATAGAGAGAGACTGGAAACTCTACACAAACACAAAAACAAACACACAAACATAAACCTCTGAAACACAGTAAAAACATCTCTATAAAACATTTTCTCTACTTCCAAAAGACCACTGTCGTGATTGAGGCTGTTTACACTTGGTATTAAGATGTGTTTGTTTTCATCGATCGGATCACAAGTGGATGAAAGAGACATATTTTGTTTACACCTGGGGCCGTATGTATAAAGCCACTCAGAGTAAAATTTTAAGAATGACGTCATTTTACTCTTATTCCTAGACTTAAAGGTGCAGTGTGTAATTTTTTAAAGGATCTCTTGACAGAAATGAACTTCTTTTTAAAAGAAAGGCATTTGATACAAAGATATGAGGGATTAAAACCCTAAATAGAAATTTGTGAGTAATAATAATAAAAGAATAAACTTTTTTCAATGTAACATTGCTGTACTTTGGGTTAACGTTCAAGACGTTTTTCTTTATAAGAATTATGCTCTTGCTCGGACTCGATTGTATGTGGTTCATTACCTACCAGGGCTTGACATCTGCGGCTACATCCACTATGTTTATCAGATGGGCCACTCGCCTCTGACTGCAGCACGCCACACATATTTTTTAAATGCACAAACATGTACAGGAATATCTGGACCACGGCCAATCAAAGGGATGGGTCCGCCCTTTACTATCTCTGATTGGGTTATACCACGACATGGACCTAGTGTGTGCTTGTTGTTGAACCAAAGGAAGACTTTGGCTGTTTCTCAATTCCAAGAACGCAAACAACGGACTTGCGTTATTGTGGAGATTGGTCTTGCCAGGCGACCTTGGAAGAACGAACTCAGAAGGTTGCGAGAACACAGAACGCAATTGTGAGAATTGAGATGTGTGAGATCTTCCTGTTGGTCACATGACCTCCCCAGATTTCAGCGCGCAAGTCTGCACTCGATGCATCCTCGATATCAAGAAAACCTCCGGGTATTTTCATGCATCCTCTGTACTTGTGTTTTTGAGAATTGGAATTGAACTTTGACGGTTAATGATGACGTAAAGCGAGAACACAAGGACGCAAGATCGCTGAACAACGCATATTGAAGACAGAGTTTTTAATTTGTCGAATTGCTGGTTGACCTAATATATTTAAGGAGCACCATTGAGAAATCAGGGCGCTAAATTGGTCACACTCTCGAGCCCTGTATGTGTGTGTGTGTGTGTGTGTGTGTATGTGTGTGTTTGCAAACTTTTTTTTTTTCATTATAAACAGCCTGTGAGCGAAATCAAAATGATGTGATTCATCATCTTAATTTTTTAAAAAGCATCACGTTTCTCTATGTCATTAACATGTTAAAACTTAATCAAAATGGTGCAAAATTGTGTCAAATAAATTCATGTGCTTATTTGTAAAATTGTTACACATTTTGTGAAGCAAATTTAAATGTAAACATTTATATATTTAAATACTAATATAATTTAAATGTCTTCATGATTCATAAATGTATGGTGTCACCACCGAACTAGATATAAATGACTGGATTGCGCATAGAACGCTTAGCGTAACAGTGTGAGGTGAAGCCAGAGCAAAGTTCGAGCGGCCATCTTCGTGTGCCCATCCGGCAGAGGGCGTCATTGACTAACATTCAAAATTATGATCTAAATTCAACTGGTTTACAGCGTATCAGTTACACAAGATTATTTTTTTGGATATGTGTAGGTAAATTAATTGTTAATTCTGGTGTTATTTGCAAGTTTATGTTTTAATTAAGCAAGATAAGGTATTTATAAAAACCATGAGGTGAGTAAAAAAGAGCTTTGTAATAGCTGTATATGTAAGAGCTTTCACTGATATTTCAGCGCAATTGATGAAATAAGCTCGTGCAACTTTCACATGCTTGCTAAATTAAACTAATGAAAGACGCAGAGATCAGCCGCTTTTCGTTTTATCAACAAAAGCCTAAGGACACTGTGTACAGTGTGTTTTTGCGCTAGAAGTCAAAAAAAGATGTAAAACATTGTGCTCAGTACCTCAGATTAGATAAATAGGTGTTGAGTAGGCGGTCTTGTGTGCTGTTCGAACACATTCAACCACATGCACATTCACACCACAAAAGCAACAAAAGTCTTTTCGACTACCTCTGAATGTGGTTGAAAGTGGATGAGCTCAAAACTTTTTGAACACCTTTTACATCTGTCTAGTGTCATCCACTTGTGATCCGATTGACAAAAACACATCTTAATACAGTACCAAGTGTAAATTGTGTTACCTGGAGGAAATGGATGTGATCATCTGTGTGTAAAATCTGCTCCAGCTCATCATCTCTCCTCGTCAAATCATCAATCTCCCGCTTCAGTCGCTTCAAGAGTCCTTCAGCTCGACTCACTGCAGTCTTTTCCTGATCTCTGATCCACTGTATCAACTCAGATTGTCTTCTCTCAATAGATTGGATCAATTCAATGAAGATCCTCTCAGTGTCGTCCACTGCTGTCTGTGCAGAGCGCTGTTAGGACACACAGAGAGAGGAGCATTAGAATCAGCAGCATTCACTCAGCTCTTACTGGTACATCACACAGTCTGTTACCCACAGTGGACTTCAGTGAAAGTCATCCAGCACTGAACTCCTCACTGACTGATTGGATGAGAGTCCTAACTGAGTCTGAAACAGATCTGAAACAGCAGACAGCAGTTGTTCTTCTGATCAAAACTCACCTTATGAGTCTCCACAGCATCTCTCAGCTCCTGAAGCTTCTTCTGGCTCTCCTGGATTCTCTGCTGGTATTTTCTCTGTGTCTCCTTTAGTTGTTTCTGTTGGATGTAGAAATAATGATTACAGTTTTTGTGAATTCCTAAACCCCATTATCTGAAGCAAATTACCAGTTGCCTAACATGTGTCAAGTTGTAGCCTAGTTGTGAGTTGCCGGTTCGACTCTCACGGCTTTCGCGTTGTGACTGTGGTGCCCTTGAGCAAGGCACCTTAGCCCAATTGCTCCCTGGGCGCTGGGATAGCTGCCCACTGCTCTGGGTGTGTTTACTACTCACTGGAATGGGTTAAATGCAAAGGTCACATTTCAAGCCTACGTTGCATACTTGACAAGCTTGTTACTTTCACTTCAAAGGAAAAAGTTGTCTGAGATATGAGCCTTGTTGCATGGACAGAATAAATTTTTCATTGACTTTGGTTTTGCAGTTTCACATTTTTTAGTTTTCTTTGATTTGTGTGCAAAATAACCCCAGTCACAGCTGAATCTAACAATGGCCCTATAAAAGTCTAATAGAAAATTTTACAGACTATGACAATAGGTTTAAACATTTAGTATTTGATGACTTAGGCAATGAAATAATGAGATTAACTGATTCATCCCAAATTAATTTAAAGGTTCAATGGTGATCAGCATTTATGTAGTTTGATCATAAACATTTATTATAGAGCAGAACTGAGACATTAACTAAACCAGTCAGTGTTCTCAGCCCTTACCTGTTTCTCAGTCCTCTCTGCTGCAGCTGATACAGTCTTATGGTCATTGTGTTCATCCACCATACACAGATAACATATACAGAGCTCATCTGTACGACAGTAAATCTCAAGGGCTTTATCATGTTGAGGACAGATCATCTCCTGAAGTCGTTCAGTTGCGTCTATCAGGTCGTGCTTCTTGCCTCTGAAGAATTTCTCATGTTGTTCAAGATGATTTTGACAGTAAGAGTTCAGACACACCAGACAGGACTTGACAGCTTTTTGTTTTCTCTGAGTACAGACGTCACACTTCACATCTCCAGGTTCAGCAAAACAGTGATCAGGACGAGCAGCTTGTAGTTTAGTCTTCTTCAGTTTCTCCACCACTTCAGCCTGCTTGGTGTTTTTACATAAAGCAGGTCTTGTACTGAAGGTCTGTCTACACTGAGGGCAGCTGTAGTCTCTCTTCTGATCCCAGTAGTTTGTAATACAGCTCATACAGTAACTGTGTCCACAGGGAATGGCCACTGGGTCCTTCAGTAGATCCAGACAGATTGAACAGCTGAACTGATCCTGAACCACAGCTTTTGCCATTTCACACAAACACACACAGCACACCTAAAAAGTAGAAATGATTGAACAGAAAGAAATTGACAAAATCTAGTAAACTATCACACCCTGACTAAGCAGGAAGTAAAGATTAGTTTCGTTTTTAGTGAACTGAAGGTGTGGCTAAAAGAGAACAAACAAAAGAATCTGAGAGGGGGACTTTTTCATTTTTAAACAAAGCTACTTAAAATGACAAATAGATAGATTGTAAAGACATTTATTGGCATTTTAAGATATACATGTGCATTATATTTCAAATGTTTATTTCTTTAATTTTTATGATTATAACTGACAACTAAGGAAAATCCCATATTACTGCAGCAATGCGGCATGTCTGGCATATCGCATCTTCCTCTTCACAATACCCCATTGATTTTCTATGGGGTTAAGGTCAGGCGAATTTGCTGGCCAATTAAGAACAGGGATACCATGGTCCTTAAACCAGGTACTGGTAGCTTTGGCACTGTGTGCAGGTGCCAAGTCCTGTTGGAAAATCAGCATAAAATTGGTCAGCAGCAGGAAGCATGAAGTGCTCTAAAACTTCCTGGTATACAGCTGCTTTGACCTTGGACCTCAGAAAACACAGTGGACCAACACCAGCAGATGACATGGCACCCCAAACCATCACTGACTGTGGAAACTTTACACTGGACCTCTCCTCTCTTCCTCCAGACTCTGGGACCCTGAATTTACTTTTCTTCAGAGAACATAACTTTGGACCACTCAGCAGCAGTCCAGTCTTTTTTGTCTTTAGCCCAGGCGAGACGCTTCTGTCGCTCTGTCGCTGTCTGTTGTTCAATAGTGGCTTGCTTGACACAAGGACCAACTTTATGGAGATGCAGATTTCATTTTCAAACAGGACTTGGCACCTCCACAGTGCCAAAGTTACCAGTACCTGGTTTAAGGACCATGGTATCCCTGTTCTAAATTGGCTGGCAAACTCGCCTGACCTTAACACCATAGAAAATATGGGGTATTGTGAAGAGGAAGATGCGATATGCCAGATCCAACAATGCAGAAGATCTAAAGGCCACTATCAGCGCAACCTGGGCTCGTATAACACCTAAGAAGTGCCATAGACTGATCGCCGCATTGCTGTTGTAAAAATAAATCAACTTTATGATGATATATGACAAGCACCTGTACAAAGTATGTTCAGCAGTTGTTTCAACCTGGTTGTGCAGTTTACCTTATAATATTATCCTCATCCCCTTCATTTGAGTGGTTGGTTAGGGATTGGGCATAAAGTTCAGTACTATATTTTTTTGTGATAAGAATGTTGACCGACACATCTTGGCTAAAGCACTTAGACCTCCTCCTTTAGTTTGAACTTTAGGGAGAATGTACTGTATATGTACATATATTTTACCTTTATGCTAGGATGCATTTCATTAACTACAGTTCTGGTTTTACCACAGGGATCATCCCCATAAGCTCACTTTTAAGTTATGGCTTGGTCTGAACTCTGCAACTGGCTGTTAGATTTCCTCTCTGGCAGGATACAGTTTGTCAGAATTGGAAAAATTACATCAAATAGCAATGTGTTCTTATTTCACATTTGAAATGTTTCACGTTTGAATTCACATTGTTTTAAAAAAAGAGCAAAAACATTATTACAGACACATTCAAAATGCCAATATTATGGGTTAGGATGATCATTATAAGTAATTTATGGTTTTATAAGACTTGAGAAATAGCACACGAGTTAATCAGAATATGTTTTTACAAGTAACATTAAACTTTATTTTACTACAATTTGAGCTTGACAAACAAACTGTATGGTACAATTAATGTCAAGTTTAATTGTTGGTCAGACATATGTTATTTAATTCTGATTTTAGAGATATCTTTCTTTCCTTATTCAAGTTGATGGGACTTTAGTCTTGCATAACTGAAATGACAAGATATGTAACTGCAGAAGTGCAAAACCATGACAGTCTGAGCCTGGATAACACCGCCAGCCAAACAGTCTGAGGCTGGAAGGGTAGTAAAATATATTTGTAATAAATTTCTTGATAGTAACGTGATTTTAAACCTTGAAACCATAGATATGTATAAAGGCTAGATGTGTTACGGCGGAGTCTCAAACATCATCACCTGGCGGCCATCTTACCACAGGCAGCTTGTTCGCTTGTTGCATTGAGTTTTAATGGTGCAGGTACATTTAAATGACCATAACTTGCTCAATTTTCTACCAGTTTTCAAACGGTTTGGTTTCTTACAAACGTTATTAACGTGGCTATAATTCCGGATGCTTTAACATGTTTCATTTTTATAAGTATCATAGGTACATCTTTGAAAATCGGTAGAAAATTAAGCAAGTTATGGTCATTTAAAAGTACCTGCACCATTAAAACTCAATGCTACGAGTGAGCGAGCGCCCTGTGGTAAGATGGGATGCGGTCGTTCCACTTAATTGACCAGCAGCGCTGGTCGAGACATCTAGCCTTTATCTATGTTTGAAACAGTCCACAAGACCACTTGCTCTGCCCACTTCCGGCCTCACAAAGGCATCACCAAAAATAAGATCCTTTATTGCACAGCTAGCTGTCGATTATCCCATGTTTTAACAGTTTCTGTGGTGGATCAATAGAAAACATAGCATCCTCGTGCTGTTTTGATCTTTTATCAGCAGTCTTGGAACACTATACATCTAATCTGTTAGGACAAGATAAGAACTTGTAATATTATTATATCATGTACAAATATTTGCAAGGACATATTTGTCTCCAGCCATACAGAAATAGCGGTTTGTTGGCAGAATTAATTGAGTCATTTACATGAATGCTTTACAAAAATGTACAATACAAATATGTTAATTTACAAGAAAACATGTCAGACGCACTTACAGGGTTTTGCAATTGACCTCATCATATGTAATATTATGAATACCGTTTGTGTTACTGGTGTCAATTCAATTCAAGTGTTTCCACATTTACTGTTTTCCCTCTTTTACTCAAAGATTTTAAAATAAAAAGGTCTCACGTATAATGTTACTTGGCATTTTAGCTCATGTATCGATTACTGATACTTGCAAATTAACAAACTCTACAACTCAACAAACAATCTCACTATTACTGATTTATCATGGACCTCAAAAATTAAAACTGTTTTAAATAAGTTTTACTTTTGATTTTCCAAGTATGTTAACCAATCTAAACCCAGGATAGAGAGGTTTAGTGAATGTGGTGTTGACTCTGTGGATGAGGGTCATTGTGTCAGAGACGCTAGAAGTACAGAGATCCTCCACTGTGATCCACATAAACTCCTATTCTAGATGATCTGAACGCTACTGGGAGTTTAGTCTCAATGTTATTGTGCCAGAATGAACAACTGGACTCAGAGCACCACAAACTCCAGGACTGATCATTACATCCAACAAAATTTATTTGTTAAGTTGCATTTGTTGTTTAGATTTAGCCATACGGTTTAAAAATGTATAATAACAAAATAACTATGCAAAAATAAATCATGTTATAGTTTAGCATCTTCAATAGTCACCCAGAACAAAATATATTTGTTTACCACAAGCCATGACCTTGCTAACCATAGTCTAAAAATGGTAATCAACAAGCCAAAACTTGATTAGTACACTTTACTTTGTGTGACAATATATGAGTGAGTAAATGATGACAGAATTTTCATTTTTTGGGTGAACTATCCCTTTAACTTTCATGATTGTTTGTGTTTCCCATCTCTCGCCGCATGATGGCGTCAGTATCGCATCACTCGCTCATACCCCAGTAAGCGCACAGGTTGAGCAGTGAGGTAGTCACCGGTCAGACAGGAGCGCGTGGGAGCGGAGCCGCGGGAGTGCGCTTGTAGGAAAACTAGGCGCAAACGTGCCGGAGAAGTTCGCTCTCGCCGCCGCTCATGAATCAGGAACTTCGACGCACAACTTCTCAACGCCACCGAGTTGCCTCGTAGTTCGCGTATTTATCAAGCTTTAGTTCACGAAACACCTGGAGGTCGGTACAGGTACGTTTATTTTCCTCTCAGGTGCAAAAACATGTCCGGTTGAAGGCGTTTTATCAGGTTTTAGGGATTTTTGTAGCGTGTTAGCAGATTAGCAGGTAGGAATGAGAGCGAACCTGTTTCCTCAGGTCTGCTTACCTTCGCTCTGCCGAAATAGACATTTATAAAAACCTTTAATACTGGATTTAGTTGATCGAAATACATGTACGATTTACGAAAGAAGGGACGTTTGTAAGACTTTAGCGAGAAGCAATAGCCGAGAGAATCTGTCACACAGGTAACGTTAACGTTAAACTGTCTCACCTGAGGGAAGAAAATTATGCTCAGATCAGTTGAAACTTTAGCACTTTAAAGTCATTCTGTTTTATTATTTTCTTGAGTTTTTAAACTTTTATAAGATTTCTGATGGTTGTTTGACTTGAAAAGTTTGTTACCTGACATTTGACATTGCTCTGTCATTGCATAAGGTAGCCTACATGTACATTTATACATGTCATTATAACACAGTTTTCTCACACATACATATTGAGAGAAGTAACAAGGAAAATACACATTATGCCATACTGTACATTGAGCAAATTGAAATGGAAATGACAAATAATGCCATATTTTGAGGAAAATGGTCTGGTAATGGTGTAAAACCTGTTGTTATTTTTTATGTGTTGTCATTTATCTCTTAAATGGCCATTTCTTAAACTCTTGGTTTAAAACATTGCTCTATTTATTAGTTTACAGCAACATGTTTGAGAGTGATTGTGTTAAAGACATTAGGTTTTTGTGTGTGGGTGTAACCCAGGAACTTATGTCTTACACTGTCTATATTATATTTAATTGGATGTTTTGTATTTCTTAATCATTTTAAAGTAACCTTTTTCTTTGTGCTCACTCACTGGCATTCTTGTCTTTCATTCGCTGCAGTATTCCCATGCCGTATGTTTGTTTGTTGGAGGGTGTTTTATAATGCTGTGTTTATTTATGTGTGTTTGTTCATAGTCAGGAGAGTAAAATGAAAAACTCTGACTCATCAGAAGTTTTTGCTTTTGTTTGGGTGAATAAAATCTGGCCGCTCGTCGTCTGGTCCAAAAAAAAGAAAGGTTTTGATCTCTTTATCACTCTGTCACCAGCCTCTCAATTTAAAATAGAGTAATATTTAATATTTTAAAGAAAACAGTGACAGAAAATGTGTTTTAAAAAAACTCTTTGTCTCCGTGTCCTAAATACTGAAACACACTAATCCCCAGAATTTATTCCTGATGTCATCATTTATTGGATCAGTCTTGTGTTCAGGAAGCTATGGTGTTAAATTGCTATGTTCCTTGGCAGTGCTGAGACAATGCAGTGCATCTGCTTAGTGCAGCTATCCGGATGCTTCAGACCCATAAAGTACCATGAAAATCAAATGACAAGCCACTTTCCTGTAACACAGTGGTTCGCAAACTATTTGCCCCCAAAGAAAATTTGACATAAAACAATCTCAAACTTAGAATTTGATTTAAACACAAAATATTAAATTATACAATGTAGTGCTGTTTGTTAGTAGTCTTATTTTTCTTATTTTAGTTTTAAGGTTTAATTGCACAGAATTATAATAAATTAATGCATTTTATATATTTTAATAAAACTTGCCCCCCAGTTTGAGAACCACTGCTTTGACACTATGGCCCTGTTCCAAATGGCAAAACTCCAGACTTGTGAACCTCCTCAGAGTCCACACTTTGATGACATCAAGTAGCGCAGACCTTAGGGACCCTTGACGTGAGTCCAAGAGGGCGCACCGGGGGCATATTTTGGGACAGACTTGAGCGTCACGCCGGATATAGGAAGAGAAGTTGCCCATCAGTGTGAACTAGGGCTGCACGATTTGGGTAATTTTTCCCATTGCGGTTATTGATGCTAATATTGCGATGTGTGATTGCGATTATATTTGATGGTATCATGAGTCAACTTGATGGGTTTTAAGGAAAATCCACACACAGTTTAGCTAAAATGTGTATTTGCAAAACTAGAAATGTTTTCGTATTGCCACGTGATGTAGCAACTGCTCAGTGTCAGTAATCCTAAATCCAAAATACCGCCATACAACAGACATAGAGGTTTTTTTTAGCTACCAGATCACTGTCAACCTCCTCTGCATCCATCTTCGCTCTGGTATAAGTGACGACGCACACCACACACGTGCACTGCCTTTTTTGTTCGTTTTTCTTTCTTTTTTAAACAGCAAGGGAAATCATCAAACTGTTATCAGAAAGTTTGTTTTAACAAGTCCACACATTTATTTATTTAATATAATTGCAACATTTTGCTGTCATATAATCGCACAGGCTGACATTGCGATTGCGATTGCGATGCGATTAATTGTGCAGCACTAGTGTGAACTCCTCCCTTCCGTCGTCTGATTGGTCTGATTGCTCTGATTGCTCTTTTGGGTTGGTAAAGTGCGCGAAGCCTGCATCGAAGATGCAAATGGGGCGCTGATTAACACCCTTCGGAGCATAAAAATGCAGATGGGACACCCTACAGACTCGTAGACTAAGCAAGCATGCACAATTCAAGGCCACGAGACCGAAAGTCCACATGAAGTGTGCCATTTGGGACAGGGCCTACTCAAAAAATACAAATGCACAGGGTAATGGTATGTTTGGAAGGTGTTATCCAAGTGTAATTTATTCAAGAAGATTTTAGTCACTTTAAAAGGTTTTAATTCTAAAGAAATTAATATAACTGAACATTTTGTTAAAAATTAATTATGTTGCCCCTCATGATAGCTGCCATAATGAGATCACAGCTTGATACTGCTAATTTATCCTCATTTATGTTATTGGACACTTTTAATTGTGAATTATTAATAGCAACAAATGTACTTTCAAAAATGTCTACAGTAGCATGGGTAAACTAAAAACCTGTTTGCTTACCCTCCATTTAAATACGATTGATGTTGACCCATTGATCCAAATTACTATGTTTGCATGTCTTCCTGCATACCTCTTTACATTTACATTTAAGCATTTATCAGATGCTTTTATCCAAAGCGACTTACAAAGATTAAGAAACAAAAGAAGCTATTTGTCATAGGAAGTTCATAAGTTCTCATTAAGTTTTCATTATTACAAAACAGCACCTGTTGAGAAAGACAGAGGAAGAGAGATGGATAGAGAGAGTCAGTTGCTGTTTTTTTTATTTTAGATAAAAGAACTGGTAATGCAGTCAATATCATTTTGTCAAGTATTTTTGGAAGAGATTTTTAGTTGTTTTTTGAATGTTGCAAGATATGTGGCTGACCGGACTCTTTTTGGAAGATCATTCCACCAGTAGGAAGTAGTGAAGGAAAATTATCGGGAACGTGATTTAGTGCCCTTTTGTGAAGGTATGACAAGGTGTCGCTCATTTGCTGAATGTAACATTCTGAATGGGATTTAGGAATGCAGGAAAGTGTAAAAGTATTTCGGTGGGGTGCCAGTGAAAGTTCTGTAGGTGAGCAGTAGTAGTCCAGCCTAGAGATTACCAGGGCCTGGATCAGGAGTTATGCAGCATGCTATGTAGATATGAACTATAATAGATTTTTGCAGCTGTCTTCTAAGTGAATGCATGTGGGCTTGTGTGTGTGTGTTTTAACTTGTGCCGTGTCACCACTTTTGCTTATTGTACAATTTCTGTCTGACCTCATTGTTGTCTCTCAGGGTGCGTTTTAATGGTGTTGCTAAATTCAAAGACACGTTATTCTGAGTGTACAGGTCTCTGTGTGGTAATGTACCCTGAAGCAAATTCCTCTTTGTTTCAAAATCCTGGTTTCTGGTTGATGGTGGTTTTCTCTGTGGTGGTGCTTAAGAGTGAGTTGATCATCTTTGTGCCATATTATACATACAGTAGTGATGAACAACAATTATCTACATCCATTAGAGGGCATGATCTTTATATAGTTTTTCACTATTTGATTAGGAAAATTTGTGAATAGTTTAGAGAGTATGTGGTGGTTTCCCAGACAGGGTTTAGACTAGTCCTAGCTTAAAATAATTGTAAGAGCTTTCCAAACTGAACAAAACTTGCACTGACATATCTTAAAACACATCAGAGCCTAGTCCTGGCTTAAGCTAATCCCTTTCCGGGAAACCAACACCCCTAAAAGTGATTGCTGTCACTTTAGTTTAGTTGCCAGTGGTTTAGATTTTTACTGGCGCCACCAAAAAGCATTAAAATAAACAATTATTGTTGTCTTTATAGTTTTTGACCCTTCATTGTTAATTTTGCGATAACAATCATCTGCCTATACATTATCCACCCTATTACATGGCTAATTGACCTCATAAGTAAGAAAAGGAACATTCAATGTTACTTAGAAATATTTTATTTGCTAATTTTTAATGAATGCAGACCTTTCGTAAAGGAAAACTCGTTTACTTTCATTTTTAAGATGTTCGAATATCACGAACACACTATTTGGTTTAATGATTTAAATATATAATGTCATATATGTTATTACATTATTATATGTTATTATAAGACTGTGATGAAGCATCCTTATGATGACATCATCACCAGAGTGCAATCTACCATGTCCTTTTATTTACATTGCGTTGTCTCTTGTTTTTCAATGTTAAACCACTTGTCATCATTTAACATCACTTGGATTTTAATATCATGTGTAATCTATGCTACATTCATCAGTTCATTCTCATGTATACACTTTTATGAGATCACAGTGTGATTGAACTGTTCATGTTGAAAGTGTGTGGGCATAAAAACAATGTCTTTACTAACTAATGAGATGCTTTTATTCAATACTGCAATACTGCTTTACCATTGACATGGAATGTACCATTTTAGTGATGGGGGTTGATAATTCTGTGTATGACCCTGTTGTGTCAATGTATATTTTGAGCATTGTCCAAGTTTATGAGATGCTGATTAAGTCATTTTTGAGATGAAAGGATATGGTGCATTAGTTCAGGTAATGCCATGTACTTTAATCCTCAGATAAAGATTGTTTGGTCCCTGCTAGTGTGGGCTGTTCCACAGTGCTGGCGGGAAAGTTTAATTAGTCTGGGAGTGTTTGCACCTGGACGGTCAGTTTGGCTTGAGGTGTGAACAGAGAGGTCTGCTGTGAGACGTATGTGGAGAGAGTTATGCTCCTTGAGTGAAAGTGTTTGACCAACACTAGTGTTTTGCTGCTTGAAGCAATTTTCTTTATTTTTTTTTTTCCTTTATTGTTTTGATTTAAAACTCACCAATAAATCACCTTGGGACAATTTTCTAAACAGCAAACCATCGTTTTGTGCCTTCCTTGCTCCTTCCTTACCACTTGGCCTACTACAACCCGACATATGGTGGCAGCGGTGCTTCCAGGCCATTAGGAGGCCAATACGTATGTTAACAACACTGCTTTCAAGCTAATGGAAGATCACTTTAACCAGAGACTTTATTGTATGTCATAAGCAGCCGTATTTTCTGGAGGAGTGTATATATGGCATTGAGGTGCTGTTTCATGGAACATGCCGCCTAAGAAACAAGATCTTCCTAAAGAAGCTTCAAAGATTGTTAGACCCAATGTTGATTCAACAGTGAGTGATCAGGCTCGCGGAGCCGATGCGGGTGAAAATGAGGAGTTACTGGAAGAGGCTCCAGATGCACTTAAGTCAATGTTGCATTCATTTCTTCAAAGGCAAGAGCAAAGAGAAGAGCGATTGGAGAGAGAGGCACAACGTCAAGAACATAAATGGCGTATGTTGCAACATCAGTTTTCACTTTTGCAATCTGAGATGCACCAAGACAGACAACAACGACTGCTAATGGAAGGAGCAACAGTCCCGGCTGCTGCAACAGCAGGTGGCTCGGTGAGTTTACCTCCAGCAAGTGATTTTAACACACAGCCTATTACTAATATGCCTCCTTTGACGGCATCTCAAGACTCTTTGTTGGGAGTGCAGGGTACCTCCCTGCCGCGATTTTCTGTGCCTAAGATGGTACCATGGTCTAATGATGAAGACATAGAACATTACTTAACAACTTTTGAACGTATTGCATATGCATGTAGATGGCCAAGGCAAGACTGGGTGTTACACCTCTTACCCCTTTTGACAGGAAAAGCTAGAGCTGCTTATGTAGCTATGGATGCAGACAATTCCCTTGAGTATGATTGTGTTAAACGTGCTATATTGGACAAATTTGAAATCTGCACTGAAACTTATAGGCAACGTTTTAGAGCTTATGCTATGCATGAAGATGAAACGCCTAGAGAGCTACAGGCTAGATTGAAGGATTTGTATAAGAAATGGATGAACCCAAGCAATCGCACGAAAGAGGAAATTGGAGACCAGATCATTCTAGAGCAATTCCTCAAGCTTCTGAATCCAGATACTAGGACATGGGTGAAACAAAACAACCCTACATCTTCAAAGCATGCAGCAGAGATGGCAGAAACTTTCATGGCCGCCAGAAGATCAGTACATCAGCCAAGGCGATGGCGGTCCTACAAAAGTTCACTAACCGGTAAGTCTGTTGATGATTTTGGCGATGGTCTGAGTAATTTAGTTTCAGATACTCATGTTTCTTCTGGTAACTTTAATACGCACATTAAGAAACAGCAGAGTGTGAAAGACCAACAGAAGTTTAAATCTGTTATTGTGTGTCATGGATGTGGCCAGCCAGGGCATAAAAGAGCAGATTGTTCTTTACAGAAAGTCACTAACACTCGTCTTTGTTATGTACCAAGACCAATGAGGGAGCTTCATGAACTAGACCTAAATACTGATACTATCATTGATATAAAGATAGGAGACAGGGTTTTTAAAGCACTTTTGGATTCTGGTTCTAGTCAAACTCTAGTGAGAAATGAATGCTTGGATGGTTTAAACACCGTTCCACTGGGTAGTCTAAAAGTTCGCTGTATCCATGGGGATGAGAGAGAATATCCCAGAACTGATGTGGTTATTGAGATAGCTGAGCAGGCTTACCATTTGTCAGTCGGTATTGTAGAGCAGTCTCCTTACCCAGTTATCCTAGGCAGGGATGTTCCTGTGCTTGTTGATTTACTGCAGGGTGACAAACAGACAGCCGAGGTAAATGTGTTAACAAGAGCTCAGGCTAAACAGGTGGAAATTAATAAACAATTCTTGCAAGACTTACCTTTTGATCAAAACCCAAAAGTTAAGAAGTCTAGACGTGAGAGACGTCAACAGAAAGTTGAGGGAACAAAAGTGAAGGAAAACTTACCTATTCCTCACACTGATGACATTGAGTATATTCCCCACGATATTGTTGAACTTCAAAGGCAGGATGAGTCACTTAAACCTTTATTTGATAAGGCAAGTAATGCAGTTGCTACGTCATTAAAAGATCACTTTGTGATTAGAGAAGACAGACTCTACCTACAGGGTGCTGAAGGAGAAAGATTAGTAGTGCCTGAATCCATGAGATTTAAAGTCTTACAGTTGGGTCACTCGGTTCCATGGGCTGGACATTTGGCCCAACATAAAACTTACTGTAGGATTGCTGCTAGATTTTACTGGCCAAGGTTGTATATGGATGTGCTAGATTTTTGTAAATCTTGCCCAGAATGTCAGATGGTGAGGCCAGCTAAGAAAGGTGATCGAGTCCCTTTAGTAAACCTCCCAATAATTGATGTTCCCTTCTCCCGCATTGCTATGGACATTATTGGTCCTTTACAGAAGAGCAAGTCAGGAAACAGGTACATTCTTGTTGTTTCAGACTATGCTACTAGATATCCAGAAGCATTTCCTTTAAGGAATATGAAGACTAGACAGGTAGTGAATGCCCTGATTCAACTTTTCTCTCGGGTAGGCTTACCGAAAGAGATAATTACTGATCAAGGAACTAACTTTACGTCTAGACAGATGAAACAAATCTATTCAATGCTGCATATACTTCCTCTTCAGACCTCGCCTTATCATCCTCAGACCGATGGTATGGTAGAAAGGTTTAACCAGACATTGAAATCCATGTTACGCAAGTATGTGTCTGAAACAGGTGCAGATTGGGACCACTGGCTACCTTATTTAATGTTTGCCTATCGTGAAGTTCCACAGGCATCTACAGGTTTCTCACCTTTTGAGTTGCTGTATGGGCGACAGGTACGTGGACCTCTCGATGTTCTGAAGGAAGCCTGGGAAGCAGATAATTCATCTGAACAGACAAACATCCTGTCATATGTCATCAAAATGAGAGAGAAGATGGAGACTTTGGCAGAAATGGTGGAAACTAACATGACTAAAGCACAACAGCACCAGAAGCAATGGTATGACAAGTCAAGCAGGAAGAGATCCTTAATTCCTGGTCAGAAAGTTTTGTTACTTCTCCCTTCTTCAGATTGCAGCTTGTTAGCCAAATGGCAAGGACCATATGAAGTCACACGTAAATTGAGTTCTACCAACTACGAGATTGCATTGCCTGATCGTCGGAAGAAACTTCAAATATTCCACATTAATCTTCTAAGACCCTGGTATGACCGAAAACAAGAATGGTCTGAGCAGTTGTGGGCAAGGAAAGTGGAAGAAGAGGAAGAAGTGAATGAACAGTATTTTCCTGTGAGTCAAAATTCACTTACATTACCATCTGTAGACCATCTAACTTGGGAACAACGTACAGAATTCTACAACTTAATTCCTGAAGGTATGTTTAGTGACAGCCCTGGAAAAACTGATTTAATTCAGCACAATATTCATCTTCTTGCTCACGAGCCAATCAGACAAACACATTGTAGAGTTCCTGCTCGCCTGATACCAGTCTTGAAAGAGGAGGTAAAAACAATGCTTGAGTTGGATATAATTGAGCCTTCAAAAAGTGAATGGTGCAGCCCGGTGGTGTTGGTACCTAAAAAGGACGGCTCACTAAGATTTTGTGTTGACTTTTCCAAACTGAATGCAGTTTCATCCTTTGATCCTTATCCAATGCCGAGAGCTGATGAGCTCATCGAAAGACTGGGTAAGGCAAAGTATTTGACAACACTTGACTTATGTAAAGGCTATTGGCAAATTCCTATGGTGGATTCCGCTAAAGAACTTACTGCCTTTAGAGTGCCTTCTGGTTTATACCATTTTAAATACATGCCCTTTGGCCTTCATGGGGCGGCGGCAACTTTTCAGCGCTTGATGGATCAGGTGCTAAGAGGATTGGACAGTTTTGCAGCAGCTTATATCGATGATATAGTCATCTTCAGTGCTACATGGACAGAGCATGTGGAGCATCTGGCAGAGGTATTCAGAAGGATACAGTCAGCTGGATTAGTAGTAAATGCTAAGAAGTGCCACATTGCTAAGCCAGAGGTTTCTTACCTGGGCTATGTAGTAGGAGGTGGTTCCATCAGACCACAGGTGGATAAAATTCATGCTATCTTGTCTGCTGCACCCCCAACAACAAAGAGGAGAGTTCGTTCTTTTCTTGGTCTAGCAGGCTGGTATAGAAGATTCATTCCTAACTTTGCTAGCAGAGCCTCAGTGCTGACTGATCTGACAAGGAAGAGCAGCCCCATCAAAGTTAAGTGGACATCACAGTGTGAGCATGCTTTTCATGATCTAAAGAATTGCTTATGTAAAGATCCTGTTTTACAAAGCCCAAACTTTGACCTTCCTTTCGTTGTACAGACTGATGCTTCTGAACTTGGACTGGGAGCTGTTTTGTTACAGGGCGAAGGGGTTGATCGTCATCCTGTTCTGTACATTAGCAGAAAGTTATTCCCACGAGAAACTAAGTACTCAACAATTGAGAAAGAGGCTTTAGCCATTAAATGGGCTTTAGACACGTTAAAGTACTATTTGATCGGCAAAGACTTTTTGCTTGAAACTGATCACAGGGCCTTACAATGGCTAAATAAAATGAGAGACAGTAACGCAAGGATCACACGTTGGTATTTGTCTTTACAACCGTTCAAGTTTAAAGTTGTTTATAGAGCTGGGACTTTAAACGTAATTGCTGACTTCTTGTCACGCCACTAGGGGTAGTGGGCGTCTTGAGGAGGGGGGTGTGTGATGAAGCATCCTTATGATGACATCATCACCAGAGTGCAATCTACCATGTCCTTTTATTTACATTGCGTTGTCTCTTGTTTTTCAATGTTAAACCACTTGTCATCATTTAACATCACTTGGATTTTAATATCATGTGTAATCTATGCTACATTCATCAGTTCATTCTCATGTATACACTTTTATGAGATCACAGTGTGATTGAACTGTTCATGTTGAAAGTGTGTGGGCATAAAAACAATGTCTTTACTAACTAATGAGATGCTTTTATTCAATACTGCAATACTGCTTTACCATTGACATGGAATGTACCATTTTAGTGATGGGGGTTGATAATTCTGTGTATGACCCTGTTGTGTCAATGTATATTTTGAGCATTGTCCAAGTTTATGAGATGCTGATTAAGTCATTTTTGAGATGAAAGGATATGGTGCATTAGTTCAGGTAATGCCATGTACTTTAATCCTCAGATAAAGATTGTTTGGTCCCTGCTAGTGTGGGCTGTTCCACAGTGCTGGCGGGAAAGTTTAATTAGTCTGGGAGTGTTTGCACCTGGACGGTCAGTTTGGCTTGAGGTGTGAACAGAGAGGTCTGCTGTGAGACGTATGTGGAGAGAGTTATGCTCCTTGAGTGAAAGTGTTTGACCAACACTAGTGTTTTGCTGCTTGAAGCAATTTTCTTTATTTTTTTTTTTCCTTTATTGTTTTGATTTAAAACTCACCAATAAATCACCTTGGGACAATTTTCTAAACAGCAAACCATCGTTTTGTGCCTTCCTTGCTCCTTCCTTACCACTTGGCCTACTACAACCCGACAAAGACATATTTAGGGCCCGAGCACCGAGGAGCAGGCCAGAATGGCCTGCACCGTAGGTGCGAAGCCCTATTGTTTTTGCTCGGATTATTATTAGGGCTCGAGCACCGAGGAGCAGGCCAGAATGGCCTGCACCGTAGGTGCGAAGCCCTATTGTTTTTGCTCGGATTATTATTTTTATTTTTTTTTTTTTTTTTTTTTTTTTTTTAACACTTTTGGACTTTTTGGGGGCCTTAACATACTCGAAAACTCTTGAAAATTGGCACAGACGTCAGAGTCGTCCGTCATCGCAGAAATCCAAAGGCTGGAACACGGGCGTGGCACGGGGGCTCTGTAGCGCCCCCTGTAATGCAAAAAAAAACATTGATGCACAGATCGGGCAAAAATGTGCGCACATGTACGAGAGTTGGTACGCATATAGATCTCATCGACCCGAACAACTTTCGCCCTCTAACATTTAAGCTCCGCCCAACAGGAAGTCGGCTATTTTGGATTGTTTAAAAAATGCATGCGTTGAACTTTTAAATACTCCTCCTAGTGGATTCATGGGATTGACACCAAACGTGGTGATCATGATGCCGAGACATTGTACTTGCTAAATTGCGAAGGGATTTTTGATATCTCGAACGGTTCTGCCATGGCGAGGTGACGAATTTATGGCGAATTCAGAGAAACAGGAAGTGTCTAATATCTAAGGCAAAAAATATCTTATTGTGATGCCATGCGGGGTGTTTGTTCGTCTGAAGATTCCGATCGCATCGATGTGCCTATTGTGACTCCCGGGTATAGCGCCACCACCAGGCGCCAGGAAGTGCGTCAGTCACAAAGCTGGATTTTTTTTGACGTTCCATGCTATGTTCTTTTAAATACTCCTTCTAGAAAAATCATGCAATTGACACCAAAAGTGGTCAACATGAAGCTGAGAGATTGTAGATGATAAATTGCGAAGGGATTTTTGATATCTCAAACGCTGTTCCCATGGCAACGCGTCAAACTTTACTTTCATTTTAAAGGCATTTTTAAGCCTTTCAGTTGATGCCGATGTTCCTTTAAATACTCCTTCTAGAATATTCATGCGATTAACACCAAAAGTGGTCAACATGATGCTGAGGCATAGTAGATGATAAATTGCGAAGGGATTTTTGATATCTCAAACGCTGTTCCCATGGCAACGTGTCAAACTTTACTTTCATTTTAAAGGCATATTTAAGCCTTACAGTTGCATGCAGTGAACTTTTATATACTCCTTCTAGAATAATCATGCAATTGACACCAAAAGTGGTCAACATGAAGCCGATATATTGTAGATGATAAATTGCGAAGGGATTTTTGATATCTCAAACGCTGTTCCCATGGCAACGCGTCAAAGTTTACTTTCATTTTAAAGGTATATTTAAGCCTTTCAGTTGACGCCGATGTTCCTTTAAAAACTCCTTCTAGGATATTCATGCGATTAACACCAGAAGTGGTCAACATGATGCCGAGACATTGTAGATGATAAATTGCGAAGGGATTTTTGATATCTCGAACGCTGTTCCCATGGCAACGCCGCAAACTTTACTTTTATTTCAGGCATATTTAAGTCTTTGGCATGCTTAGATTAACCTTAAAGTTGGCACACACATCAGAGTTGTCGGCTTTTAAGTGTGCACAAACAGGTCAGACATAGGCGTGTCTCTTAAGTGGCTCACTAGCGCCCCTGTTTGTCTAAAATGTGGGGTTTCTTTTACCTACAGTCCCCAAATGGCTCAGTAACAACATTAAATAGCCCACTGATATTTACCCACTTGATGCCCTTGCCCACCGTGCATCGTTTTCTCGGACGCACCGTGTAGCGGTAAAAAAACGTGCGAGGGCCCGCCATTGCTGCTTGCAGCTATATTTTTTATGATTTTTTTTTTTTTTTTTTTTTTTTTTTTTTTTTTAACACTTTTGGACTTTTTGGGTGCCTTAACATACTCGAAAACTCTTGAAAATTGGCACAGACGTCAGAGTCGTCCGTCATCGCAGAAATCCAAAGGCTGGAACACGGGCGTGGCACGGGGGCTCTATAGCGCCCCCTGTAATGCAAAAAAAAACATTGATGCACAGATCGGGCAAAAATGTACGCACATGTACGAGAGTTGGTACGCATATAGATCTCATCGACCCGAACAACTTTCGCCCTCTAACATTTAAGCTCCGCCCAACAGGAAGTCGGCTATTTTGGTTTGTTTAAAAAATGCATGCATTGAACTTTTAAATACTTCTCCTAGTGGATTCATGGGATTGACACCAAACGTGGTGATCATGATGCCGAGACATTGTACTTGCTAAATTGCGAAGGGATTTTTGATATCTCGAACGGTTCTGCCATGGCGAGGCGACGAATTTATGGCGAATTCAGAGAAACAGGAAGTGTCTAATATCTAAGGCAAAAAATATCTTATTGTGATGCCATGCGGGGTGTTTGTTCGTCTGAAGATATGATCGCATCGATGTGCCTATTGTGACTCCCGGGTATAGCGCCACCACCAGGCGCCAGGAAGTGTGTCAGTCACAAAGTTGGATTTTTTTTGAAAGTTCCATGTTATGTTCTTTTAAATACTCCTTCTAGAAAAATCATGCAATTGACACCAAAAGTGGTGAACATGAAGCCGAGAGATTGTAGATGATAAATTGCGAAGGGATTTTTGATATCTCAAACGCTGTTCCCATGGCAACGCGTCAAACTTTACTTTCATTTTAAAGGCATTTTTAAGCCTTTCAGTTGACGCCGATGTTCCTTTAAATACTCCTTCTAGGATATTCATGCGATTGACACCAAAAGTGGTCAACATGATGCCGAGACATTGTAGATGATAAATTGTGAAGGGATTTTTGATATCTCGAACGCTGTTCCCATGGCAACGCGTCAAACTTTACTTTCATTTTAAAGGCATTTTTAAGCCTTTCAGTTGACGCCGATGTTCCTTTAAATACTCCTTCTAGGATATTCATGCGATTGACACCAAAAGTTGTCACCATGATGCAGAGACATTGTAGATGATAAATTGCGAAGGGATTTTTGATATCTCAAACGCTGTTCCCATGGCAATGCATCAAATTTACTTTCATTTTAAAGGCATATTTAAGCTTTTCAGTTGACGCCGATGTTCTTTTAAATACTCCTTCTAGGATATTCATGCGATTGACACCAAAAGTGGTCAACATGATGCCGAGACATTGTAGATGATAAATTGCGAAGGGATTTTTGATATCTCAAACGCTGTTCCCATGGCTATGCGTCAAAGTTTACTTTCATTTTAAAGGCATATTTAAGCCTTACAGTTGCATGCAGTTAACTTTTAAATACTCCTTCTAGAATAAACATGCAATTGACACCAAAAGTGGTCAACATGATGCCGAGACATAGTAGATGATAAATTGCGAAGGGATTTTTTATATCTCAAACGCTGTTCCCATGGCAATGCATCAAAGTTTACTTTCATTTTAAAGACATATTAAGCCTTTCAGTTGACGCCAATGTTCCTTTAAACACTCCTTCTAGAATAATCATGCAATTGACACCAAAAGTGGTCACCATGATGCAGAGACATTGTAGATGATAAATTGCGAAGGGATTTTTGATATCTCGAACGCTGTTCCCATGGCAACCTGTCAAACTTTACTTTCATTTTAAAGGCATATTTAAGCCTTACAGTTCCATGCGATGTTCTTTTAAATACTCCTTCTAGGATTTTCATGCAATTGACTCCAGAAGTTGTCAACATGATGCCTAGACATTGTAGATGTTAAATTGCAAAGGAATTTTTGACACATCGAACGCTGTTCCCATGGCAACGCCTCAAACTTTACTTTAATTTCAGGCATGTTTAAGGCTCTTGGCGTGCTTAGTTGAACTTTAAAGTTGGCACACACATCAGAGTTTTCGGCTGTTAAGTGTGCACAAAAAGGTCAGATAAAGGCGTGTCTATTTAGTCAGTGACTAGCGCCCCCGTTTGTCTAAAATATGGGGTTTCTTTTACTTACTGTACCTAAATAGGTCATTAGCAACATGAAATAGTCCACTGATATTTACCCACTTGATGCACATGCCCACCGTGCATCGTTTTCTCGGAGGCACCGTGTAGCGGTAAAAAAACGTGCGAGGGCCCGCCATCGCTGCTTGCAGCTATATTTATATAATTTTTTTTATATTATACTGTGCCTGTCAAAATGATTTGCGGCATTTGGGTTATCGTGTGTTATAAGTATTGAGTGGTTGTTTTATGGGAATAACATTCCTGCAAATAGGGGTGGGCGATAAATCGCATGAGAATCGCAGGCAATTTATCGCCAACCTGCAAATACGATTATAACTCTGTGCAAACTTTATTCAGTGTGTTGCCTCTTTAAGACCTGCACAGATCCAATATACTGTTAAACATGCATATTATTTCTACACCTTTAACATTTACTTAATACATAACTGATTACGTTTATGAGTAAAATTGTGGCACTTTGAGATAATACAATTATCTTTTCTTTCTCCTTTAGCTGATTTCATATCAACACACACCTTACCTCACCATGCTCTTCTTCTCCTGCTATTGACATTTGACTTCTAGCAGCGATGGCGGAGCGCTCTGTGACTCCAGGTCGGACATACGTAGAGGTGGAGTACGACTATGACTACAAATCCAAAGATCGTTTGATCACCATTAAACAAGGGGAATCTTACTTGCTGTTGAAGAAGACTAATGAGGACTGGTGGCAGGTACGCAAGGATGAGAACAGTAAGCCCTTCTATGTCCCAGCGCAGTACGTGCGAGAAGTACGGCGAGCTCTCATGCCCCCTCCAAAACCTCTATCGCATTTAGTGGCCAGCACAGGGACCCGAGGGGGAACCGTTCGGCCTTCTGCGTTGGAGATCCAGCGATCAGATGATAACAAAAAGAGCCCGTGTCCCTCCCCTTCAGCCGGCCATATCGCACTACTGCCGCCCAGAGATGACAGGGGCAGTCCAAGCAGCCCCACTGGGCTGGTCCCACACATGCAGACAAGCGCATCCCAGGGCTCATTGCCTCGTTTGAGAGCGGACTCTCCGAGTCGCAAAACGAATGGGGAGAAGGATAAAAACAGAGAGTTAGACAAGAGGGAACGTTCAACTCCAGAACAGTTGGCTGGAGAGGGTGGAGACTCGGATAAGAACCGGAATGACTCTGAATCCGGGGAAGAGCTTAGTAGCAGTTCCAATGATAACCTACAGGTGAGATTTACATACAACAAATTCCTTTACCAGTTTGTTTCCTTTTTCCAAAATCCTTCCTGGACATAATTCTGTTAATCTCTTTTCAACCATCTTTGTGGATGTTAAAAACAATCACATCCTGTGTTAATGATAGTCTGTCCATCTGTGCACCAGTTGTGCCTGTTATTGCCCTTTATCAACATGCATTAACACTTTGACCTATTGAATAATTTATATATTGTACATTCATATTTTGTGAATGTATATATTCTGAAATTGAATACAAGTGTTCACAGGAGCCTCAATTTACTGAAACTAAGATATATATCACATGACAACTTGTAAAACCAGACATGGGTCTTAAAATTAGACCTAATCCTCCTCTCTCACATAAACACATGGGGACAGTTTCCCGGGCAGGGTTTAGATTAATGCAGGACTAGGCCTTAGGTATATATATTTTTTAGTAGTTTTTACAAACAAACCTGACAAAAACAATCCTGGTGTGCATCTTGACAAAACAAAACAATGGGACTGATATATGTTGTCAATACAAGGCAGCTCAAACATGCATTTTAGTCTGGGACTAGGATGTCCGGGAAACCGCCCCATGGAGTCAAAGCCCCTGATTACACCTGGACACACTCATTTGACCGGATTGCTTTTGTGGTGTAGCCGCTCGTGATCGAATGTGTTAAAACATCTACAAAAGACCGCCTACTCTACTCTCTATATTTTGATATAATCTGTGATGTAGAAGCACAATGTTTTTCCATCAATCCTGACGTCAAGTGTGAACCCACAGCGGTCTTTAGATTATCATTGCTAAAATGAAAGCGGCTGCTCTCCGACTTTTTCATTTTTGTTTCATTTTGCTAGTGTGTAACAGTTGATTGAGCTTATTTTGTCAAATATCCAAATTAATATCTGCGAAACCCTTAGATATACATGTACAAAACTTTGTGCAGCATGCTTGGCTTTTGTCCACTTGTGATCTGATCGACCAAAGCACATTTTAATACTAGGTGTAACAGGGCCACAATCTCTCTACTCTTTCTAAACCTTTTTGTTTTCGCCATCTCCTCCCACTGTTCTGGTGTCTTTCCTCCTGTTATGTCATCACAGCATTTCTGCTTAACAGCAAATTTTTGTCATTGTGACATGTGAAGGATGACGTAAATGTGTTATTTTTGTGCTCCCTCTCAGTCACATGCACACACACAGTTTTGCTGCACTGGTTTCAGGTTTATGATGTAATATGTGATAGGAGAAACCAAACTTGTTTGATGTCAACATTGGCGTTTTTTACTCTTGTTTTAGTTTCACTCACTGTTTTGTTTCATTGTTTTTACTTTTTTTTTGTTGGCGTGTCTTGCTGTGTCTTTTTCTAAGACCCAAGACAGACTGCTTTAAGTTTGAGTAACATCCAGCTGTTTATGTTCACTTAAACAAGAAAGAACGTTCAGTGATCACGTGTGTGTTATACATATACGAGCTATACATGCTGATAAATGGATGTCAAGAGGATCACGTTGCTGTGGGAGCGCACACTCATACACTTTATTCACAGCAGTGGTGAATATGCAGTTTTTTCTCAGTTTCCTGCATTTGTGAATGTCCTGTAAATATACTTTTAAAGCTGTGCGGATGTGTGCGTGCGCAAGGCGGACGATGAAAGTACAGTATACTGTACCTATTTTATCTACTGTGTTTGATGAACTCTGTTTGCGCGTCCAACATTACAAACAAGAAAATTTTTCCGCCCATTTAGATTTTGTGATTCCGTCCGCGTTATCCGTATCGCGAAAATCATAGGGCTCTACTAATAAATTAATAACTTGCCTCATCTTCCACTCCTTCACGTCTAACTGACACTGCGATTGTAAACCAAGAGCGCGTGCCGCATCTGGAAGTGCTTGTGCAACATTGCGCACAGTGCGTAAACATTATTGACCACTTATCGAACTGTCCTTATCGTTTTATTGAAAAGTTTATTGGTAAAATTATCGTTATTGAATTATCGCCCAGCACTATGTTAAAGTATAACATTGATGTCTTTAGTGTCTCTGCTATGTAGTGAAATAGTGAGTAGAGATGGACCGATTAAAAAAAAAAAAATTCACTGATAAAATTGCAGATTATTCAGAGTGATATCTGCTGATGCCGGTAGTTTGGTGGTTATAGTAACTTGCATTAACTAAATTCTGAAGATAATTTTTTTGAATGTTATTCATTCATATAATGACCATCAATATTGAACATTAAACTAGTAATGTTTCTTTACATTTTCTTTGCATTTTCCTGTTGTCTGTTGGCCATGACTATTGTCTGTTTTTAAACTATCGTAAGATAGTATAAAAATACCTTTTACCCTTCAAAACCGATTATTGGCTGATATATCATTGCATCTCTACTATTGAATGCAGAAAATCAAGTGAAAAGGTGATGTACACCTTCAAATTAATATAACACTGGCATTTTTTTGATCTAGAAGCCTAATTTTGGTCTTGTTTTAAAGAAGACAATTTAACGTTTTTGGAGGTCAAAATATATTTTTATAGCAGTTTACATTTATTTATAATAAATAAAAATGCAATATAGTATTATTTTTAATACATAAAACTATCAAAATAAACCCTGAGGTTACTGCATTATTATTACTGCTAAAAGGTTTTGAAATATGAAAACTACATTCTTAGACCTTTCCAAAAATATATAGTTGTGATAGATTAACATTTATATGAAAAATATTGAAGTAAACTTAAGTGTCTCACTCGCGGGGGAGCGCCAGTTACCGGGTTAAATATGTTTTCCATTGAAGTATTGTTTGATCGGATAGGACAGTATTTGGTCAAGATACAACTATTTGAAAGTCTGGAATATGATGGTGCAAAAATCGAAATGTTGAGTAAATTGCCTTTAAAGTTGTCCAAATGAAATCCTTAGCACTTCATTCACTCACAAAAATAAAAGTTTATATGTACGGTACGAAATTAAAAATATCTTCATCCAAACATAATCTTCACTAAATATCCTACTTAATATCCTAATGATTTTTCCGAATCAAAAATCAAAAATTTTGACCCATAAACTGTATTTTTTGCTTTTGCTACAAATATACCCATGCGACTTACGATTGGTTTTGTGGTCCAGGGTCACAAATTATAAAGAATGTGGAATTGTTGAGTAAATTGGTAATGAGTGATATCAATTCAGAGATTTCCTACAATTCTTATTTTTACATAAACAAAACATCTCCAAAACCAAAATAGTGGTCTTTGCTACTTTATTTCAGTAGACTACAACCATTGGTTTAGGCTCTTGTAACTGTAAAGTAAGGCGTGTTTTGTTTGTGTTGGTCTATCTGTTAACATGTGTGACCAAAGGTCATTTATAGGGAAGAGGTGGATTTTGAGTACTGCATAGTGCATACCTTTTTCTTGTTCTCTCTTTCTTATTTTTCCTTATCTTATTCTCTACTTTTTCCCCACCACAGTGCTAACTTGAGAGTTTGATATAAGAAATAGAAAAGTCCCTGTTTGTCCCTTTGTGTGGGAACAGCAGGACTGTCTATGTTTCTGTGAAGATTTACATAATCTCTCTGAGAACAGAGGAATGTTGAGGGAGAGAATTTGGTTCAGGATGTTCAGCGTGACTGTCAAATGGGAGGGGTGAGAAAGTATGCGTGTGTATTAGCACTGTGCAATAGCATCCTGTATCCAGGGTTTCAGCATCAGAGTTGCTCACAGCCGCATCTTTCGTTTTAAGATATTTTGTATTGAATTGCACTGCAGAGACACTATGTACCCAGACGAAGCGGTAAGACACTGCTCTTTGCACCATAATAACATTGTGCGAGTGTTTGTAGTCTGCAGTATTTAACAATCACACACAATGATAGTGTTTACAGTGACTGTATTTATTCAAACAGTCTAATGCATTTTTTTAATCGTCACTGTTTTTCGCATCGTTTCTCTCTCTCTTTTCCTTCTCGTCTCACTCATACATACATTATTTGTTAAGTTATACATTTGTTAGGTGTATTTGTGATATGCACACAGGTTACACTATGCATACGTGTGCACACAAAACGGCATTGTCTAAGGTGTGTGTGTGTGTGTGTGTGTGTGAGAAAATTGTTGTGTTTGTGGAAGATAGGGATAACTGTATTACATAAGACCTGCTACATAACGGCTCAGTGGACAGCTGGCAGAAAGACACATGCACATACACACTCACAAACACGTATACACACATACCGACCACAGCAAGAATACACACAATAAAAAAACCATTCACATATGCAACAATAGATACACGAGTGCAATCGACATCTGTTTAGAAAAACGTTAAGACAACACAATTTTTGGCTTTACACAACTGTTATATTGAAAAAGAGATTTGATTTCTGATTCTGCCATGATGCAGATGAAACGTGTAATCTGTTTTAATCTGTTTGACCTGTTAACAGAATATCTGTGTTTAACTGCTCCATGGGCCTATTGCACTGTATAATGTGTAAGGCTATGAAGCTAAAACGGTGTGACTACTTTTAATGTTTCACTAATTTACATGGTCCGTATGTTTGTTGTTTTTTACTCAGCATAGGATGGAATCTCTAGCAGTTTATTTAAAACCCTCAATGTACTACATAGTATAAACTAAAAATATAAATTCTCTGTTTTTCTGTTCTTGAATAAAAAAGATCAATTTAAGAAAAAAAAAACATGCTTTACTTCATGAGCAGGGCTCGACAATAGGATGACCCGATGGCCTTGTGCAAGCTTAAACAATGCTTTGGCCAGTTCAGAGCCTGTCACTTGCCCAGTGCGACATTGTCACGAAAGTTTATCATTTGCACGTGTTTTAGGCCTTGCTAATTTAAATATTCAAGCAAACAAGATGTGAAGCACATGTCACACGTTGTTTGAGTTTTGTTGTTGAAGCATGTGGAAAAGCCGCATTTTTTCATTTTTACTTATTTATGATAAGTCACTTGATTGATGGACAAAAAAGAAGCAAGGGCATCACTGTCATGACCGCAACCTTCTTAAAACTGATGGCATTTATCCATCTGCATCATTAAGTCCAGGTGCTCTAAAATTGCCTGCGTCCCATGAAGTGAGAAGAACAAACTCGCTGGTTTTAACCCTTTGCGTGCCTAACTTCCTCTCCGCTCACATTCAGGTCCGAGCAAGAGTCCAAGATGTGCGCAGTGAGTCTATGTGCGTGCGAGAAGGAATCTGCGTGCATTACAAGCTCTCTAGTGCAAAGTAAAGCCCACAAACCTTCTCATGCGAGGAACAGCATGCAATGCACATGTTAATATGAAACTATGATGATAATAATTATAACCATCGCCAAACATTGTCATGAAAGCCTGCTATTAGCGATATGTTTGACGATCGTCGATACATGATACTATCGTCTATCGGCACATCCCTTGCATGATACACAGATCTTTCAAACTCACAACGGTGCTTGTCATTGATATATTTGCAGTATTTGTTGTAGGGCTGAACGATACATCGAATTTTCATCGTCATCGCGATATGGACTCACGCGATGAACACATCGCAACAGACAGCCTTGACGCGATGAATGAAGGGAAAACGGTAAGCGCATGGAATAAACGTTTGACCTATCAGTCCTGAAGACATGGTTTGCGTGTTCATGCTATTAGGCCAATCAGGGGAATCCCCAAGTCAGCTACGCTCAGATTGATTTGTGAGGTGTCAGTTGCGACGCTGTGCCTGTTAGCAAAAACGATGGCGGCGAAAGGAGAGAAGAGTGAGAAAAATATGTTGTCAGACAAATACCTTGTGGTGAAAATAAACAGCACTTCAGCTATATCATGGAATTATTTGGGATTTAGGAGAGATGACGGCGCAAACACAGGTACTGTGGAAGCAGTGATTCACATATTGCGTCTATTGCGCGCTCAAGTTCATTATTTCAAATGTAGGCGTGCAGTATGTGCGACGCGCTCGTTTTTTCCAGGCTTTTCAAAAACATTTTAACTTTTCAGAATGACACAAGCGCAGCGTGCAGGTCATGTGAAAATAACCTACGTGTCTAGCGTTTTCCAAGCGCGACATGTGAATGGCCCCTAAAACATAAAAAAATATAAAATATTTATCCAACTAATGTTTGAAGTTGAAAATGTTTACGTAATGTGGTTAGGTTAGTGTTACTTAAAAATGTTTAGTTTATGTAAATGTAGTTTAAAAAAGTCTTCCTGAAAAATATTTATGATCAGTTAATTTTCTTAAAGGGTCAGTTTACACCAAAATTAAAATTTTTATTATAAATCACTTACCTCTGTGTCGTTCTAAACCACCAAATTTTTAGATATTTTTTTTATTAAAACCAGGAGGCTTCGTGTCTGTCACATAGTCTTCTTTCACAATTCTTTTACCCAGAAAAGAATCAAAAGACATCGGCAAAAAGGTCCATGTACCATCAGTTCACTGATAATATTATGAAGCGACAAGAAACAAACAATTGTATTCAACAATTTTTTCTCCTCACAGTCATTCAGTGCCTGTTCACGAGCAGACTACGGTTCAAGCCGCTGATGTGACCTGCTGACGTAGTTGCCAGTGATTTTTAGTTTTTTTTTCAGCTTTTTTATTTAAGCAATTATGCAAACATTGTAAACAATACTTAAAGCAACACTATGTAGTTTCCATGTAAAAATGACTTACAGCTCCCCCATGTGGTTGAAAAGCGCAACTGTGCCTGGTATCAGACACTCTTCTGCAGGCAGGGGGAGGGGCGGAGCTGTGTTTCCTACCCTCCACCGCCACTTTCAGAGTGTGCTTGTAGCAGCTAGGAGGCTGCTCGGGTTGCAGCAACAGTAAAATTTGTCCAGTTAAAAGTTGTTCTATCACTGAAATGATTTTAGAGACATTATTTAAAGGTAAAAAAAAACTACATAGTGTTGCTTTAAACTGTCTGTATAAATGCTCAAATTACTTGCCATTCTTGCCTTGTATTCTGTGTCTGTACACTGGCAATGTCAGCAGGTGACGTCAGCAGCATGCGCCGTAGTCTGCTCGTGGGTAAGTGATTTATGATAGTTTATGATGATCTATCCCTTTAAGTAACCGGTCATTGGCGGGTGTGGCAAAAAGTTAGGTTTTTCTTTTTCTTGGTTTGAATGTCTTTTTCTTTGATTCCCTGATTATTTTTGGTTTCCTTTTGTGAGTAGAGGTGTGGGTCTATTACATGGCGTCATGGAAGTACTAAGACACATCTGAAGCAGTGACTTTAGGGCACGTTGGCAGTGGCACACAGTGTTCAGAGAGAGAACCAAATGAAGTTATAGAGGCAGTTTTGCTCTGTTCTCCTTTCCAGGGATTCTGTTCTGACATGCTGTGAGATCATAGGCTACTCTTCCTCATTCCAAGATTTTGCCTACAATCCCATTCACATACCTGCACACACTGAATTGCACACAAACTTGCATCCAATGATATATTCTCATTGGTTGTCAATGTCTTTCTTTAGCCACGGCTTTCCACACAATAAAATGAGGGATAAATTACATTCTGCTTCTGGCTTAGATTTAAATAAAAATTCAAATGATTACTCGTTGGTTTGCTGTTGTACCAATATGTCAAGCGCTATAACTAAATGCTGTATTTTACTTGAAATATTTAATATTACAGCTAGATTTTTTTATCAGTGAATGACTGAATGAATTACATATACTTGAAATATGCTTCACATGTCTTTCTACTGGGTGGAGGTAGCAGTGTCATCCAATCAGAAGTGGGTAAATTTTAGGGAGTCATGATCAGATCTTTGGTAATGGAAGGAATGGAGTTTTCTTTAAAAGTTGTCATGTTTTTTAATGACCTCAGTTTTATGTAATGAAAAGGCGGCTCTTTTTGAGATCCCCTGTCTTTAATGGTAATAATCCAGAAAATATAGGGTGAGCATTGCGCCATCTGCTGGCAATTGTTTGCTTTGTGTCAGGCAGATTTCTAAAGTACTCTCATACCCAAACATATCTCTCTAATGCTTTGAAATATCTTGAAGCTTGGAGTTGAGGCTTTAACTGTTATCTTTTGTGTTTCTATATTGATTACAGCCTGTTGTGTTTCTGAATTAAATTTGGTCATTTTTGTAGGACTAGTCTATTGTATTTAAAAATAACAGATGGTTGCTTAAGCTCCATCTTTTCATGCATCTCCTTATGCTACTTTTAATTTTTTCATACATACACACTTACTTATTGTTTACATTTTTTTTCCTATTTCTCTTTTTCAAGGCTACATAACATCTGTCCCTAAAAGAAAGAGAAAAAGGGCTATGTCCTATGCTATGAAAGGATTTTGCTGCTAGGAGTGTTTTTGTATTAGCATTCAGTCTTAGCATGGCAGCACATCATTACTGCTGTGATCCTGTTGGAGCCAGCAGGCTGAGACTAGTATGATTTAATACATGCATTGTTAAGACATGCATGCATCTCTTCGTTTGACAATATTATTTCAATGAACCTTGAACTTCATATATTCCATTTATTCCTGACTCTTGCTTTATACATGGTGTGCTTTCTATCAGCATTAACTCTGTTATTACTAGTTTTTAGATTTTTGTGTGTTTATTGGTATAACAAAATATATATTACTGAAGCTTTAACATCATTCTGGGACATCCCAAACACTTGCACGGATTGGCCATACGGAGGACGGGGAGAATTCCTAGTGGTCCGGTCTATTTCTTTTTGGCCACAAGGGCCGGTGTTGTCATGCCACGGGTTGAAGGTTGCTGATGATGTCCCCACCGCTTTATGCCAAAGTTGATTGTGTCCCGAGTCCCGACCACTCTTGCATTAGGGTTCATTAACATCTTCATGGAAAATGCAGGACGCACCGCGTCTAAGCTCTCACCTGTGAACACGAATTTCGTTTCAGACGTGTTTTTTTTGCGCGACTTCATATGAATGGCCTCTAAAAGGAAAATTATCTACAAATCATATTTTTAAATCTAAGTCATTGGTGTAACAATGAATCTTCTATTAATAATCAGTCGCATATTCGTCCTCTGTTGCAAGAAACAAAAATCTATTTTATGCAAAACTCATTTTAGTTTATTGGATAAAAGTAAGTTTTATATAAAAATGATGTTTTTTCAAGTAAAACAAATTGTTGAAAATCCATATATAAATAATTATTTATTATTTATTTATTTATTTATTAATTATTTTATTATTTATTATCTAATATTTATTTAATATTTAATATCTATTTATATATTATTTATTATTAATTATTATTTATTTATTATTTAATTATTATTATTTATTTATTGACAAAAGCTTTTTCAACCAACAGGTAATCTCAAGACCCACCATTTTTAAAGAAAATGGAAATATAGGAGAAAACACAAACACATTGGTTCCCTTTCAGTAGTTTTTGAATAAGTTTAATTGAATAAAATTAAAATACCTTATGGTAGGGCTGCATGGCAAAAATTATAATTGTTTAGGCTACTGTATTTGCATTGAATTGTCAATGATATATTTTGAAAAATACAGTGCACTATTGCATACTTATATACTACAGAGGATTTAATTATATATTTTAATATAGTCTGTCATGAACTAAAGTTGGCCGGTCTTAGGCATCAAACTCCAGGGCTAAAATGAGTCCCACTCCAGCCCTGGTCTGCCAGGTGTGATTGTATATAGGACTGTTTCATTTAGTGTATGTAACCAAACAAACATTTCTTTCTTTGTGTCTCCCTCTTTTTTCTTTTTAATGTGCTTAGTCATGATTGAATTACGAGGCTCCTGTGTTACAGTCCTGACATGTTATGGAGCTCACCAAAGGGATACAATAACTCACTTCTTCCAACACCCCTTTCAGATTATGTGCACTTTTCATCTGAAAAAAAAAAGATTACAAAGTGTTTGTGACCTGGCTCAAGGCCGATAGACTAGAGTAGCATTTTCCTAAATTTAATATTCCAGTCAGTGTTTTTCACTGCATGGTCATTTTTGTGTGGTCTTTTCCTTATTATCTGTGTTGTGCAGATTACTTAGATTCCCATTTTAACCCATAGCAAATCTAATGAAAGTGGGCATACAGGTGTGTGTTTGTAAGAAGAGTCTGGAATGTGGTTAAGCAGGATCGTCTATAAATAGTGTTATGTAAGAGTGGCAGTATCTCTCTCTGTCTCTCTCTCTCTCTCTCTCTCTCTCTTTCTTTCTGTCTCTCTCTGTCTTCTCTCTCCCTCTCTGACTGCCACAAAGTAAAAACCGTCTCTCTTTCCTTTTTGTTGCAATTCTCCTGCTTGAGTAGGTGGTTAAAAAAATTATTACATACCCTTGATTTTTTTTCTTTTTACCATGCTGGGCCTTACAGGACCACTAGAGGGCAGTATATTTACCCCAATTCTAACTTTTTAAAGAGTCAATGCATTGACAAATAATATTTTCAATGGAAAAGTGATTTTGACAACATGTAAATTTACGATAAAACTTACTTTAAGTTTCAGAACTCAAAAGATCCTTGTTAATCTAAAAACAGCATTTATTAAAACAAAGATTCCAAAATGCATTGTCTGATTTTCTCATAGTGCATCAAGAATTAGTGAATCCTATGGTTATAAGACATCATTTATGGTACTTTTCCATTGCGTAGTACTTCAAAGTTTGGTTTGGGCCAGCTCACTTTTGGGGGCTTTTCACTGGGTGCAGTACCTAGTACACTACTTTTTTTAGTACCACCTCGGTCGGGGTTCAAAGCGACCCGAGCTGATACCAAAACGTGATGCGAAAATACTGTACATCGCTGATTGGTCTGAGTGAATCGTCACTTCCAGCGTCATCGCTATAATGTAAAAGATTAGCTTTACCTTCGTGCTAGCTTGCGCTGTCTCGAGTAAACCTGTTATCATCTCTGCTTTGCTGTAAGTTCCCAAACTCCCTTTTAGTGATAAAAACATCCACAGGTTAAGAATCAGGAACAGCATTACAGTTTTTTTCCAGACTTGCAGTTTGTGGCGGCACATGCGCAACACGCACGTCCGCATATATGCTTAAATGCAACTTAAATGAGGCTCAGCGGAGCACATTGACTGACGCCATGGGTGTTTGTGCAGACAGAGGTAGTGAGAAACGCGATGTGCAAACATCTATTTGTGGTGGTCAATTTTAATTTTGTGGTGGACTGAGAAATAAATGAATGTATGGGAATGTACAACGACGCTTTCACTTGTATGATGTCACAGCAGTAGGCAGCACAAATATAATGACACGTCTATAATCCCTCCCACTCCGAAGTGTTACTAAACTCTATGGAAAAGCTAACCAAGCCAAAGTGAGGTGAGCTGACCCGACCTGACCCAAATCAAACCGTGGGGTACCATGCAATGGAAAAACGCAATTAGTGTCTTTTCATACCTTGTGATCTTAACATTAGAAGGCTGATCCATATTGTTTTCAGAGTATGTCTCAGCATTGGGTGTGTTTGATTTCATGCGGTGCATCAAACCCTACACTCGTATGACATCAAAGTATGGGACGGTCTACTTTTAAAGTCGAACACACCTACTCTAATACTATTCAAAACTGTTAGCCAAGTATGGTTTGCTTCCAAGTCCTGAATGTGTTCTACATATTAAAATTGTGAGAATTTTTGGTCAAAAAAGATGATGTTTTTTGATTCTGACATTGGACCTAAAAGAATAAAAAAATGCATGTTTACATCTTTAAATCCAAAAATGAATGGTGCTTTGTCCAGTCTTACCTCCAAATGAGTTTGAAATCTCAGCATAATGTTTGATGGGTTTGTCTTTCTCTTTGTTTCTCTCTGTTAAAGCAGCAAGGTAGACCTGACTCTCCTGTCTACACAAACCTCAAGGAGTTAAAGATCTCTCAGTCCTCCATCCCACCACTGCCGTCGTCCTCACCGCTCAACAGTATTGGTGAATGGGAGACTTATAAAGACCAGAATGGCAGACACTTCTACTACAATCGAAACACGCAGGAAAGAACCTGGAAACCACCACGGGCAGGGGGCAGCCTCACCAGGAAAGAGGAAAAACAAGAGACGTTTGAAGCTGAGGTACACACACCAAAAACCATCACATACTGTCAGCCTTTTATCAGAACTGGGGCATAGGCTTCCTATTAAATAACAAAGTATACCCCTAATTTATTGGGGAGCGTGGCTGCATTGTTTATCCAAAATTATTTTATGGGTGAAGCGATGATTGTAACCATTACTGCCTGGTGACAGTTCAGACAACAAGCTTTTAATTTCCTCTTTTGTCCTGTTTACATCACATCTGTCTTTTCTTATCTGACATAATTCCCTTTCTGGATAAACACTCTCACTATCTCTTTCTTTCTCTCTTTTGGTTATTTCCCTCTTGTCCTTCTTTTCTGCGACTGGCTTGGGAAAGGTTCTGTCATCCGAAGAGAACTGTCTGAGCAGCCAGTCAGATAGCCAGTATGGTTCGCCCCCTAGAGGCTGGGCTGAGGAAATGGTTGAGCACGGGCACACATTGTATGTGTCCGACTATACTAATAAGGTACAAACTGCCTGTGACTAGACAAACAAAATCCTCTGTGTGTTAATCCACTTATGAGAAGTTACACATGCACACAAGGTATGCAAACTAACAAAATGCCGATGCCCTGATGAAAACTGTTTAGTTGAAACACATTGGCATGTAGCCATTTTTTGATTAAAGGCTTTTTTACGTTATCAGGAGTGCCTCATTTTTTCTATTTTTGAACAAAATGCTAGTTTGTGCCAACGATTTTCTCCAATGCAACTTCTTTTATATTTATGTGCTTTCTCTAAAATTGAACGCATGACCAGCACTTCTAACGCAATGCTTTACAGTTTTTTTTCAGAGCTACAAACACGTTATTTTCTCTTTATTTTTTTAAAGACGTATTTTACTTACTTCGCTGTAGCCATTATCTGTTTTGCTATTTGTATGTAGTGGGTGCGAAACACAGAGGAAAAAGGCCGGCTTTATAACTACAGTGAGGATGGCTCTCGATCTGAATGGGAACTGCCTAAAATTGGTCTCAAATCACAGGTAAAATTCTGGTGCTTATCAGATTTAAAATGGTATGAATAGCAGTGGCGGCTCGTGACTGCTCATCCGAAGGGTGCTAATTCAAAATAAGTGTTCGGAGTGTCGAGTGTTTGCTTGCGTTTTCAAAATATGTGTTTGTTGCGTCATGTAAACCATGTGCATCACGTGTTTTGTCAAAAGAAGTACCTGCTGCACACGCATCAAAACTGTTTATGATAAAAGAGACGCTCAAGTTCGCAAAATACACGCAAGACACTCCCTTAACAGTAAACTCTGAGTATCTGGCAAACGCGAGCGTCTCTTTTATTATAAATCCTTTAGACGTATCTGCAGCAGGCACTTATTTTGACAAGACACGTGATCTCGGCGCGCAGAACACATATTTTGAAAAAAGGAACCACACACGACGGGCTACATACATGTTGTAACGAACTTTGTATCGAGCGCCCTCGAAAAAAGAAGTCACCGGCTGCCACTGATGAATAGATGCAAAAGTAAGATAATGAAATTGACCGAATGCTCTCAGCACGTATGTTCATCAAATACTTGCACTTCAAATCTCCTTAATCCTGGCTTCATGCCATTCAGAAGTAGCGCATTGTTTGCAAATCCATTAAATGCCACAACAATTTTCCAGCAAAGTCCTTTTAAGTGCAAGGAATGTGGATGAACGACGGCACGTGTACAACAAATTTCAATTCTCAAATGGCAGGAATTTTTTAGGAGGTTTACAAAAAATATTAGGATATTTAATTAATTTTTCAAGGAAAACACCACCGTTTTTCAATATTTTACTATGTTCTTACCTCAACTTAGAGGAATTAATAAATACCCATCTTTTTTAATGCGCGCACTTAATCTTTGTAAAGCACGTCTTGAATGTGTTAGCATTTAGCCTAGCCCCATTCATTCCTTAGGATCCAAACAGGGATGAATTTACAAGCCACCAAACAGTTCTATGTTTTCCCTATTTAAAGACTGTTACACGAGTAGTTACAAGAGTATGGTGGCACAAATCAAAACTTGGCAATTTTTTAAGCAGATAAAAAATGAGAACTATATTGTATGGTGGAAGAGCACATAGTTTGCAGCAGTTTGACCTCGGCATGCAGTAACACCATCACTCCTGACTACTCCCCCTCTCTCTCAAACTTCTGTCAATATTACTGCGCTCGACCACCATACAATATAGTTCTAATTTTTTACTTTGTTTTATTTTGTGCCACCATACTTAGTCGTGTAACTACTCTTTAAATGTAACAATCTTTAAATAGGAAAAGCGTGGTTAGTGGTGGCTTCTAAATTCATCCCTGTTTGGATCCTAAGGAACGAATGGAGCTATGCTAAATGCTAACACATCTACGACGCGCTGTATAAAAATTGAGTGTCCGCGTTGAAAAAAGATAGGTATGTATTAATTCATCCAAGTTGAGGTAAGAACAAAGTAAAATATTGAAAAACTGTGTTGTTTTCCTTTAAGACTTTTACCTTTATTCAGAAAGAACAGTAAAGATTGAAGACTTTTTTTAGAAGTACAGACTTTGACAAAAAGCTTGCATGCCTTAAGAGGGTTTTGCTAAATACCAACTAAATTACTAAAGTGACATTTGTGAAAATAAGGCATTACCATTATGGACTGATAACCTTTTCATTGCCATTAAAATGAAATAACAGAACCTAAACATAAGAGCCTGATAAAAAATGCTTAAAAACTTTAAGAGGCACTTTTAAAGGGTTTTGCATCTGAACTTTTCATATTCAGTAACTTTCAGGAAGCATCTAAAACTATGTGAATCCCTTTCAGTTATTAAACCAGTTAGTCCTGGTTTCAGTGCCGGTTTCCATATGTGTTTTCCTTTGTGTTTCACACGATTGTCAGTCCTAGTAATCTAATTTCTTTTATCTCTCGTCCCACCTGTTTTAGTCTAACCACTCCCCTCTGATGCCAGGGGGCGGAGACTTGCACAAAACTCGTAGTCTTGACCGGAGACTGCCAGATCCCATTCACATTGGCAGGTCGAGACACAGCGTGTATGCCCCGGAGTGCAATGACAAGGTACACACACACACATTCATACATACACAGTAAAGAACACTGTTAAAACTGTAAAAAAATACAGAAAACAAATAACCAAATTTTTTTTTTAAATACAGAACTTATGCTGCTGTCAAACATGTGTGCTAATTCTAAAACACAAGCACGTGTCAAATGCCAGCCCTGCGCTGATGTAGAAATGAACTGAATTGATTTCGACACTTGTTATATAACAGAATCCCACTCTAGGTTTGGTAATCATTTTTATTGTGCTTTATGTCTGACTAAAGTTTAAAAAGAAGTCCATGAAGGACCGGCGAATCTTCTCCCCAAGTCGCAAAGGCACCACCCGCTCTCACCCCTATAGGCCTCAAGTCAGTGCAGCACCACGCTTAAATCCCAGCAAGCACATCGAATGAAATCCTGCATGCGCACCTTCACTTACTGCACCTCCTTGCAGTATAAGCAACACTAATTTTTAATGTCCATATTGCATGTAAAATTATCACCCTGCTTAATGCTTTGTAAAAAGGCTTGTTTAATCACAGGTCATAAATCACAACATGCTGATCGATATACAGCCCAATCTAGATTTAATAGCAGTGAATCGTAACCGTATTGACTCGTAACTGATGTGTGCACTAATTTGCCGTCATTGGTTTATTACAAGTGTTAAAAATCAACAAGTGTAAACCATACAATTTGCTGTTCTCTTGTCTAGGACTCCACCAAACCAGGCTCACCTGACTCCGACTCCTCCTGCCCCTCTTCTCCCAAACCCCCCCTCTCCGTTAGTATTAGCATTGTCCATCTCTATCCTCCTCCTCCTCCTGCTCCTTCACTCACAGACCTCTCTTTTTGTCTTTGTATCCCTGGTTTCTGACTGTGCTTTTGTGTGTGTATTCAATAATTAAATAGGCCATGAAAGGATGTGTGTTAACGATTTTACCACATTAAAAGAGTGTAAATCGGCTCAGTGTATAGGGGAGTGCTAAAAATCCTCTTCATTGTGGTAAAATCAATATAATGCACAGTGAAAAGTTGCTTATTGCTTTGTAGAAGATACAAATGTTTAATAAACAATTACATTTACTGTAATGTACTGTTGTTCTTGGCATTACAACTTGGTAGATTAATATGGAAATCTGTTGTTTGGCCACAGGTGTGTGTTTAATGGCTATATTGCATCAAATCCTTATAATGTGTGTGTATTGTCTGATTTTAGGAGCAAAAAAGCTTGAATTGTTGATTGTATCATCTGTGCTGCTTCTCTGCAAAATATTTACAGTTATTTACAGTTTGTCTGTATCATGCTGTAGCACAACAAAATATCTGGTAAAGGATTAATCCATTTTCTTTAAAAAAATCCAGATTATTTACTCACCACCGTGTTATCCAAAATGTTGATGTTTTTGTTCGTTCAGTCGAGAAGAAATTATGTTTTTTGAGGAAAATATTCCAGGATTTTTCTCATTTTAATGGACTTCAATGGACCCCAACTTCTTGTCTTCCTCCGGTCCTGTGACACGCCAGCGCAACCTCACGTAATACATCATAACGTCAAGAGGTCACGGATGACGGACGTATGCGAAACTACGCCGCAGTGTTTACCAGTGTGGAGAAAGGGGACCGTTCTGACTTTGTTGTATGTGGAATGATACTAATTAATGTCTTTGTGTCAGTTTATTGTTTAAAATGGTCCGTAAATGTGCGTTTCATATATGTAACACGTGACCTTTCGAAGTCATTACGCAATTACGCGAGGTCGCACAGGCGCGTCACAGGACCGGAGGAAGACTAGGTATAAAAGTTCCCTTTTTTATTATTTTTCTTGACAAAAATGACATTCGTTTTGCCAGATTAGACCCTTATGCCTCGTCTGGGATTGTTTAGAGTCCTTTGAAACTCCAATAAAGGCCATTAAAATGAGAAAAATCCTGGAATGTTTTCCTCAAAAAAATTAATTTCTTCTCGACTGAACAAAGAAAGACATCAAAATTTTGGATGACTTGGTGGTGAGTAAATTATCTGGATTTTTTTTAAGAAAATGGACTAATCCTTTAACAGGCTTCACTGTGTTTGTCTTCTCATGGTGCTCTGTCTCTGTTTCCACTGGATAAAATGTTGCTCCCTATCCTTGGCTGTTGCTGTCATCATTCTTACTGGATTTTATTTTGGTTTGTTCATGTTTCCTATTTCTCACATTTGTTTTTCTCATCTTCCTTTCAGCCATCAGAGAAGTGTGGCACTTTAAACATGACCAAAATCACAGAGCATGGCAAGAAGGTCAGGTGAGTAAAAAAGGAAATGCAGATGGAGGAAATGTTTTCATTCTGATGATTTAGTGAAAACCGATAATGCTATACTGACAGTGTTAATGGTGCTGTGATTGGTCTCTTTCCTGTATGTTATTTCCACAGGAAGAACTGGACATCCTATTGGACCGTTTTACAGGGTTCCTCACTGTTGTTTAATAAGAGCCAAGGGGCTGGGACTGGTTGGGTGAGTCACAGTTTAGTACATAGGCTGGATTTACATTGCAGATCTTAATGCCCAATTCAGATTTATTGACTACGTTTTTTTTAAAGACCTGCTCACATAATTCTTTAAATGCGATTTGTATCCCATTTATGCATTTACTCTAAACACATGGCAAAACAATTCAAGGTAGACATACTGAACCAGAACAGCTTAAACCACAGAGAAAGGATAAACGATACGCAATGGACACAGACTAAATGATTATACAACATTTAAATACAAGATTATACAGCTTTGTAACAAACCATGAAACTTCAGCATTACTCCACTAAGTGGATCTGTCATCCTAGATTGAACTGCTAAGAAGATTTATGACATCATTTGCTTTGATATTTTGATACGGGAATATCTAATGTGTCCGCTTACATTGTAGACCTTGAATGCATGCATCGGATTTACATCCGCATATTAATTAGTCTGGGAATATCAGAATCTATGCATTTTATACGTTTGTGGGTCTTATCCGATCTGTGCCACATTGGAAAAATAACGGAATTAAGCCACTTTAAACATAAAGTGTAAATAAAACAATAGTTTTCAGTCTCTTTTGGTAAAAATAGCTAGTAGGCCTTGTGAGTTATGCATTTTTATTTCAGTAAGTGAGTTTATGTCTCTCATCTCTAACCAGTTTGGAAGGGAGCAGAAGCTGGAGTTCAGTGTGGATCTGAGAGGAGGGTCAGTGGAATGGGCATCTAAGGACAAATCGAGCAAAAAAAATGTACTAGAGGTAAACACACAGTTGACACTTACTGTTTTTGTAGTGACGTGTGAGCCTTTATGTTATGTCCTAATTTTTACATTTAAAGCGGGCATATCATGAAAACCTGAGTGCTAAAATTGGGTCCCCAGTGCTTCTATCAACCTAGAAGATGTGAAGAACAACCCAGTAACTTAGTTTCGGTAAACCATTCTCTGCAAGCATAGGTCATTGAAATTTGGCTCCCCCTGTGATGTCGGAAGGGGATAATACCAGCTCAGCTCATTTGCATTTTAAAGGACACACCCAAAACAGCACATTTTTGCTCACACCTACAAAGTGGGAATTTTAACATACTATAATAAATGATCTGTATGGGATTTTGAGCTGAAACTTCACATACGTACTCTGGAGACACCAAAGATTTATTTTACATCTCATAAAAGTCTTGTGAAATGTCCCCTTTAAAGGTGCTCAGAAATGACACCTCTAATCAGCTTAGGTTTTTTTGTTTAATTTGCTTTAAAGATATTGCAATGTCACGTTAACAGTCATCTTGTGAATGTTTTTACAGTGATTAGTAGATTTTTCACTCAAAAGTGCACATACATTATGCCTAAATACACATTAAAATGAGTCAAATGATGACAGACATTTTTTTCGATGAACTAAGGCTGGATGCTATATTAGAGTTTATGGATTGATGCATAGATTGATGCATGGATAGATAATGCATGGATAGATAATGCATGGATAGATAATGCATGGATAGATAGATCGATGCATGCATGTATCTAGGGCTGTGACGATAACCGCGTCACCGCATCACCGCAGTAATGAGATGCCAACCGCGGTGCTGAGTTCATCATCGTCATCACCGCACTTTTTTATATTTTCTTTATTTTGCTGGTGAAAGTTACAGAAGTCATATGGTGTATGATATGAACTATACACAAAAGTCATTGTTAATCATAATTTACTGTCTTCCATCCTGTGTTCAAGGGTTCTAGAGAAAAAACTGCTTTCCGCACAAGGGGGAGGGACGGTGCATTAAACATATATAGGGGTTTATTATGTGCGCATGTCTTATAATTGTTATTTAATTACTTAGTTTCAGTACTTAAATACACACAACAGCCTACTGTCACGGGCGCAATCTTCTTAAACATGAAGCCATTAATTTAAGCGCGTCATGCCCAGGTGCTCTGATATTTATTGCATGCCATGGAACTGTACCAACTCACTCACTGCGCGAATAACAAAATCTCAAGTGCAAGGAAATCTCACAGCCACGCGCATTACATTATTCAGGTGCAAGAAGGTCACCGGGCAGCACGAAATGCGCGTTGGTACTGATAATAATAGCATAATTATTTAAAACTATAATGGTCAAACATACCAACTATAGTTATGAAGGCTAGCGCGGTCGGCTGTAGACCTATATGTCTGACTATCGTAGCGAGGAAATGCCACTATCTAAAATCACATCTTGTGATGATTAACTATCATGTGGCGTTTGTCGGACTTGGGAGCACCAAACATACCTTTAGTAAAGCATAAAACTTCAGCCCAGCAACGACAGTTGGAAATCTCCAAGACTTTTGCGAGAGGAGCAAAGTACCATAGTAACATCAATCAGGCAGGTGAGGGCTTACTGACCGCGTGACCCGTTAATGCTGTAAACTAATTTCTCCAGCTCGGGATCAAAAAAGTTTTATTATCTTCTTGATTATGTAAATGGACAGCAGTAATTTAAAGCATTGATTGGAGTATCCATAAGTTTTCCGCAGTTATTTACGGGATGATGCAATACGTTATTTTGTTTCGTATCTGCTTTGAAAAATTATAATTAAACATATTAACTATAGTAACATGAAATAGTATTTATTTTCGTTTCTTTTGAGTTTAATATGAATTATGGAACAGTTTTTGTCATTGTTTGTAACCCATTTTATTGTGCAATAAATTATTTAACGTTCAACCCGTTGCGTTTGGAGTTGTGCGTTATATCCACGGAGTGTTACCCGAAAAACACTCTAAAAATGTCTAAAGAAATTGGAATCAAGGTTTTGCTTACAAGAAACAATGTTAAGCTCGACATGTTCTTTCTAGTTTTTTTCAGGTTGCTATTGTATGAAATGTATTGTACAAAATGGGTTATAAACGATGACAAAAAATTATATAATTATTATATATATTATATATAAAAATATATATATGTATTGATATATGTATATATAAATATATATAAATATATATATATATATATATATATATATATATATATTTTATACCTATGGAAATAAATATTATTTTATGTTGTTATTGCTAATATAATTTGTTGTTTTAATAATAAATAAGAAGACGTTTCCGATGCTTTGCGGGGGTGGGGGGTTGTGCTTTTGGGCTTTGGGGGTTACTGTTGTGCGGTTAACCACATAACCGCATGATTTTTTTTATGCTTCACCGCGGTGAGAAAATATCCTAACCGTCACAGCCCTACATGTATCTATGTATATGAGGAGTACAGATGCAAAAGCCGTATCATATCGTTTTTTTAACTGTGTTTTGACATCAGTATTTTTCCCAGTATTTTTTTTCACATTCATCCCAAAGTTACAGAGGTACAAACTTGCCCAGCCCTATGGTGAACTGTTCCTTTAAGACTGCTCTCTTGGTATGTAACACATTTGGTTTGTTATATTTGATGTGTTGATGTAGCTTAAGACGCGCCAGGGCATGGAGCTCCTCCTGCAGTCAGATACTGACGGCTGCATCAACGACTGGCACAAAGCACTGAACGAAGCTTTAAATACACATGTGAGCACTTAAACACACACAAGTTCATGATTTGCCCCAAGGATGACTAAACATGTTCAAGTACACAAAATACACAAAGAATGTATTCTTATGACACTTAATATGTTGTGTGTGTGTGTGTGTGTGTGTGTGTGTGTGTGTGTGTGTGTGTGTGTGTGTGTGTGTGTGTGTGTGTGTGTGTGTGTGTGTGTATACAGGCATGGGAGTCTGATGAGGCTATTGAAGAGGACATGCCAGAATCTCCTGATCATGAGAAACATGAGCACAGAGACTCCAAGAAAAGCAGAGGTGTGTGCATGATTTTGTGTTATTAGTTATCAGCACTTGGCATGTGCAATTGTATGCCGTTCTTTAAATACGCTTCCTGTCCTTTGACACCCCAGCCATGAAGAATTCTGTAAGCATGGATAATTCAGAAGAGAAAAAGACCAAGACCAAGCTGAGGAAATTCCTCACACGCAGACCCACTTTACAGGCCGTCAAGGACAAGGGCTACATTAAAGGTACTGCACATGAACTCAAAAACATGTAATATATCAGAACTTGTTGTGTCGATTTTCCACTCCAAGGCACGGCTTGGTACGGCTTACTTTTGGGGCTTTCCACTGGTTACAGTACTTAGTACCTGGCACTTTTTTTAGTACCATCTCGGTTGAGATTCCAAGGGAGCTGCACTGATACAAAAATGTTAACACTGCAGATCATTATCAGCGTCAATTGCTAAATGCAAGATTATCTTACCCTTGTGCGTCGTCGAGCAAACCAACTAATGTCCTCATTTGCACTTTGTTGTACAAATTCCCAAACTCTTGTGTATCTTTTAGCATTTAAAAACATTCACAAATGCTGAGTATCAAGAACACAATTCCATTGATATGCTCCATTGCTCCTGTGTTGTGTATTTGTTTGTATTGTGTTTATGATGATGTCACAGCGGTAGAGGCAGTGCAAATAATGTTATGTATACTGGGGTTTTATTGTTGTTTAACTCTCTCTCTCTGTCTTTCTCTTTCTGTAGATCAAGTGTTTGGATCCAGTTTGAGCAGTTTGTGTCAGAGAGAGAATTCCACTGTTCCTCATTTTGTCAGTCTCTGTATCGAGCATGTGGAGACAAACGGTACGTGTCTGTCCAAACATTTCCTTTGATCTTAATGATGTTAACTTACCACTGAGTAAATATTTATTAAAAGGCGAAGAGCTACCAGTATGTGAGTTTTGTGAAAATCCATTAACAATAAATAATGTCGGAAGGTTCTGCTTTAAATAATATTAAGCAACGTTTTTACTTTGAGAATTCATTATTAGACATTTTTAAAAATACTTATATCTTTTTAAGAGAGATATTGGCTTTTTTATCAAGTATTAAAATGAAAGAACTTATATAAATGTTTTCAATATAAATTATTGTTTGTGGAGTTTTTGTTTGTATTATTGTGGAGGTTTGCCATGAAAATGGCCTTTGGGGATGATATGGCATTTAAAATAATCAAACATACCCCTGAGTAAGAAAGCAGACAATATCCAAATATTGACTCTATAAATCTAAAATGTACACTCAACCCAACTTTAAACACTTCATGACATGTTCTTGCAATATATGTGACCCTGGACCACAAAACCAGTTATATGGGTAATTTTTTAAAGTTGGCTGAATAAATTAGCTTTTCATTGATATATGGATTGTCAGGATAGGACATATTTGGCTGCAATACAACTTTTTGAAAATCTGGAAACTGAGGGTGCAAAAAATCTAAATATTGAGAAAATCGCATTTAAAGTTGTCCAAATTAAGAAATTAGCAACGCATATTACTAATGATCAAAACATTTTTTTAAATAATTTACGGTATGGAAATTTACAAAATATCTTCATGAAACATAATCTTTAATAAATATATTTTGGCATTCAAAAATCAGTCATTTTGACCCAGACAAAATTGCTACAAATATATACACGTGTGACCAATTATCCGATTCACGATTTTACATTTCCTATGTGTGTATTAGTACGTTAACAATATGCAAAAGGTACAAACCCCAAAGTAAACAATGACGCGAGTCTCCAACGTAAATCTCTTTTTACAACAAACACACAAATTGTAGGCAACAGTTTACTTCCTGAGCCGGTTCACGTGGACAAGACCGACATTATCATAATTCCTCCCGCTTGGACTCACAGCCTGTAAGTTAACTCCTGTTAGCATAGCATTGTGAGCGAATCTTTCAAACATGGTAAGGAGTGTCACGTTTCCGGCTGACATCAGAGGTATTCAGATCAATCGTAACGTACAGAGTAGCTGCCAATCAGGGACACAGAGCTTTTCAAATCAATGAGGTTTGTAGAAAATCAGTGCATTTCTGGAAGATAGCAAATTCTGGAGCTACAAAAATGTACGGTATGTGCAAAATAATGTGTTTTTTGATTCATAAACCACGCAAACACATTGTATTATATCAAATACACGAAATAACATTGTTTTTTAGCAAAGAAATAGGTGCTCTTTAAGACTGATTTAACGGTCCTGTGTCACATATATGCATTTACATGTTTCACTATGTTCACATTTGAAAAGGTTAATCATACTGACTTTAACATTGACAGCAGCAGTGATGGCATGATGATGGGTTAAAATTTGCTGCTTCAGAAACGTGACCTTAAACATTGTGATGTATTTTTTTGTTTTTCTTTCTGTTTTTTATACTGTAGGGTTAGGAGTGGATGGTTTGTACAGAGTGAGTGGAAATTTAGCAATCATACAAAAACTGCGGTTTGCTGTTAATCATGGTGAGTCCTGCTTCCTTTCACATCCTCACTGATGTACATCAGGGATGTAAAAATAGTCGAATCACTGACATTTATGATATGTTCATCGCCTCTTATCATGCCTATAAAGCAAATGCTTTAAATGTGCTCATTGAGTGTGGTTTTGTGTTACTATGACTGAAACAAACACAGATGAGAAGTTGGACCTAGGAGACAGTAAATGGGAAGACATCCACGTGACCACTGGAGCTCTGAAGATGTTTTTCCGTGAACTACCAGAACCTTTGTTCACCTACACTTTTTTCAACGATTTCCTCAGCGCCATCAGTGAGTTTAGCCAAATCACACATGCGTATCTGTTGAGACGTTATCCACGTTTAATTCATTTGTGTGTCTGTGATTGTGTAGAAATGGCAGATTATAAGCAGAAAGTCAAGTCTGTCAAGGATGTGATGAAGCAGCTGCCACTGCCAAACTATGACACCATACAGGTGCTCTTCAAACACCTGAGGAAGTAAGTAAACGGAGACTGTGGATGAGAAGCATTTGTTGAAATGTTATTTTATCTTTTAAATGTTTGGCTTGTTATAAGACAGTCAGTCCCCGTCTGTAGATACAAATTATAGCATCTGGGCCGTTATTTGATTGGTTGAAGAGATCCAAGTTGATTCAAATTGCTCTGCTTTCCCAATGATAGTAATGTATCATATGCTGTAATATGAGAATGAAATATGAGTATTAGCTGAACCTGTATTTAGCAGCACATAGGGTTCCCACGGTCCTTAAAAATCCTTGAAAGTTTGTCAATCTGCGGGGAAAAAATCAAGACCCTGGGAAGCTTTTGAAAAAATACATACATAGAGACAGGTCATGAAAGTGCTTGAATCTATTTTATGCAAGAAGTTTTCTGGAAAAAGGGACTGAGATGCTGCGTCTCCCTTGCCATATTTCCTGCGCCCTGGAACGGCGTCTTTGGCAATATTTCAGATAGCGATATACTTCCTGGCTCCGCCATCACCATGTCTTTGTCGTTAAGCCTCACAATTGGTTGAATTTAATATACACATTCAAATAACTTAACAAACAAGAATTGTCACATAAATATTTTAAACCTTCCTTCTCTTATTTTCTCTACAGAGTGATACAGCATGGAGACGAGAACAGAATGACCTATCAGAGCGTAGCAATCGTGTTCGGCCCAACACTCCTGCGGCCGGAGACCGAGACGGCAAATATGGCAGTGCACATGGTCTACCAGAACCAGATCGTTGAGCTCATTCTTACAGAATATGAGAGCATATTTGGCAGGTAGGTCACACTCATGACGACCATTTGTCCGAACTCAACAGGCCAGGACTGCTGAAGACCAACCTGTTTACTGCTGAAGACCCACAGCTCTTTGTCTGGCAGTTCGAAAACTTAACTTACGTTGGTGTGTTTACATGACTATCTGTTATAGAAAAACCTCCACCAATTCTTTAACATAACAAAATGAACTCTTTGCCTGCATCTTTATTGGACTACGTTTTTACAGCAGTTTTTTTCCTACTGGATGTAACATTTTTGTTTGCACACAAACTTTTCCGTTCCCTTTGGATTACACGAGTTTTGGATCAATTACATTCCCATCTAAAGCACAGCAGGAGGGCTTTTGGAGATATTCGATTCGACTGAAAACAGTGATGCTTAAAGGACAAATTTGATAGTTTGATTTTAGATTTCCGTTTTGAGGATACTACATTTTACTTCATATCTCCATGGATGGAAAAGCACATCAAATGACTGACACAATGAACTGAGCTTATTACAGTATATAATGTAAATATTAATAATAATAAATCTCCTTGCGGTGATGGATCACATTTTTTTTAAGACAGACAGAAATGACCAATGAGATGATCGCTGCGGAGATGCACGCTGGAGTTACCGTGTTAAACTTTCTGGAAATGAGTTGTGGGGTACGTTCAAACATTTGTTGGCTTTGAGTCTCGTTTTTGAGTCTCAGACTTGATTTCCTGTTGATAATTCAATATCAAAGTGAGTTTCTGGACATACAGCTGGGTTCTTGCTGTATGTCAGATCAATTTCAGACTGTATGTGGACGCTCTTTGATTCCTGCCGTGGCACATTTAACCCTGAGAGGATACATCAGTTCCTTACCAATACCCGGACATGCATATTACAAAAACGCTTATTAAATACTGGAATACAGTACACTGTAGGACAAATATAACCGTCATACAGTAGGATTGTGAGGTACTTACTCGAATGATCTGTAAAAATGTATGATGGTACTGACATAGTATGTCCGTGGTGGGAAAAAAGAGTAAACGTATTAATGTAGTTTATTAAAATGTTTAATAAGTGTTAAAAAAGTTAATTCAATTGAATATTTGTTGTACCTTGCAAAGCTTTGGCTTATCAGAATAAAGATGAAAACTGACAGCTTGTGTTTGGTGTGTTACTACCAAAACTTTTCCAACAGGGGGCAGCAAATATTAAGCAATGGCACTGGTGCGGTTTTATTTTTGCAAGCAAAAATGAATGGGATTATTTTTTTCTGAGAGTGTAACAAAGTAAACGCTGTTGTGTTATTTTAGGCGTGCTTTCATTAAGGTAGAATAAGCCATAAAAAAAAACTACCTGTTGCTTCACTTCATTTTATTATATGGGGAATCATAAAAAGAAACAAAGGACGAAATCCTACAAATTATGGATTCATCATCCATTTCGGGGGAAAGTCGATAATACACACACAATGCAAAATTGGCACAAATGAAAACAAAATGAAGATGAAATGAATTGACTTGTTTTGGTTCCAGTTTCGCAATGTCAACACCAGTACAACAACATGAATTCATGCTCTTTCGTCACAGGTTTAAGGGTCAGTTATGAATAATTACTTGACTGAAAATACGGTCTTACTTTTAGGCTTTCTGTAGCAGTATAAAGTTACTTAACACTGTCAAGTTCAGCTTTTGTATACTGTTTATCGTGGCACTGAGATGAACTCTAAAACATATTACTGTGTTAAACTTGCAGTATTGTGTATTACACATGAAATAAATAAAGCAATACAAAAATAATACATATATAACAAGGTTCTAAAAACAAAACATTTGTCAATGACAATAATACTGATGGTAAACACAATATACACATGCATAAACATAAAAGAATAAACATTTAGCAATACATTTGAAATTAATAATACTGTAATGTTTGCTTAAACACAATCAACTAAAAACATTTCAATATCCTATACATCTATACCAAGTGCTGCTTTCATCCTGCACTCCTCTAGCAAATGAAAGACATTTTGTTTTCCTATACTTGTGTGTATAACTCCTGTATCATATTACATACTGACTTTAAGTAATATTTAGTCTCAGCTTTATGAATCTTAACTTGTGTAGTTTTTAGCTCTATTTGGCAAGCATGGGTTATCTTCAGCTCCACCCTTTTTCTTTACAATCCTATGGTTCATATCCTTCAAATGTAAAAATTGTGTGAAATTATTCTTCACCATACTAGTAGTTGGCTTGTTATAACTACTTGGTTTACTTACTCATCTTAATTTTTCATATGGTTTCAAACATAAAGTTGTACAAAGCATAAAATATTTAGATATCTGAATGAAACGCTGTAAAAGTTCCTTGTTGCACTTAAATGTTTTAGTTTAATCAATTTGAAATTACAACTAATTTCAACTTTCTTGACTAGTGAGAAATTGCTATAAATGATAACGGTTGAAAAAAAAATTAAACTTAAAAATTTTCAACTAAATTTTAACTTTCTTGACTAGTGAGGAATTGCTATAAATGATAAAGGTTAAAAAAAACTTTAACAATTTCAACTTTATTTTAACTTTTTGACTAGTGAAGAATTGCTATAAATGATAAAAGTTGAAAAAAATCAACTTTAAAAATTTGAACTTAATTGTAACTTTCTTGACTAGTGAGGAATTGCTATAAAAGTTGAAAAAAAAAATCAACTTTAAAAATGTCAACTTAATTTCAACTTTCTTGACTAGTGAGAAATTTTTATAAATGATAAAAACTTTAAAAATGTCCACTTAATTTCAACTTCTTGACTAGTGAGGAATTTCTAGAAATGATATAAATAAAGTAAAAAAAATCAACTTCATTTCAACTTTCTTGACTAGTGAGGAATTGCTACAAATTATAAAAATAAGCAACTTCTCACTAGTCAAGAAAGTTGAAATGAATTGTAAATTCAAGTTGATTGAACTTAAAATTTTAAGTGCAACAAGGAGTTTTTTTTACATTGGTTTTGTCAATAGCATGCAATTTACACAATTTACTAGATTTGTGTTGAAAATCAATGTTTGGTTGTATAGGGCTAGAAATACTAGATCTTTTTCTTATTTTAACAGTGTTGTTCATTTAGTTAACAATATTTGAACTAAAAGGGGAAAACAACAAAGACTATTTGCGTTAAAATCATTTCTACGCACTAAAAACCTGTACGAGCGTGGGGTGAACGTCACTAACAGCTAGACAACGTGCCATTTTGATTATCACAGGTAGAGGGCAGTGTTACAAACCTTTTGTACAATTTCTGGCACATCTGTACATCTAACACTAGCTTGTTGGGTTCTTGGCCAAAGTTGACAATTTATTGATCTTGTCTAATTCACTTAATTTCTTGGCCAGGTAACTAAACGTCTAGATTGTCCATCTGACTGTGGAGCACTATGTTAATATCGTAAATGACATTTACAGCTTGGCGGTCTTGCATAAGGCTGTGGGTGTGCAGTTCCTTAGATTATCTACTATGAACGGTGAAACACAGACTGACACATTACAACGTAAAGCCTACACAAAGGTAAATGAAATAACGCACTGGCACAAACAACGAACACTTTCCCTGACTGAAGTTTTTGTTTTTCCTTATGATTATGTCATGATTATTAAACACACATTGATTTAAAACAAACAAAACTGAGAACTGCTTTGGAGTGCTTGTTACAAAACACATTTTCTAAAATGAATTATAATTCGTTTGAATAGCACATTACAATGTATATGCTATCAGTAAAAGCATTCCTATATTTCTTCACTTAATGATTCATTTGATTTGACCTTCTCGATCTTTACAGATGAGCTCTCGACGGTGAAGTGCAAGCTAATTTCCTTCATAAGGCAGACAAACGATAAGATGGGAAAACAACAGCTCACCTGTTAAATAAGGTAAAAAATACTGAATGGTATCTTGAGGCATTATCCATGGGTGAATCTCACACAGAAATGCCTGGATCACGTTTCACCCCAAGATAAAAAGGAGAAAATATTCTTCTTTTTAGGACAATTAAGATGTTTGAATTGTGACAATGATCATTACTTTGATGTATACTTACAGGTGTACTTAACAATTCAATATTTCATGAAAATGTCCCATTGCAAAATAAAAATATAACAGTCCTTATTAACACGGTGGTGAATTTGCTTAATGCACAATACGGTTTCTTTTCATCTTGGGGTGAAATATGTTTTTTTTGACGGTTATTGTGAGATTCACGCCTGTAAGTAAACCGGTTATACCTGCAGTGCAGAATTTCGTTATTTCTTCTCAAAATACTGATTTCGTAAACTTCATTGGCAAATATAAAAGGTATAGAAATCTGACTGTACAGACAATAAAATTGAGGAAAAAAGAAAACATGAACACTGATAAATCCACATACCAGGGGGATTCGGTAACAGAACTAAGCAAAACGAGTCCCAAGAAGTCTGGACTCGTTTCTTTCTCCTTGATAAAGTTGAATGTTTCTTTGAAACAAGGAAAATACGGTTTGTAAATCAGGCACACCTGGGTTTTATACACAGTAAAGAGCTGAGACAGTTTCCATAGCAACTGGATGCAGAAGTGGTCACACTCTTTCAGTCATTTTCTTGCAACTCTGTTGCCATCTCTGCATGTTCTTCATCAATAATTTTGAGATTTAGGTCCTCCTCTCCATTGCCCGACTCCTCCATCGTTTCAATGCCACTCTCCATTTCAATGATGTCCCCCACTTCATCCTCAAGAGTGTCAGTATCTCGAAACTCCATCACTGAATCTCCTTCCTCCATCTCTTGTTCCTCGTGTGTATTCCCTTGTTTTTCTTCTGCCCCACTCTCCTCTTCCTCCTCGTCGTCGTCATAATCCTCTCCTATTCGAATAACTCTTATTTCGCTCATGTCCAGACCGGATAAATCCTCTTCCTCCTCTCCATCGCTCTCTCTGTCATCGGAGTCGAGATGAGAGGGAGGCGTGGAGGTGATGTTCGGTTCTGGATGCTCATTGGTCTCTCTCTTGCAGTAGGAGTATCGGTGGTTCATGTGCTGAGAGTAAGAGCCGGAGTGAGAGAAACGTTTCCCGCACTTGTCGCACTGGTAGGGCTTCTCTCCGGAGTGTAGTCGCGTATGCTCGATCAGGTGGTGCTTGTGTTTAAAAGCCTTTTGACAGATGCCGCACTCATAAGGTCGCTTACCTGGGAACAGTAATGATGGTGATGTTTGAACAAGTACAGTATCCCCAAAAAGAAATATTACACTTTGAAGATGTATAAATGTTATACATGGAGTGCTGGAGGAATGACATATTTTTGAAGTTGGTGTGACACTGGTTCTCTCGCCAAAAAGCTCTTTTATTTATCCCATGGACTTTTGGTTATCATAAATAATAAGCTCAGTTTTAAACAAAAGTTTATGACACTTGCACGTTTTGTCTAACAAGATGATCTTAAGAAATGAACACAAGTTATTAATTGTAAAGTCTAAATGCATTTACTAGAAATGAAAAGCTAACATTATGCTGCGTTCACACCAGCCACGTTAGAGGTGTCAAGCGCAAGTGATTTCAATGTTAAGTCAATGTAAAGACACATTGACGCGCATGGAGGTCTCGCGGCGCAAACTTGTGTCGCAGCTTCTGACGCAAATTTCCGTGTGAATGTCTCGATGACTAGAATTTCACATGTGGCTTTCACGCACGAATGAAGCGAGTACACTCAAGATGTTCAAGCTTCCAACTACGGGCGGTAGACGTGATTCAATGGTGATTTCTATGTTAAGTCAATGTAAAGACGCGTTGACACGTCGTCTGGAGGTCTCGCGGTACAAATTAGGCGTTTAGTGTGCCGCAGTAGACGCGATTCAATGACGTGAATTGAGCGTTGCCACAGGAAACGCGCAAGTTGAAAAATCTGAACTTTGGCGAAAACGCACCGCGATAACCAATCAGGAGCTTACTCTAGTATTGACGTGATTACAGGAAGCGAGCGGAGTCGCAGAAGCCCCTCCCATGACGAGAATTTCCGTGTGAATGTCTCAATGACTAGAATTTCACGCACGAATGAAGTGAGTACACTCAAGATGTTCAAGCGTCCAACTACAAGCGGTAGACGCGAATTTCACTGCCTTAAACGCATCTGGTGTGAACCCACAGTTAGACTACAAGCGAATTGCACCACGATCATGACATAAACGTCATCACCACCAAGCTTCTGACAGCTTTCAAATTTTATTAAACGCATTTAAAACATTTCTTGATAAGGAAAATACTCCGTTGATGAATTGCCCATGTTACGTTGTTTTTGAGATCGTAATGCATGATGACTTTTAAAGGGACACTCCACTTTTTTGATTTTGAAAATATGCTCATTTTCCAGCTCCCCTAGAGTTAAACAATTGATTTTTACTGTTTGAAAGCCATTCAGTCGATCTCTGCGTCTGACGGTACCACTTTTAGCATAGCTTAGCATAATCCATTGATTATTATCATCCAATGGTCTAATCAGATTCAATTGATTATGCCAAACTATGCTAAAAGTGCTACCGCCAGACCCGGAGATTGGCAGAATGGATTCCAAAATGGTAAAAATCAAATGTTCAACTCTAGGGGAAGCAATTTTTTTTAAAGTGCCGTGTCCCTTCAAAGTCTCCAACAATGTCTGTAGTATCATGTAGCAACTTGTTAGCAACCGTCCTTTTTAAGACACTTTTAAGTTTTAAGTTATTATTAAAGGAGTTTAATCAAAACCAAATAAAATAAACCATTTTACCTCGGGATGATGGAACCGTAAGTGCTAAAATGCTAACTCGCTTCTGGGTTTTGCCTAAAAAATACGTCATCCCTGTGGCACTCGGTTGATAACCAAGTAACAAATCTAGCAACATCTGCAAATAACCTATCTGGTATTTAAAATAAAAGTTAGTTTACAATTAATAGTTTAAATTTTTCATTAGCGTATCACATGTTTTTTTTTACCTCAGAACCAAACCAATTACGTGCAGAAAGTGTACTTGTGCCATCTTTTACAGATCTATATAGATTTGGGGCCAACTGATGTGATGAGTTATGCAGGTGTGTTACGTACCTGTGTGTTCGTACTTGTGTCGCAGCAGTGAGCTGCTTTTTTGAAAGATCTTATCACACAGATTGCAGGCATACATGCCGGCAGAAATCTTCTTCCTCTTCTTCTGGACAGGCGAATCTTCATCGTTCTGGTCCTCTACTCCTGACACGGAGTCGGTCGCAGCATCCGTCGCTTTCTGATGGACACAGATGAAATAGAAAATGAGGAAGAGTGCAAACAGAAAATTAAAAATTAGTCTGATGTGATTTGCTGTCCTTACCAGGGAATTGTTGAGTATCACCATCCCTTTTGTATTTGCAGTGGAGCTGTCGGCCGTCTGGACGCTGGAGTTGTTGTTGTACGTGTAGGTGAGCTGCGGTATGAGGATAGTTCGTTTGTTAGCGCCTATACACGGAACTCCTCCCTGCTCTGCAATGGCAACGAGTGTCGGCAATGACGCCGCCATGATGTTCAAAGAGCCTGTGCTCCCCTGTGTCACATAGATGGTGTTGCCTGGCAACGACTGCTTCTTGAGGCAGGTAAGGTTGAGTGGCTCCTTCTGGGTGGAGATTGGCAGCTTGGTGGCGACGCTGGCTTGAGCGGGGCTGGACTTGGGGAGCGAGAGGTCCAGAGGCTCAGACTGCAACTCCTCTTCCACGTCTTCTGTCTTTACAATGACAAGATCGTCGGTGGACAGGCTGGCTGGAGATGGGGCAGGTGAAGAATCAGTGCTGTTGGGTCTATTCTGGACATCTGTTGAAGTGTCATCAAGAGGTTCGGGAGGAGTGCAGGTGTCTTGACTTGGGTTCACCCCAGTGGAATCACACGGTGTGTTTTCCTACAGATAAGAAGGTTAAGTTAAACCTTATCAATCAAGCACATTCATGGGCAGTTTCCTGGACGGGGTTTAGATTAATCCTGGACTAGGCATAAGTTATGTTAGGACATTTTAGTAGTTTTAACAAACATACCTTACAAAAAACAATACTGGTTTGCATCTTGAGAACAAAATTGGTCTGATATGTCTTAAAGTTCAACCAAAAATGAAAATGTTGTCATCATTTACTCACATGTTGTTACAAGCCTGTATAAATTTCTTGATGAACATGAAGGAAGATATTTTGAGGAATGTTTGTAACCAAATCATTCATGAACTCTATTCACTTCCATAGTATTCTTTTTCCTACTTTATTTTTCCTTGACCGTTCGCGCACACGGAAAAGAGCCTATACTCTGGGCTTTACTCTTGTCTTTATAATAAATAAAACTTGTTTTGTGCTCACCTGCTGGTTGTTTTTCAGGTTGTTTGCACCCTGGAGCAAAATCTTCTTGGATCGCATCTTCTGGTACCACTTGCTGACCGACTCTAGAGGCAGTTTAACCGTCTTTGCAACGTGAGACAACTGCTCCTCTGTAGGCTCGGGATTCTGACTGTAGGCCTTCAGGAGAGGAAGGAGGCGCTCTGCTGCTCCACTTTTATCCTTATCAAGTAGAGAGGTGAGGGAGATAGTTGTAGGCGACCCATTGGCGTCAGTTTTTAGGCCGTCGATTCCGTTACGTTTGCCTGGGCTGTTATCGCAAACCAGACAAGTGGCATAGTTATGGAAGTTATCACCGCAGGCAACACCGCTGTGAACCGTTCCAGAATGTGAGACCGCATTTTCAACTGTTGTTTGTTTCCCTTCCTCTTTATTTCTGTCTGTGTCTGTATCCTCCTCTTCCTCTGTCTCCATCTCAGTCGGGGTTTTGGATGGAGAGGCGGCTTCTGTTTTGATGTTTTCGGACACATTTTGTAGCTTACAAATTTCCTCCAATGAACTGGTGTTTTCTGTTGTCACTTCCTTTTTTTCTGGTGATGTAAGTGTGTTCGTAGGCTTTTTTGGGGATGAGGTTATCTCTGCTGCCTTCGCCTCCACCGTTGGCGTGCCTTGTGTATTGGGATTGGCAACAGCGACCTGTCGAACAACAAGGCTTTGGGTCCCATCTGCTCTCCTCACCAGCAAAAGAGTTTGCTGGGTGAACTTTGGTTGCGACGCGCGGGCCTGGACCAACCTGGCAGCCTGTTCAGGTGTTATCTTGATGATGGACGCAGGTTTGCTGGGGTTTCCGGCTTGGACTGGCCTGACGATATTTATCTGTGTTGGTTTTGCATTGAGTGTGGATGATGTTTGGGTTTCAGTTAAGCTGGACTGGGTTGCTTGACCTTGCACCACGGTTGGCTGTGTGACATTAGACACAGTAGATGTAGCCTGTGCTGTATCGGTTTGTTCCCCAGCAGGCTTTGTTACATTTGACAGCGTTACAATAGGCTGTGTTGTGTTCGGTTTTGGTGCACCTAGTTGTGGGTTTATTTGGGGATTGTAGTTGATAATAATTTTGGCTTTTCCATCCTGGCCCACAACTGGCACGGAGAAGGCAGAGAGCATTTGCGACTGCGACTGCTGTGGCTGCAACACAACAGTTGGTGATTGTGCCTGCGTTGTCCCTACAATTTTGGTGCCTGTTCCATTCACGTTGGCACTAAGTAACACTGGCCTAGTAACGTTACCATCCATCGCCGCATTTAGCGCATTTTGCAGGTCACTAAGGTTGATGCTGATTGGCTGGACCAGCCCGACAGTGGGCAGCACCAAGGTCTGGACGACGCCTTGAGGTGTTGTGGCCTGAACTGGGCCTGCAACTCCATTGGCCACAGTTGGCGTTGTTGACGCAGGTTTGGTTTGATGATCGGGCTCCTGTTTGATCTGCTTCAGGGGGAGTTGCTCCTGTAGAGGCTTGTTGGTAATGTCCACCTTTTCTCTCAGAAGGATGTGTGTGGGCCGAGTAATGGTGAGAGCTTGCTTGTTGGTACCGTCCATCTTTTCTCTCAGAAGGATGTGTGTTGGCCCAGAAATGGTGAGAGCTGTTTTCACCCCAGGTGTTTGGGGCAAGCCGTTGACCGTCGGGGTCATGGTTGCACACTTCTTACTGCTAATGTGAGAACTGTAGGAGCCCGAATGGGAGAAGCGCTTTAGACAATTTGAGCACTCATACGGCTTCTCGCCTGGATTAAAATAGAAAGAGAGATGCGTAGAGAGATATGGTGAGAAACAGGAAAGATCATGATATTATTAGTTTTCATTAGAATAAATGAATTGTCACAGCAAGAATATTAGCTAAATACCACTTTATTCATTTCATTGGTATTTAACAAATTTGACTGTATTTAGCTGCAAAACCCTCTAAGTGCATGCAAGTTGCTTTAGCAAAAACCACCACAGGAGGTGGTGTTTGACGGTGTTTGCATCTGAGCTTTTCATGTACAATGTTCATACTTTACCCACATGAGTAATTTATATCCTAGTTTTGAGATTCAACACTTACTTGTAAACCCAAAGTTAAGGGCCGTTGACATTATAATGATGACTATAAAAATATAGTTTTAAAAATCATTTTATATTAAAGAGAATAGCGTTCCTCCCCTACTATAACGATACAGATACAATGAATGATATCTTTGGAATCACTTTCTGTAAGATATTAGATTACACAAACTACTAGATTCACTGTTTAGGGTAGGGTTGTGCCGATAGTATTGTGTATCGACTACTGTCAGACATATCGCCAATAGCAGGCTGTCATGACGATAGTTGCCGATGGTTATTATCATCATCATAGTTTCACATTAACATGCGCATTGCGTGCTTTTCCTCGCATTAGTGGTTTGTGGGCTTCACATTGTGTGAGAGAGCTTGTAACGCGCACAGATTTCTTCTCGCACGCACCTGAACTTAATGCGCGCATCTTGGATTCTTGCTCGGACCTGAATGCGCGCGGCATTGACTCCTTCTAGCACCTAAACTTGTAATGCGCATGATTCAGACTCTTCCTTGCACATGAGCTTGTAATAAACACGGCTCTGACTTTCCTTGCACTAAAGAGGTTGTTAGGGGCGCAAGGGTTTAAAACCAGCGAATGTGTTGTTCCCGCTTCCTGGCACGCAGGACATTTTAGAGCACAATGACGCGTTCGGATTAATGGCATTAGTTAAGAAGGTTACGGTCATGACAGTGTTGCCCTTGATTCTTTTTGTCCACCAATCAAGTGACTTGTCATAAATGAGTAAAAAATTAACAAATAAGTCAATGAGTAAACTACTGCCCCACCCCTGATACTATCGTGTATCGGCGATCTCACAGGCTAACGATAGGACGATCTCAAAAAATTGGGCATATCGCCCAACACGAGTTTAGAGTTATGCAAACTCAGTGTGTTAAGGACATCTGCTGGTTACCCGTAGACAATTACAAGCGTTTTTATTAAAGAAAATATGCAATACTAGCCATTGAAGGTAAATGATTTGTGCGAGTACTGTGCCTCGCGGGTGAATTAGCATAAAGTTAGTTTTTTCGTTCAGTGGTCAGTGCGGATGCTAATATAGTTATTGTTATAATGTGAATGTCCCTCTAATGTTCTTATATGTGACCCTGGACCATAAAACCTTTTTAATAAAAACCTTTTTAATAAAAACCTTTAAAGTTTTCCAAATTAAGTCCTTAGCAATAAATATTACTAATGATGATAAATATTTTTTTATATATTTACAGTAGGAAATTTACAAAATATATTCACATAATATCCTAATGGTTTTCGGCATGAAAGAAAATCAATAATTTTGACCCATACAATGTATTTGTTTTGTGTTCGAGGGTCACATTTGCATTATTTATTATTTCAACCATGTAAATTCACATTTTAGTTTAGTTAAATTTTTTATATAGCACATTTAAAACAACAGCTGTTGTGGCCAAAGTGCTGTACAATAGATAGATACAAAGTTGAGATAAAATAAAAGCCATCCATAATAGAAGAAATAACACAGTCAAAAGACAAGAATAATAAAAATACTAGACAACAAAGGGGACAGCGACAGACAGTCGCACTTTAAAAAAAATATAAATATATATTTTTTGTTATTTTAACTTAACAAATTAAGTGAAACAATTGTTTTTATAAGTTGTCAACTAATAACAAGTCAAAACTTAAAATTGTAGGTTGAATTGCCTTGCTTCAGGCTGCATTTTATTTGTATAGTGTAGTGTCAGTGTTTGCTTTCTGTTTCGAACAAATGCCAAAACTTTCACACAATGGCAAAGCTAACAGCGTGTCAAAGTTACTGAGACAAAGCATGTGAATATTTAATGAGGTATTGTTTTTTTTTGTATTGGTTGCCTTTTGCCATAACAGTTTAGCAGTGATAGAGAAGTTACTATAAAACTCTTACTCTTACTATAGGCTAACTGCAAGCTACTCAACATATAACGTAGTTAGCATAGTTACAAGTTTATTTTGATGTTACTTAAAAATAATGAACTGCACTTTTAAATATATACCCAACTGTACAATATATAACTTAATTTCTCACTTAAAATACTAATAAAACTATCAAATGTATATAACCGAGACAAAGCATGGTGATAAACAGCAGCATTTAACTACGTATTTTGCTAATATAACCTACAATATAAAGCAAATTCAAAATAATTTCTGCATGCAACTAACCGCTGTGGATACGAAGATGCTCTTTCAGATGATGTTTGTATTTGAAGGCCTTGGTGCATTCGTTACATTTGAACTTTCTGTTTCCACCCGATTGAGAAATTTTCCTCTGAAAAGAGAGAAAGAAGCACGGTCAAATGAAGGAAAAAGCTGTTGCTTAAGTGTCACAGACGATGTTTGACTGAGAACAAAGGCTTCCCGGGGCAAAGGTGTGAACTTCTCAAAGGTGTGAGTGGGGGTGTCGTACCTGCTCCCGGATGTGTCCGTGGGCGGTCATGTGACGGACCAGCTGCGTGCGGTAGGTAAAGGTGTAGCTGCAAAGGGAACAGCAGTAGTTGTCCTCGTTCTTCTCATGTCGGAGTCTAATGTGTTCTTTCAGAGAGGTCTGACGCTTGTAACCACGGGAACAGTGCGGACAGGTGTGCAGGTGGGAAAATGCGTCAGGAGTACCTAGGGAAAAAGAGAGAGTGAGGGTGAGCGAGAGGATTTGCACAGTTTAGAAAACATCAAGAACCAGAAACTGATGTTTACAAAATAAAATAAACTATAAAAGAAACAGAGATAAACAAAAGGCCAGGAGGGAAAAAGGAAGAATGAGGGATTAATACAGAAACATTGTTGGGTACCATTCTCATCGTGGACTCCCCTCTCTGGCGTGCCCTGATTCTCTTCTGGGGTATCTGGGTAAATATTCGTCGTATCTTGCTGCGAATCTTCACCGGCCACGACAATATCAGCATCTTCTTCGTCGGTCACACACTCCTCTTTCAAAAACACACAGGCAGATTAGATCAACTGAAAACACAAATGACCTTCTGTTACAGAAGGTTGCATCTCTAGTGATGCACTGATGCTGTACATTTAGGGGCTGTTTATACCTGGTCAATCGGATCAAAAGTGGACAAGAGAGACACATTCATGTTTACACCTGATACTCTTTTGTCCACTTTCGACTGTTTTGTCCTGATTACTTTGAGGGGGTGGTCTGGGGGCGAGTCCCTCTGCTGTCATTTAATCACAAGCAGGAGAAATGATGGGATTAAATTGATGCAAACTAATATTATGTCAGAGTGCCCTTTCTTGTATTGTAAGTAAACATGTATATGTAAGAGCTTTTACTGACATATTCAACGCAATTGATGAAATAAGCTTGCGCAACTTTTAAACGCTCGCAAAATGAAGGGGCGGAAAGCAGCGACTTCAATTTTATCAATGAAAGACCAAGATTGCGCTAAACACACAGAAGTCATGTCTAATAGAAAAACATTGAGCTCAGTACATTACATTAGATCAATAGGCGGAGAGTAGGCGGTCTTTTGTGGCTGGATCACAAGTGGACGATGCTAAATACAGGTGTGAAACAGGGTGTGAAAAGTTTTGTGCTTACGTCCACATTTAGAGGCTGTTTACACCTGGTATTAAGATGTGTTTTCGTCGATTGTGACCACCCCCTCAATAATCAGGACAGAAGCGGTTGAAAGTGGACAAAAATTGGATTAAAATATCAGATGTTAACGTGAATGTGTCACTCTCGTCCACTTGTCATCAGATTAACCAAAACTTATAAACAGCCCCTCACAGTCATTCCAACTTTTCAAAGCCCCAACACTCCATTTTATCAGTTCAGAGGTGTGGCCTGGAGGGTAGCACATGTTCCCCCGAAAGGTTAAAACCTTCAGTAGCCCTCATGCATGTTACACCCTGATCCTAATTTCCCTCTTCAGCCTAACGTTTACTGCTGTCCCATATGGCCAAAAGCTAAAAGCTCTGCGAGTAAGTGTGCATGGTTTGTTCGAGACTGACCTTTGATCCTTATTTCTTGTATCAAAGCATCTGGCCCCAGGCTGCCATCTGTTGAAAGTAAAAGATATATGTATACAAAATACGAATGTATGAACTCCAGCAGTACTTTTTAAAATTGATTTGTATTTAATTGTATTAGGTTCTTTACTCACCATCTTGGCTGACCGTGTCAGGCTGTCGTGAAGCTTTGAGCTGAAACACTGATGGCTTTCGGCCGGCATCGTCGTGAATACTGTCTTCCTCTACAATGTGCAGTTTGTCTTCATCATCTGAATCTGAGGTCGCCTCCGGCACGCTTCTGAAACTCCTCACTGCAGGTACAGAAGAAACACGTGTTCAGTTCAACAACAAAAATAAATGTATAAACTGTGTCACAAATTAAATGAATATATACGCCATTTTTGACTCTGTATATTTAGAAGAGACGTGTGCTTACAAACAGGATGTTGTAATTATGTGGTGGTGTCTCTAATCTGTGACTGCTGTTTTATACTAGTAGTTTTATCTTTGTGTGAAAGACTAAGTACTTAAACGTAAACAAAAAAAGGATATACAAAGACACACTTGCATCACTTGGCGCAACAATAAATGTACTCAAACAATTAAAGGTAGTGTTTTTGTTTTAAAGACAGGAAGTGGGATTCGGCTATTTTTAGATCAGTTTCCTGCTGAGCAGATAGACGTTTTTTACCTGCTGTGCGACATCATTAGAGATGAAGCAGGAAGGAAGAAAGGTGGAGGGTTTAATGTTACTTTATAAAAAAACACTTATACGTACGTAGTATCGTTGATATTTCCTTTCTGCGAGATTCAGTTTTTAAATGAGATACTGAAAAGCCGATTTTGTGTCCACGTGATAAATGATTCCAGATGTGCAAGTGTCAACTGTGTGTTTTAAAGTACACAGCAGATCATTATCTATTATTTATTTGTCTATTTTCTTCTGGTGCTTAAACAGCTGGCACATATAAACAGGAAATGATGTAAAAGCGGCCAAATTAAGAAAAACTGGTTCCTCTCTAAGCTTTCTGTTCCCTCAAATGTGTTGACACCCGGGTTATTACACAAATCTTTTGATGTCAGAATGCATCTGATTTGACAAAAACATGCAAGAGAGAGATTACTGATGTGAAGAGCGGTACTTCTGGGAAAACAGGTATTTGTGCTTAACAGATGGATATTCATTTAAGGACTCTCTCTGTTCTCACAGTAGATTCATGTCTATTGGCCCGGGACAAACCTGATTTAAATGCCAGAGGTATGTTTGGAGATTTGTCTGGAAATGTGAAGTGAGTGTCTTCAGATCTATGATATATTAAAACTTAAGTACAAGAAATTAATGTTTAAGTTACTTTCATAATAGGAAAGGAATAACAAATACTATTGAAGTCAATGGTTACCGTCAGCTGTGTGGTTAGTTACCATCCAGAGGTCTTCTCAGGTCCAAAGAAATGTACCCGACCCGAAATGACCAAAATCGCTTTTTACCCAAACCTAACATGCATAAATCTTTTTTTTTTTAAAGAAAGATCCAAGTCCGACCCAACCTGTGGCAATTTATTTTTTAACCCGACTGGACCCGAATGTAAACAGCACTGACGTGTGCGCAGTCTGTAGCCAGCACGCACCAGTCAGGCAAAAAGAAACCTCAGTGCATTCAGTCTGGCCCGGTGCAACCAATTTGGCCTGCTGCTCCATTTATTTTCATTTGTTATCTGACGACGACACCACTAACCGCTAAAAAGTGCATTCAAAATTGATTGACAGGTGTGTCTCAACGAAAATTAACCTACTGCCAGGCAAATGCAAACGCTCTTAGCAAACAGAGAGGGGGTTGGAAAAGGACTTGATGCACACACACAGGTAAGTTTGGGTCTTCTCGGGTCCGTTCGGCAAAAACACATTTACTTCAAATTACCCAAAACCGATGCCGCTTATACTGTCCGAGGCACACATGAAACTTTTAGACCTGAACCCGCTCGGGTCGGACCTCCGGTTTTCAAGTCTAATGACGCTTTTCCATTGCACAGTTTGTGTCATCTTACTTTTGTGAGCTTTTCCACTGGGTGCAGTACGTAGTACCCAATACATTTTTAGGTACCACCTCCATTGGGCTTCCAAGCGACCCAAGCTGATACCAAAACGTGATGTGAAAAAACTGTAGATCACTGATTGGTCTGAGAGAATCGTCACTATCAGCATCAACGCTATAATGCAAGATTAGCTTTACCTTCATTCTAGCTTGCGCTGCCTCGACTAAACCTGTTGTCATCTGAGCTTTGCAGTAATTTCCCAAACTCTCTTTTAGCGATGAAAAACATCCACAGGTTGGAAGAGCAGTTTAAAGAACGTAGGAAAACCTCATGATTTCAGAAAAAAAGAATCAGGAACACCTTAAGAGATTTTTCAGACTTGCAGTTTGTGGCGGCACATTCACGATGCGCACATCCGCATATATGCTTAAATGCAACTTAAATGAGGCTCAGCGGAGCGCGTCGACCAACACCACGGGTGTTTGTACAGAAACTGTCATGTGAGACAGAGGTAGTGATAAACGCAATGTGCAAACATCTATTTGTGGTGTCAATTTTAATTTTGTGGCGGACTCAGAAATAAATTAATGTATGGGAATGTCCAACGACGCTCTCACTTGTATGATGTCACATCAGTAGGCAGCGCAAATATAACGACACGTCTATAATCCCTCCTACTCCGAAGTGTCACTAAACTTGATGGAAAAGCTAACCAAGCCAAGTGAGGTGAGCTGACCCAAACCAAACCGTGGGGTACTATGCAATGGAAAAGCACCTTAAGTGGACCCGTGAAGCCCTCCATTACCATTATTTATCAAAATATCTCAGTTTGTTGTCAAAAGAATAAAGAAACTCATACAGGTTTATAACAACATAACCGTGAGTTAATATTACAGAATTTTTATTTTTGAGTGAACTATCCCTTTAATTCACAACAAGTGTTAATTTGTGAATAAAATTAAGGCCTGCAGTGCAGGGGCAAGGTTGTCTGTGATTAACATCTTATTATTATTGTATTCAGTTCTTCACATGAGGTTACTGTATCAATACAGAAGATTGTCCTGGTGCACATGCATGTTTGTTGAATGAAAAGTTACAGCGTGAAAATTGTTCAGAATGATTTCTCTTAGATTTTTCCTAAAACAAGAAGTCATTCAGTTTTAATAAGAAGTGCAAGGTGAAGAAACAATTTTTGGGTACATTCGCTTTCATAAGTGTGTTTATGTTGTGCACATGAACGACCTGTGTGACAAATTGTATTTGCAGGTAAAACTGCTCCAGTGTGACCTCATCATCAACACAATCCAGTCGCCATGGCAACCTCTATTTTATGTGCCATTTCCTTGGATGAGGTGATTTGGCTTGTTACAGGGTGCACCTGCTACCATACACACACACACTTGACATAAGAGACATGAAATGTATCGATTAAAGTAGCACTGGACTTTTAAGTCAGTTTTGCCAGTGATAAAACTGAAACAGATTAGTAAAACAGCCTGGTTTACATCTCTGACCTGTTGCTTTTCTGAGGATGGTAAACAAATGTCTTTAACAAAAACACATTCAACAAATTTGCCAGCATAATATATAACATAATAAAGCAGGTGACACTGTAGCACCACAAAACCATGGACCAACTGATAATGCTCTCATTTGATAGCAGCTAGATCGGTTTGCATCTGGGCATTTTAAAACTAAGTGTGAAGAAAGTAGTGCAAATATTGCAGGTAGTGTAACCACAAAATATGAAGAGTTCAGATGCAAAACCTTTTAAGTGCGTCTGGCATGTTTTCTTGTAAATAAGCATTTTTGTTTAGGTTCAGTAATTTAACTTTAATGGAAATTAAAAGATTATTAGTCAGTAACTAAAATGCCTTATTTTCACAAATGTCACTTTAGTCATTTCATTGGTATTTAACAAATTTGACCGTAAAACCCTTTAAAAGGGACATATGATGAAAATCTGACTTTTCCACGTTTAATTATTGGGTCCCCAGCAGTGATGGGACTAACGCATTACAAAGCGGTAACAAGCATGTAACAAAGTATTTTTTAAATTCAGTTACGCAGTTACAATTTCTGAAATTTAAATGATTTTGTTACTCGCGTTACTCTATTTTGTTCTGCCATTTAGTGCAGAGATCAACTCACTGCATTTTAAAGGGATATTTTACTAAACAATTACCCACACTCATGTTTGTAAATTTCTTTTCTGGGGCACCATTCACTTCCATAGCATTTTTTTCCTACTATGGAAGTCAATGGTGCCCCAGATCTGCTTGCTTACAAACACTCTTCAAGGTATCTTCCTTTGTATTCAGCAGAACAAAGAACTTTATGAACAACTTGAAGGTTAGTAAATTGACAGAATTTTCATTTTTGTGTGAACTAATCTCTTTAATGTAGCTTTAAAAATATGCAAACCATATGTAACATTACAGACATATGTTAAAGTTATCGAGTACTACAATAGAGAGATTTTCATTGCCTTGTGCTACATGTACTGCCAGTCTGTGTGTGTGTGTGTGTGTGTGTGTGTGTGTGTGTGTGTTTATGTTTAGGTGCTGTGTGTATTTGTGTCTTGGGACATAATCAATTTTAAACAGCTTTGGGAGCAGCCGCCACTGCGATCTCTGTTTTCCCAGGTCTAATAAGAGCCTTAATATACCCACACCATGCAACCCAGGTGAGACCAATTAAACACACTGCACCATCTTCTGGTCCATTTTCTTTCATTCATCCCCAAGTCTTATCTACCAAAATATTTCTGCTTAAAATAATATTTTCACAAGTTTTTTGTCCTAATTTGAATCACTACAAACATATTTAAATGTATTCTTGTTTATTTAAAAATCAAGATCTCTTACAATGGAAGTGGGTCTGTTTGACGTTGTTTAGAAACAGTAATAGTAGTTTACCGTGGCAAGTACAGTGCAATATCGGGAGCAACTTTTCACAGATTATACATCCATTTTCCGGACCTGAGACTATACGTTTAAAATAGTATGCATTTTAAAATGTATGCATTGGCTGTTTTTCCTTTGTACTTTCTAGTGTTTCACTGCAACATTGATTATTGTTTTTTTTAAAGGCCTTAAGGAGGCCTTCATCTTTTTGCTGTAGTATTTAACATCACTTACTTCTGTGGATTAAGATTCATTTCCATCTTGCATGGAACCCAGAATATTTCTTGTAATTCCCCTGAAAACACAAGTCCCTCCCTGCAACCTTCCCCCACCCTTCTAAAAGAAAGAGATGAGTACTCCCCTTTACCCTGAGAAACTTTCCCCCTGCCTGCAAAGAGGCGGCAAACCACTGGGAGAGATTAGCATGCAAAAAGAGCTCACCAGCAGTCACAAGCCCCCCCAAAACACATGCACACATTGAAATGTGAAAAGCTCTTTAATGGCCTCACATTTCCCGTTTCCATTAACAGGGAAGTGTAAGAAGAGCTTAATTCTACAGGTGTTCGTTTTGTTGTCTTTGCCCGTCATTCGCATACATAAACCTCACCTTTACAACTTGCATTAACACACGCATCACACAAACAATGGGGGGGAGAGGAGAAAACAATATGCATCATTCTGCTCTGATTTAACATAAGAGAGTATCACGAGAACGACCTCAAGCGTTCTGACAAACTGCATTACACACTACGAAGTCAGTGTCATCTGTGTCTGTCATATTCAGAAAGAAGCTGTTTATGCCTTATTAAAAAAGTCATTGCAGATTATGAAATTAAAATATCAGCTGATGCCCAGTTTAATTCAACCATCTTAAAACAAACTTTATTCAGTGAACCAAAATAAAGTTTATTATTGGAAATATCAACAAAATAATCTATGCTTCATTGTTTTAAGTGTAAATTCCTATGATGAAATAATAAATATTCGTAAATAGCTCGTTAAAGAAAATCCTAAAAAAAATCCTGATAATTTACTCAACCCTATGCCATCCAAGATGTTTATGTCTTTCTTTGTTCAGTTGAGAAGAAATTATGTTTTTTGAGAAAACCATTGCAAGAATTTTTTCAATTTAATAGACGTTATTGGGTGATTCTCGCGAAATTAGACTTATGAGGTGTCATGAAACATTTTGATTAAAAAAAGTAAATGCAATCAAAATAAGAAGCATACAGTTACAAACATCTCTTCATGTACTATTCTGCACATGATTTCAAATGACATCTTACAAACCAAATTTGGTTTTTTCCACATTTAAGGGGAAAATTTTCATTACTGCAATGTGTCCATGACTGGATTTGGGTTTTTTGACATGGAAATATTTATAATTAAAAAATCTAAAAAATAAAAAGCTTCAGTGCATGTTATACTATAAACATTTACAGTAAAGAAACATGTGGTATTTGGGTATCATTGGTAAATGTAGAGACAATAATAAGGAATATAAATGTGTCCAAGACCAATTTTCTAATCCTCCACAACAATTTTCAATCATTGTTTAAGCCCTCAAGTAACTAACATTAAAAAAAAAATAGTTTGAAGGGACATAATTGACTGTGACACTCAAGATGGCTACCAGGTAAGCAGTTCTTATTTTTTCTCTCCAGATAAAAGTTAAAATTTTGTTTGTCATAGTACCTAGACAACTTTTTAGTTCTCATTACAGAAACATGAGTTATTTAATGTAATATCATGTTGCGGTAATGATAACTTTTGAAAATGATAATCTAAAAAATTTAAATAATTCTATAGAAAATATTTTTGAATTCTCTAAAAATAATGGTTATAGTAAGTTCAGACTTTAATCTTATATGTGCAAAAAATGGCCTCAAAGGCCTTTTAAAAATTCTGATGCTGGACACCTTCTAAATCTGGATTTTGTAAGAATCACCCTATTGGAACTCAACAGTTCACAGTTTTAATGCAGTTTTAAATTTTACTTTCAATGCAGCTTCAAAAGATCCCAACCAAGGCATAAGGGTCTTATTTAATGAAGCGATCATCATTGTCGGCAAAAAAAATAAAAAATGGGTACTTTTAAACCACAACTTCTTGTCTTGCATTAACCGTGTGACGTGCCACTATGACCTTACGTATTGCGTAATTACGTTGAAAGGTCACACACTACATATGCGAAACGCACACTTGCGGACTAGTGCAAGACAAGGGGTTGTGGTTTAAAAGTACTTTTTTTTTTCTTGGCAAAAAAGGTGATTGTTTCACTAGATAAAACCCTTATGCCTTATTTGGGATCATTTAGGGCCTTTTGAAGCAGCATCGAAACAGCAATTTCAAACTGCATTGAAACGGTGAACTGTTAAGGTCTAATAAAGACTATAAAATTGAATAAAATCCTATAATGTTTTCCTTGAAAAACTTAATTTCTTCTCGAGTGAACATGGAAAGACATAAACATCTTGGAAGACATGGGGGTAAATTAATGGGATTTTTTATGAAAGTGGAATATTCCTTTAAGTATGCCTGTTATAAATAGGCTATAGTAACACTATTACTACATACACATTTCAATACTGATGGGGGCAAAATGTCACATTTAAAACATTATTTACATTCTGCACCCATCAATGTGAAACACCTGCCTTTAAATTCATCAAAGCTCTCGCTCATCATCAAACACGGGTAACAGGAAATACCATTTTTAACTGCAACCAGAGTTTGACAGTCCTGGTATATGAATCACACACACGTGCTGCTCCCTCCCAACTCGGGCAAAAACCCAAACGGGCAAAAACACTTGTAAAAATGTAAACAAACGACTTAACCACAAACTCGTGTGATCTCTACTGCGCCTACATTACATTGCTCTGGATTGAAACACAGAGCTCGGTAGAAATTGAACCAATGAAACGAGCTTTGGGTGGACCACAGCGTGACCTCATTTCCCCTAAAATCGTAATGTCTCGTGTATGTCAAGTGGGAGTCCTCGGTTGCACTTAAAAATTAAAATAGCATTCACTGTGAGCTGCATACTTCCTCGTGGTCACGTGACGCCGCCCGTTCATAAACACAATACGTCAGTCCGCGCTATAACCTGTTCACCAACGCTGTGTATTTATACACACCAAACTTTCATACATTATAACCATTCGTCGTTGCTCAGAACAGTCACAAAGCATAAAACTGTAAACCACGAGTTCTCGACAAATTAAAACAGCGGAGCAGTGCCTCGAGACCTGTCCATGCAGGGCTGCGAATAATATCTTTGTTTCCCCACAAAGAAATACATGTTGAATACGCCAGGCTCGTCAAAACTGTTTTAGTGTGAGCAGCAGACTGTGAATTTTAGCATCAAATGTGTAGAATTACAAAAACGAGACGATGAAGGTACCTATGTAGGTGTTTCGTCACCTATCCTACCTGGCTCTTCTCCGACATGCGAGCGCTGCCGCCCCGCCCTCACTGCAGCAAATAACGGTCCACACCGCCATTACATAAATACCTCACGGGTGACGGTGATCTAACGGTGATATCTAAAGGAAAACACATCCAACAACCACATCGGGTGCTACATAACTCCGTATAATATACTTCACATCCACTTAAACTGCACGAAAATGAAAACAAACAAATAAACCACCCGCGTCCAGCAAAGACGCGCGGGCGCCCAAAATATAAAAAGCATGAGAAAAGACCAGATCCATGGTCAATTTGGTGATGCAAACGATGCGGTCGACATTGCACGTCTGCCATCAAACACCATCTTCTCTCTACCTGCACAAGTTGCCATTTGCCGTGGCGTGCGCTGGGTGCCTCGCTTCTCTCGCGCAGATCGCGTATCACGCACTGATTTCCGTTTACCGCTCGTGTATTCGCTGCTCTGGAGACAGGAGGAGGACGACGGACGGTAAAAGAGGACATTGGCTTGATCCGTTGTCTCCTCACCGTTCAGGTAAACACGTTGACGGCTCCTGTGCGCGTCACGTCGCAGCGCGCGGTGTCATACGCACGCACAGGCAGGAAAAGGTTGCGCTGTGCTCATAATGTGAATGGTAAACTGTGCTACGTGATCACGGTGAGGCTATTTAAAGTGAAAGCGACATCAAAGCACGACTATCTGTGTTAAGAAGAGGCTAAATGATCAAGTAATGTCTGTAAAAATAAACCAACTTTACTAAATGATTTCGCCATAAACAGTTAAAGCACAGGCACAGACTTTTTGGGCGTGCATGCATTTGTGACATTGTTGTTAACACTGAGAATAACTGGACGCCCTTTCGTGTTATATTAAATTTGCGATTAAAAAAGTTTTTAGTGATTTATGACAACAAGAAAATAAAAAACCCAGCAGACAAAAAAAGTCAAATTTATTGTCAAAAGTATGTGCCAGTTTTTAATGTGTTAACAGAAAGCACAACCGTGCTCCACGTTTCTATAAAAGACTAATACTGATAAACGTAATTCTCACTTAACCTTGTTGTAAAATAATTGTTTAAAAAGTATTTAGAAGTTAAGAAGCTAGTGCATGCTAACGGGTGGAAAAGCACGCGCCCTTCCGTATAACGGTCCGGGGAGACTCAGGTATAACGGTGCAGTAACACTGGGACAGCCTACTCTCACACTTCAATACTTACAAAGTCGCCATTAAACTACTCTAAAGGTGAAAAAACCTCACGCAGTAAAATGAAAACAACTTCTCTCTTTCATGTTTCTTTGTGCTGTCTGAATTCAATATGTGGGACTCACCGCTGTTGCGTCGTGGCTGTGTCTGTTTTCTCCTCTGGCACCTGGGGCCATCCGCCATGATTTTTGTCTAAACGCAGCTTTGCGGAGTGTGAACCCCTTCTCTTCCATTACCCCCTCCTCATAACAGCCCCCAGTCTGCACCTGGTTTACGACATACTGCTTTACGACATCACCTTCTTAGTGAGAACACCTCTCTGAAACCCCTCCCTATTTTGGCAGACGTCCCACTTTTATATCTGTTGTACCGTTCTGGGCTGATACTTATAACAGGCGTTTATTACATTAAATAGGTGACTTGGAAGAAGAGTTTTGTAGGGTTGTTTTTGCTAGAAATAGGAATGTTGTATTATGAAGTGCGCCCCCGACTGGCAGGGAAGTCCGATGACGTATAGCTTAACTCTGTAAATGCAAACGTTAGTATGTTTAAAAAAAATGTTAGATGTTTAAAAAAATAAATAAAATAAAATGTTAATATGTTTTACCCCAAATCTAATACAGCATAAAAATGAAACGTGTTTTTGGATTGTGACACATTTTTCATGACATGATGTAACCACACGTAATACCAAAAAGTGTCATTACTGTATTACCTTTTGCATTTGGCAATTTTGAAATTGCAATTCTTAATAGGCTATATATACTACTTAGAAATATAATTTTCCTTTTGCATTACAACGAGGAAAAAAGTTATTTATTTTTTATTTAAAAGGACTCTTAGACTTTATTTGACTAGTCTTAAAAACATTTTGGGCTGCAAAATGACCCCATATTATATTAATACAAACGTCTGATGCACAAACTTACACAATGCCATTTTAGTTTACTAGTAGCATTAGCATATTGTTGACATGATCTGCCCTAAATGCAGTAGATCTGTAGTCAAATTATAAAAGTGCATTTACGGTGAGCAGTTGTTAGTAGTGTTGTTTTTGGCAGCCTGTTTTAATTTTAGTTTTAGTCTAGTCTTTGTGTCAAGCTGGCATTTTAGTTTTTATTAGTTTTAGTCACGTTCATAATCTTTTAGTCTAGTCAAGTTTTAGTCGACTAAAAGTCTGGGCATTTTAGTCTTATTTTAGTCAGACTTATCCATGATTATTTTAGTCTAGTTTTAGTCGACGAAAACTGATGACATTTTAGTCTAGTTTTAGTCAGTGAAATTGTATTTTAGTCTCTTTTTAGTAATGCAATTCTATTTAACCCATATAATATAATGACCTAGTAGTAGTATAGACAAAACAATATATTCTTTCAGCCAAACCCATTTCAAACAAAAGTTATATTATTGTTACCTTATAGACTCAAGAATACATCCATTCCAGACATGGAAGATGCTCTGATTTGAATAGATATTTATTTTACTATCCTCTGAGTGAGTGACTTGACTGTTCGTAAGAGTCTACATAAAAGTTTACATAATCAAAACAGAAGTAGTCTAAGCAAACACACACACACACACACACACACACACACACACACACACACACACACACACACACACACACACACACACACACACAAGCACAAACTACAATCATACAAATATGCAATTATATATTATAGTTTATAATTCTGCATCTGTACCAGTGTAGCTAATGGACTTTGGCTTAATCTAATCTTAAATGTCAGTATAAATCCAAGCAATTTTGGAGAATTACTAAATGTTTTTCTTGTAAGTAAAGTAAAAGTCAGCTTTAAGAAAACAGCAGTTGTCTATTAAGAAAAGCAAAGTTGTATGATTATGTTCTAGTAGGCTACAGGTGTCTGATTGATTTAATACTCAAGTATTCAGCCAAGTATGTTTTGTTCATTTAAATAATAAATAAGTGTAGTTATTAAGCATATACAAAACAACGAATGTCTTTAGCATAGATATCTTTACAATGTTTCAAAACGCAACGCAGCACAATGTCATTTAAACAACTGTTACATGATATAAATTGGTACATTGTTATACTGGTGGTGTCAGCAATCAAAGCTATACATTTTAATAGGCTTGTTCAACTGACCTGAAAGTGATGCACAGGATTATTTTGGACTTTTCTTTTACATTTGGAGCCAGAATGCTGCGTGTTCCCGGTCGGAATCCTCGCGCGGCTACAACTTTTCTCATGTAGTGAAAGCGTTTTGTGCAGCATTTAGTGGAAATGTGTTTATCTTCAACAGCGACTGCCATGAAGAGTCGTGTCCGTAAAAGGGAGAGGATCTAAGGAGCAAGGCTCTCCCGCCCCTCCTCCACTGTGATTGGGCGGCCGTGTGAGAACTGACATTGACGAGCGGAGCTTTTCTTCCAAAGTTGAATCTCTTTCAACTCTCGACGCTCAGCGCCGAGCGCGAAAAAACCGTCGAGTGCCGGTTTTCAGCGTGGAAAAAACCCGCTAGCTGCTGGCTTATTTGAAAAACGCCGAGCTTCCATTGGAAACAATTGAAAACATGCGCCGGCCGCGGGTGTAAGGGGCTGTGTACACCAAAACTTTTAAACGCGGCTGAAAACGCCTTGAGGACGCCGAATGCCAGCTGTTTTTCAGCTGAGTGCCAGCTTTCTTCAGCTGAGCACTTTGGTAGCTGTGATACTTCAGCTGCGAGCCGGTTGGTTGCTGTGGTAATGTCCCGCCCCTGCTCCACTGTGATTGGGCGGCCGTGTGAGAACTGACATTGACGAGCGGAGCTTTTTGCTGAGTTCCAGGCAACCGGTAACCCGTAACTCACGAGTTCAAATTCACGACTCACGACTCTGAACTGGGAGTACATCGATCTAGTACGAGTTCACGGGTGGGAAGTCACGGGTTTGACTGCCGTTCCAGTGCACTTTCACCGGTAGAAGGTTGTAAAAACACGAGTTACAGGCTGCCTGGAACGCATAGGGTCGTGAGTCGTGGTTTTGAAGTCGTAACTCACGGGTTTAAAAGCCTGCCTGGAACGCAGCATTTCTCCCAAAGTTGAACCTCTTTCAACTCTAGACTCTCAGCGCCGAGCGCATGAAAACCGCCGAGCGCCGGTTTTCAGCACGGAAAAAACCCGCTCGCTGCTGGCTTATTTGAAAAACGCCGAGCTTCCATTGGAAACAATTGAAAACATGCGCCGGCCGCGGGCGTAAATGTTTTGGTGTACACAACCCCTAAAAGTTTTGGTGTACACCAGGGGTGTCAAACTCATTTTAGGCTGTGGGCCGGATGGTAAATAACGCCATGAAGTGCGGGCCGGATAATTTTTTTAAACCTTAGTGTGCTGATAATTGTGTTAAAATTTACTTAACAAACCAATTAATTAGTTTGTTTAGCAAGAAAACCAGAGAAAGACACAGCTCTGTGAAAACTACATTTCATAAGGTCACACTCATACTGTATATTATGCACACAAATTTACATCTGAACAAAACCCACTGGCCTTATAGGTTGAAAAGCTTTAATTTAACTTCTTTTGCCTTAATGCCAAAATTATTTATAAACCATTCACTTTTCTTTGGAATATATTTGTAATGAGAACAGTCATTTAGAAAATGCTAGATGGGGCAGTGGCCCAAACCAAAAATGGCACTATGGGGGGTACTATTATTATGGTTTTAATAAAGTATTATAAATATTATGTATTATATTACTAGCATCAACTTAGACAAGTGATTATAATGGGAAATATAATAAGAATTAAAGTGTGACAATCTGCTAAATATTCAATATGATTTACCTGCTGGCTTGATGGAGCTTTGAATCCATGTTTGCAATGTTGAACTGCTGCTAAAAGCCTCTCTTTCCGTTCTCTGTCGTTATTTTGTGAAGGCATTGGTGTTTTTTGTATTTTTTGTCTACAAAGTGTGCCAACAACAGCAAATTTAGTGTTTATATTAACTTAAATCTGATCGGGAACATTAAATCGATTAGACAAGCATTGTAACGTAAATAAGAATGTGGATATTTTGGTTTTGTTAGCTTGCTAAGTTGTTAGCACTTTTAGAACACTGACAGCAAATCATTACCGGAAGAAATACATAAACATACTTACAAATGACTAATTCTGCGGTTTAACAACTGATATAATGTAATGAATCTACCTGTTAATGCAACGAACTTCAGAAACTGTCGTCTTCGCTCTCCAGGCAGAGAGTGGACACAGAGATGCTGCGGAGCGGGCGAGAAAACACGAAGTGGATCACCGGAATCAGTGGATCTTTAGCGGAGCGGTAACAATAAAACGGCAAGATTTTTGGGCACCGTGTTTAGTCTATGTTCCGCGTTTTGCTGCTTTCCGCAAGTCTCTCATATTAAAAACGAACTAGACACCCGCCTAAAAGGGTTTTTAAAATATATATTTAATATTTAATAATACTGTATAAATCATCACGCGGGCCGGATTGGACACCTTTGCGGGCCGCATGTTTGACACCCCTGGTGTACACAACCCCTAAATGTGCAAACGGAGGTGTATGATATCAAAGCATCGCGAGAGCAGACTGCTCCGCATGCTTTCTACTTACTCTCGCGGTACTTTCATGTTTTGATTGATCTGCGCAGCGCCACCAACACACGTGATCAACTGCAGTCAGGTGGCGGGGGCGCGGAGATGCTGGGATGGGTAAAAGACGAAATAACGTTATAACATTTTGTCTCGTCTCGTTTTGGTCAACGAAAATGAAGAGACATTTTAGCTTAGTTTTTATTTTGTAAACCACTTTTAGTCTCATTTTATTCGTCAACAATATTGCATTATACATTTTATTATAGTCATCGTCACATGACCAGCATTTTCCTTGCGTCTAGTCTCATTTTCGTCACGTGAAAAAGGTTCGTTGACGACTATATTTCGTCATACTTTTCGTTGACGAAAGCAACACTAGTTGTTAGCTCGTTAAAAAAAACTGCAATTGTTTTACGTTAAATTATGTATTTTTTGCGCTACTTAATGTGCATGCTGTTATTTCTGTATTTCTTTATTCATTACTTTCTCTGTCTGTTGTCCGCCACCGTTATTTCAATAGAAGTCCAGTTTACCCCAAAACAACCTCTCTAGAAAAGACCTCTTCTGACATCTGCTGGTGGAAACAAGCTGGTGCCAGCAGAAACATACAGCATGAAATATGATGTTGGTAGATTCTTTCAAAAAATGATAGAACGGTCTGAAAACACTGGCAGTGCCACATGAACAATAGTGCATACAATTACTATAGTAAACTGTAATAACATTCCTAGTGAAATTAGTAAACTTCAGTAATATTCCTATACTTTCGTTTTTGAATGGAAATAATACAAATTCACAACAGGTAATATAACAGAATACTAATAGTATACATTAACAAAATGTGGTAATTACACTGCTAACCCAAATGTTGTCTTTACTTTAACAATCATATAAACCTGTCCTTGCTCAATATGTTGTGTTCAAGACCTATGTTTAAAAAATCTTATTTCCTTTAAACGTTTAACCTACAAAATTCATGCAGCTAAATAAATTAAAACTGTAATGAACTTAATTATCTGTATACATAATGTTTTGATAAATACTCATATGCCTTTGCAATGGGTTAAGTAAAAAAACACAACCACTGTCCAAAAGTGGCAATTAGGATAACCGACAGAGCAATGCATCATGTTCTATAAGATTATCATGTTTGTAGCGGGATCCACGGGATTAACATGTACAAAATACATTTCATACCTAGTGGAGTTGGTAATAATAATAATAGTAAATGTGTAAAGTAGCATAAATTAAAATTACATAATAAAGCAAGAAAAAAACTTCCTCAAATGTGTATCTATTTAATGATTGCATTCCACAACTGATACATACAACAACACAACACATACATACAAGACAATACATCGTTTCGTGTATGTGTAGCAAGTGAAGAAGATTTTAATATAAGAAACTTACTATTGCGCTTCTGATTTGGCTGTGAGATTCGCTGAGAATTAATTGGCTGTGACAATTTTCATTCCAAAATGGCGGCCGCGCTACTGAAGCGCCACCTAGTGGCTGTTCATAGATGGAGGCTGTTGCCAAAAACGAATCAGAGTTTCCCCTCTTGTTCTTCTATACTCTTTGGGAATCCACTGCTTCAAGTCAGCCGCCGATCGGTCTGCGCAGCGCCGCATGAAGTCGAACAAACTAGTCTTATCTCGGCAGCAATATGATGGGATCAGTTCAGAATGCCACGTGACATACATCGTACAACAAACAGGTAAACTGGTATTTGTTTAAATACATTAGTTTAGGAGCGGGTGCTTAATGCTGTATTTTTTTTCTTGTTTGTTAGTTAGTGTAGTCAGTGGCGTTTTACGCGGAATATGTTATTTTTGTTTCTTTTTAGATTAGTTTCTAGTAAGAGTGTTTTTTTAAATTTATTTTTACTTTAAACACCACTGTTTGTCCCGTCATTATTGTTGTCTTTTCTGGTTTATTACATTGTGTATATAATTTGTAAATATGATTATGGGTGTTTGGTGACGATAAGATTTTTTCTCATTTTGTAATATTTTGAATTCCTACTAAAAAAGCAAAAGCACAAACTGTGGTCTCTGCCTGTTTCTTCGCTCAATGGCTCAATGCTCACTGAATAGTCAGAGAGATGTGTCATAAGCCTGATTTCCATGTAATAGTCTATTCATTCTTTTTTTTAAGGTTGCGTCTCTGTAATCCTAGACAACATAGCCTTAAGTAAGAGGACGTAACATAAGGCAAGTTTATATTGTTACAGTCATCATGGCTCCCTCTGCTGGCCGTCAGAGGGTTGACATTCATATATGTCTCTGGACTGCAATACCCATGATCCCTTGCACTAACCGGTTGATCACACCTGCATCCTGTTAGCCATTATCCGAAATATATAAGCTCACTTAGAACTCATCCATGTTGTGAAGTATTGTTGCATTGTCATCATACCAAGGGTTTATCCTGTTTTCTTGTTCGGTGTTCCTTTACCCGTGCCTGGATATCGTTTATGATTGTTTGCTGCCTGATTTTGACCTACGCCTGGATTAGTTGATTAACTTTTTGTTAAGTGCAAAACTTCCACCAATAGTTAAGCAGAACACTAAACAAAAAACAAAACAGACAACAAATACAAAACAACAATTGTGATTAGGCTTGTGCCGGTGTTACATTTTCATGTTGCAGTGATTTATGAAGGTTTTATTACGGTAGACAGTATTAGGCTACCACGGTGTTGAAATGCATTACAAAAACAGGTTGAAAAGATGAGCAAATGTCATTGTTATAGTGTAAATAAAAGGTTTAATAACTTAAACTTGTTAAAATGATATAAATAAAACTGATCAGATTCAAACAAAATAAAGTCCAAACTGCAAAAGCAGTCAACTTTAGTGGTTTAAATGATTAAATTGCAAAATATAATCAGTCCATATGCAGCCTGACGTTGAAAAGCCACTTTGACCGTTGACTGTATGGCTACTGAAAATGAGCCAGCAGCAGCACTGCTAGATGCTTGGATACTCTGTAAAACAGAGAAGAAAAATATAACTTCATGCCTTAAGATGCATTTTAGACAATTATAGAGAATAAAAAGAAGGCAAAGCTTACTGATAGTTTGTCTTTTTTGCTTGTTTGTTTGTTTACTTAAATATGATATATAAATATGTGTTCCTTTCATTTTAGTAAGCCCATTTGCTATGCCCATTTGTATCCACTGTACTGTGGTTTCAACATACATATTCAAATAAATTACGTAACATATTTAAATGGTCATTATTACTGACAGTGAGACAGTGACACATCACTTAACTCAATTCACATAACGCATTTATAACAGTCAATGAAAATATACATAAAACACAATTTGGAAGATTAAAATCTTTTTTTTTTAAGATAACTTAGCAGTGTAAAGATAATGGAATTTGGTCAAACTTGCGTGACCTGGTTAGAACTCTAGCAGCAGCATTTTGCACTAATATTAATTGTAGTCTATTTATTAAGTAATTAACTTAACGTTACCGCTCAGGCTCAGTGTCAGCTATAATTAATAATATATATTTTACCAGATAGCAAGCGGTAGGATAGCTAATATAACGTTAGCTTAAAGGCGCAAAAGAGGATGTTTTTCGCCGACTGAGAATCCAAAAACGGTAAGGCCTACTGAGTTTTTTAAATGAGCACATGCGTAAGACCAGCCTCCCTCCTTCACAGCTCATTTTTAGGGAACGCCTTCCAAAACTCGGGCACGAATATTTGAACACGAGTGTTTGTTTAACACCGGCATATGCTGTGTCGCGTGACTCGCGTCAGTGGATTCATTATGTGAAATGATGATAATAAACAAACGTTAGATCAGTCTACGCTACTCCCATTTCAACTAGCATGTAGCAGTCTGGGCACTGTCTTACAACTACAGTACAAGAACAACGTCAATATACTTGAATAACAGTACAACAAAAATGATTCCCCAAAGAAAGCGTAATCACTGTTACCTGTCGGGAAGAATTTTGCGAACTGCGCGTCTGTCTTGACACCTCTCCGTTCCCTCATTGCTCTCCAGCGTTGAAATGTTTCTCCAATAACGACTCTGTTTACATTCATTCTTCTGACAATTTTCTCCTATTCCCAGCAGCTTAAAAAAGTCTTTCTTTTACGTCCTCCTTCAAATTTCTTCTCTACCGCTGTGCAAATTCGAGGAGGAAAGCAGGATCGACAATGAAAACAAAACGAAACTTAAGACGGAGTTTTATGCGCTATGCGCATGCGTCGCCTGTGTTTAGTTACTGGAGCGCGCACGTCTCTCACAAGGATCGTAATGGCAGTGATTGACAAGCCAGAGGGCCAATCGCTTATGCGATGACCGCATAAGCAATTGGATGATGTTTTTAAGGCCCTATCTTGTGCACAGATTAAGTATATTAATAATATTATGTTCAGTGCAGCTAATAAATAGTCTTTTATCATTTAGTAAAGACAGTTTCAAGTAATATTGCAAAAATGTATAAAACAAACATCCTCTTTTTCACCTTTAATAGACGTAATAATATTAGACAAACTAAACAGCGTAACGTTAGCTAGCGGACCTTAGCATTGCTAAGCGGACACTTAAATGTTATTATTTAGACACAAGATATAAAATATGATGCCATTTATCTTACCTTTATCTCTGTGAACTGTGGATGATTGTCTCAAAGATGCATACAGTTAGTGTTAGATAGATAGATAGTTTATTGTCCTGTAAACAGGAAATTTGTTTTCATACAGTACACGCAGCTAGTACAAACATATGATATATACATACACAAAAACAACACAACACAAAAAGGTGAATGTTCAGTTTCGTAACTTATTGAGGATTGAGATCGCCAATGGTACAAAGCTGTTTTTGAAACGTGCCCCTCTCCATGTCAGGGTCCTATACCTGCGGCCGGAGGGAAAGAGAGTAAAGTTGATGTTGAGGGGGTGCTCTGGGTCCGTTGTTATAGATTGGGCCAGGCGGGCTATTGCTCTATCATTAAGTTCTGAAATGTTAGGTGTAGAGGAATGTATTATTTTTGAAGCTATGTGTGTGATTTAATTGAGTTTGTTTTTGTTAGTGACTGACAGCATAGTGTAAAAACTAGTGGAGCAGTATAAAAAAATGGGCTGGATAATGCTCATATACAAAAGTAACAGAAAACAAGGGGCAATGCCAAGGGAGCTAAGTTTCCGTAGAATATGCAGACGTTGTTGTGAGCGTTTTTGGATGTCTGTTATGTGATGGTCATAAGTGAGCTTATTGTCCAGGGTGAGTCCAAGGTATTTGAATTTCTCCACCTTTTCTATGATGTTGCCATGAATGGAGATCTGACTGAGACCGGGTGCGTTAAAGACCAGTTTTTTAGTTTTCTCAACATTGAGATGGAGAAAGTTGTCTGTGCACCAGTGTGTGAAGTGTAATATTGTATCGTGGTAAGCAGCAATGGTAGTATGATCATTGAGGAGAGCCAGAATTGCAGTATCGTCGGAGTATTTGTAGTATGTTGTGATGGGTGAAGGACTAATACAGTCATTGGTGTAGAGCGTGTAGAGGAAGGGAGAGAAGACACAGCCTTGAGGAGCTCCAGTGTTAATTATAATGGTGTTCGATGTGACAGACCCTATCCTCACAGCCTGTGGCCTTTTGCTCAAAAAACTGTGAATCAGATGGATGTAATTAGGTGCAACTTTGAGTTGGTGGTGTTTTTCAATCATCCGATGACGTTGGATTGTATTAAAAGCTGAGCTTAGGTCCACAAAGAGAACTGCAGCAGAGTTACCAGATGTTTCCAGATGTTGAAGGAGGGTATGAAGGAGACATACAACAGCATCCTCCGTCCCTCGCCTGGCTTTGTAGGCAAACTGATATTTGTCCAGCTGTGGATTGACAGTTGACAAGATGTTGCGGAGAATCAGTTTTTCATAACATTTACTTGCTATGGGTGTGAGAGCAACAGGCCTGTAATGGTGGAACTCTGACGGGCGGGGTTTCTTTGGTAGAGGAATGATGGTAGAGATTTTCCATAGGGTGGGCCACCATGCTGTACTGAATGACTCATGCATTATTGAATAGAAAATCAGGGAGAGTTCCATTGCACAAAGCTTGAGCACCCTGGCAGGGATGCCATCAGGCCCCATGGCCTTGCCAACTTTGCACCTACTCAGCTCCTGTCGAACATCTACCTCTGTAAAGGGAGGAGATGTTGGTGGGTCAAAAGGGATACCATTAAGTAGCTCACTACAGACAGCTGAGTAGTCAGTGATGTCAAATCTAGAATAAAAAGTATTTAGACTGTTTGCAAAGGTCATGGGGTCTGTGATTGTGCTATAATCTTGTTTCACATTCTGTCCTGTCAGTATTTTTATTTACTTGAAGGCTTGTTTTGTGTTTATTGTGGAAAACTCATGTTCTATTTTCTCTTTGTATTTAAGTTTTTCTTTAATAATGTCATTTTTTATCTGTCTGTCTATTATTTTAAGTGAAAGCCAATCCTTACATTGAAATATTTTGTGTTTTTCAACAAGTTTTTGTTTAATCTGTGGGGTAATCCAAGGCCTGGAGTTGGGAAAAGTCTTATAGGTTTTTGTTGGTACGCAGGTATCCATACAAAACTTTATATAGTCCGTTGTAACTGACAGTCTCTCATCCAATGTGCCGTTAAAACGGTTCAGTCAGTGCATGCCAGAGATCCTTGCAGACATGCAATTGCATCGGCCGACCACTGTGGGGCGCTGTGGACTTGTGGCTTGATACGCTTCAGTTCCTGTCTGTAACCCGGAAGAAAGACCAAAACATTATGGTCCGAAGAACCCAGAGGAGGATGAGCCCGGACAGTAAATGCATCCAAAACATTCCCGTAACACAGATCCAGGATATTTCCCTTCCTTGTGGGGAAATGCACATACTGATGGAAGGATGGCGTTGTCAAGACTGCAGTTGTTGTAATCGCCCATATAGAACACCGGGGCTTGGGGGTATTTACTTTGCATCGAGTTAGCATTCTCCGCTATTAGCTCTGCTGCTGTTTTTATGTTAGCATCTGGTGGACAGTAAACACACCCAAAAACCACCGTGGGAAATTCTCTTGGAAGATAAAAGGGGCGTAATGATAGTGTTAATATCTCTACGTCCGGTGTACATATGATGCTGTGTATTTTTATGTTAGTACACCAGCGCTTGTTTATGAAGACACAAAGTCCTCCACCCCTCTCCTTCCCCGACTGACGGGTCCTATCAGTCCCGACCGTAAAGAAGTTGTCCAGGCTGATCTCAGAGTCATATATGGATTCATCGAGCCAGGATTCAGTTAATGCGATGATACACGCGTCCCTGAAGAGTCTTTCCCCTTGACACTTGGCATGAAGTTGATCCATCTTATTCCGAAGGAAACGTACATTGGCCAATATGACCGAGGGTAACGGAGGTCTGAAAGGAGGCCTTCGTAACCATACATGGATACCACCACGGCTACCTTTTTTCCTCGGTCGGATCTCTGGAGGGATGTCAGCAATGTTCCCTCTAATTTTTTTCAGCACTGAGCAAATTCTTTTTTTTCTGAGCGCATGTTTCAGTACTGTGAGCAATTCGCAACCACACGACCTGCCGAAAATGTAGCGTGTAACAGGGTTTAGTTTATACACACGTATAATGTTCAATGTGGGCCTGTGTATAAATCCCAATACATGTCATTAACACTCTCTTTGAATTTACCAGGTACCTGGGTTTAGCAGATTGAACCATTCAACTCAAGCTGAAAATCAGTTCTCATATACTACAGTGCAAATAAATAAATAAAATACTTGTGAAAGTGTAACACTGTTTTATTTTGTTTGTAATCCAAATTCATGATTCACTTAAATGACTCAGTTGGGTTGAATTCATGAATCAATTGATTCGGTTCAAAGGACCGTTTGTTCCTTTAAATAGTTCAAATAGTTCAGTTCAAAGTCAGTGTCCTTTGAAGAAAATCCAAGAAAATACGGAAAATGAAGTTTCAGCGAATTCACGTCCTAGTATTTGTTCGAAACAAAAAGGAAAAATATCCTCCTACCAGTTCTGATGAGTTCAAAGCACAGTTCTGGTTGGCTCGCCTTTTTGTATACACCTTCAGTATATACTTAATTGTCTCGCGTGTCCAAGATCGAGCAGGAGAACTTTACAGATGTTCAAAATTCTCACAAAAAAACCCAGCCTTGTAAAAACACAAGGCAGAACAGTAATTAATCTTCAATTCAACAGATTTATCAATAAGCATCATGTAAACATTTCAAATAACAACCTAACTCAGGGTTTCAACACTTATTGAACATATTGACACTTAAAATGTTATTTTTTAATCACATTTACGTTACTTGACTGTTAACTTTCAAATGTAAATAGCGCTTGAGCTCATTCGTTATATACCAACGGCCAATGTAAACAAACTAATAAAACTCATAGTTTGCTGCCAAATTTGCAACACTTATGCCATAATGTCAAGTTAATATTTAGAATATAACTCGCCAAAGTGTAACCCAGTGTAAAGTTTCAATGTTCTTTCGGATTTGTTCTGTTGTTGTATTTTTATAATTGTTACTATATATAAACACCATGATGTTGTTAATTTTATTTGTATTTTTTGTTGTTGTTTAAATAATGTTATAAATGACAAATTTCTTTATTTTACTCATGTGCTCACTCATGGGGGGTAAGATGTCCAATCCGGGTTGAGGTCAAGGTGAAAGGGGCGGAGATATAGCGGAATGAGGAAGGAAAATTCTGGGCGCACGAGGGAGAGAAGCGTGTGACTCACTGGTGTCAATAGGCATAAATATAGCATAAATAATGCTGTAATGATTTACTGTTCGTGTCTGTAGTTAATGGTTGTCTACCTGAGAACTATATGTTTACTACAGAGACGGAGACTTGAACATTGTTTAGCTTGATCAGCTGGACTATTTGTTCACATTACGAATCGTCGTCATGGAGATTCATGGTAATTCGCGTGAAAGATGACACCATTAAATCGCTGAGTGAGAACATCACGTTGATAACGGGATATCGGACATCTACCTCGGGAGGTGAAGCACGCTTCTCTTAGGACCTACTCACACTAGCCAGTTTGAACCGTGCCCGAGTGCGTTTGACCACCAAAGCGCGGTTCGTTTGACTAGTGTGAGTGCTCCGAACCGTGCCCGGGCGCGGCTCGATTAGCCGGCCATGGCCCGCTTGGAAGAGGTGGGCCAGAGCACAGTTCAGTTGGACTCAGGCGCGGTTCGCATGCAGTATGAGCGCTAACTGTGCTGGAGTACGGAACAGGACGCGTGACGTCACGGTTTTGCGACGCTCCAAAACCAACATGGCGGGGAAAGGGTCGCTTTGGTCTGCGGCAGAGGTGCAATGCTTGTTGGAAATTTGGGCAGATGAGAGCATACAAGAACAGCTGGACAAAACGCATAAAAACTCAGATATATTTAGAAAAATCCGTGACTATCTTCTTCGTCATGGATATCAAAGAACTACCGAGCAGTGTAGAGACAAGGTAAAGAAACTGCGGGGACAGTATTTGAGGGTACGGGATGCACTCCGTAAATCGGGCAGCTCTGCAGAAGAAAAGGACAAATTTCAATGGTATGACGCTATCGACAGTATAATTGGCAGCAAACCTTCTAGCCAACCGAATGTGCTGGAGTCCCATCCGCGAAGATCGCTGGATTCTGCGTCATCTGATACGGAGAACACAGGACTGGAGAGATCACAGAGCTGTGAGTAACGTTAACATACATGCCAGTTCCATTTGATATCTATTCTGTTAAATCAGTCTGTGCATGTCCCTAAAGTAAATTACGCAAGGTTTTACTATGAATCCAACCAAGAAACCATGGTTACTGTAGTAAAATCGTGGTGTCCACAAACTGACCATGGGTATGCAGTTAAAACTGGGTTATACTACAAAAATAAAAAATTGAGTTTACGTAAGGGATGTTTGTTTAATGTTATTATTAAAATGATTACCTTTTGTGTTTATTTTGCTTTTATTTTTGTAGTAACATCGGTCAATTCAATCGCTTCAAACACTGGTGATGAGACACAGGATACATCAGATAACACTGAGACAATACCTTCAGAGCAAGGCAAAAAGAGAAAGAGAAAGGTAGAAGTGAGTGAAATGATGACTGCCTTTCTAGATATGCAGAAAAGGCAGAATGACGAATTCATGCAAGGGGAGCACTTGCGTTACCAGCAAGAAAAAGAAATGTTTGATAACTGGATGAAGGCTCAAGTACAGATGGAGGAGCGTCGACTGCAACTACAAAGGGAGGAACGCCAAGAAACAAACATGATGTTCCTGCAAACCATGAACAGACTGTTTGATGCCATGATTCCCTCACACTCTCATCACCAGCCCTCTCCTCAACATCCCTCTCCTCATGCTCCTCCTCCTCCTACACCTCCTCCTCCTGCTACACATCATCCTCATCTGCAGTATCCTTACCATGCTGAGACATCATCATCCTACTCTGAGCTTGATAACTCTACACATGTTTATCGCAACCTGTAAAGGCACAGTTGTTCACGTCCATGTTTGTATGTTGTGTTTGGACGTTGCCTTTTATTATAAGGGTTATTTAAGTTTTATCTTGTTGTTTTAATTAATAACATGTTTGTCATAGGTAAATATGACCAAAAGTTGTTTAATTTCCTGTAGCATATATTTATGCAGTTTACCCTAACACTACGCACTACCTCAAACCTCTACACTTTATAATTCTAACTCGAACCTCTACAATATATACCACACACTTCCAAAAATTATACACCACACACATTAGGTAACCTATAGTTCTCTCAAACCTTTCCATATACACTTACTGGACTTCACACAAACTTTTTGAATTTCATGTTTATATACGTTCTTCTATGCTGTATTGAATAATGACACTCAGGTATGTTTGCAAATTGAAGTAAGGTATACTGCAAGCAAATTGTCATTTTTGAGAAAACTTCTTTCACAGCAGTGCCTGGTTACATAGCACTTTGTATTTGATTTATTGTCTTATTTTGTTTCACCACTGTACATGTTTGTGTTCTGTGAAGTACTGTTTTTTTTTCCTGTGAGAAGTGCTCCTGAGTTTATGATTAAAACTTTTTTGGCCTCATCTTATGTTTTGTGTGTTATTTGTAAATAACTCCTGCACTGTTCTTGAAATCATCAATATGACTTTATTGACAACAGCACAAAAATAAGTCATAGTAAACCAATAAGTACAACAAATATACATGCACTGAATGTAGTAGCGGCATGACACAGAAGTATGTAATGAAAACTATCCTCTTGAAATATACACTCTCTCTCTACAAATTTGAGAAATATGAACACAATGCATCTCTGGTGGCATTTGAACTAGTGGCTGTATTACGAGGATTACATTCACTGTTCAGATTTTCCTCTTCTGTGGCAATCTCCTCACATTCCTCACCATTTACTTGACAAAATTGTGCAGAACGCAACATGCGCTGATAATAGTGTTTATGTTGTGTATGCGGCAATCACACCTCTTCATTAAGCATCTCCACCTTCCTTTCAGGAGGCCAAATGCCCTTTCAACAGTCATCCGTGCCTTGCTGAGGCGGTTGTTGAAGGTGGCCTGTGCAGGGGTTGTTTGTTCATTTTCTGGATATGGTTTCATCAACCATGGCAGTAACGGATATGCAGCATCCCCCAAAATCACCACTGGCACATCTACTCCTTCAAACCTCACTGTTATCCGAGGGAACAGTGTATTACTCTGACCCCTCTCAAACAAGGATGAATTGGCAAAAACTCTTGCATCATGAACCTTGCCCGGCCATCCCACATTAATGTCCCAGAACATAAGTCGGTTGTCAACCACACCTTGCAGAATAACAGAGTAGAAACCTTTCCGGTTGTAGTAGTCTGCAGAGCTAACAGGTGGAGCCAAAATCCCAATGTGAGTGCCATCAATTGCTCCTCCACATTGTGGGAAGCCCCACTTGTCTCTGAATCCCTAAATTATGCTTTCAAACTCCTGTTCAGAGGGTGTTCTGATGAAAAGGGAAAGCAAATTTTTCACAATTGCAGAGGCTACATGGTTGGTAATGCTAACAGCAGTCGACTGACCAATCCCAAATAAATGGGAGATGGTTCGGTACTCTACATTTGTGCCCAGTCTCCATATGCATATTGCAACACGTTGGTCCACGGGCACTGGTTTTCTGAATGAAGTGGTCTGTCTTTGAAGGTGCGGCTGCAGGCTGTTGCACAACTGCAAGAATGATGTCCTTCTCATTCTGAAATTAGCCTTCCACTCACAGTCTGTCCAGCTGCTGAGAACATGCTGCCACCACACACCAGATCTCTGCCGAATCCATATGGTCCTGCAGCAGAATAGAGAAATATTGTTACCTGTATATAGTTTATGCATAACAGCATTACAGCACTTTGAAGTGTAATTAGATAAACAACAAAATACAGCTCCAGTGCATACATAACAGGTATGTGTCCCGTTGAATACAAGTGTGTTAATAGAAGAATGTAGCTAATATTAACCCGCAAATGATATTAAAGGGATAGTTCACTTTAAAATGAAAATTCTGTCATCATTTACTCATCCTCATGATGTTGTAAACCTGTATGAATTTCTTTTTTCTGATAAACACAAAAAAAGATATTTTGAGAAGTGATGGTAAACACACAGCAGTTAGTGACCATATACTTCCATAGTAGTAATAAAAAAATGGAATTTAATGGGTACCGTTACCTGTGTGCTTACAATCATTTATCAAAATATTTTCTTCATCATTTATCACAATACATACAAAATATTTGTCCTACTAAGTAAGCTAATGGTGATGAGTAAATGATGACAGAATTTTTATTTTAAAGTGAACTATCCCTTTAAGTTACATGATTATTAGCTTTAGAACGCTACTGTCGTAATAATAAAAAAAACATAAACATATATTATATAAACATATTGAATTTCAAATTTCACAATACACTTTTCATTTGTGTTCAATGACATTTCAGTATCTTAATTCTTACCTTGTCGATGTACGGGAACTGTAGTCCGTAATCAAAGCTGCAAAGTCCTTGCTGCACTTCAGCTGGTACCTTGCAAACCTCCTCATACGAGCAGCACGATTACGTGACCATTTTCGTGCCACAAAGGCGATAGATTTGTTTAACAACAGGCTGTGAGAAGGCTGTGGACCACCGTGGACCAAACGACTTAAAATTATCCACAGAGTAAACAGAGCGATGGACTCCATTGTGTTCAGTCACACCGCCGCTCTTCCTGTTTATCCCGAAACCGTCGCACCATAATGACGTCAGCGTGCTCCGGTACGCGCCATAATGACGTAAGCGTGCTCCGGCACGAATGCTGAAACGCTATGTGAGTGCAGGCCAGAGGGGGAGTAGGGGAGGGGGGACAATCGCGCTGGGGCACGGATTGGTTTGATTTGTATAATGTGAGTACGCTCTTAAAAGAGGATTTAAGGTACCTTTTTCTATTTAATGCTCCACGGAGTGAAGAGAGTTTCTTATTGTTTTGCAATGCACCCCAGCTGCGATCAGGCCTGCAACGTTTATTTTAGACTTTGTACTTTGGGGTTTAAATTTGATTTCAATCTGCCGGCATATTGGGAAAAATGTTGTGATTTGTAAATATGTGAGTTGAAGCTCCTATGAAAGACTATGTCATTTGAAAAGGTTTGAAAGAGATTTTATGTTTATTTGTTTAAAGCATTGTGTATAGAGTTATTTGTATAGGTAAATTGTTTCACTGAAACACTCAGTTAATCTGTATACATTTTATTGGTTTCTTTAACTTATAATTGAAATATAACTATTTTCCTTTTACTTTAGTAAATTGTTATCCAGTTTGAACTTGAACGTTTCACTGTTATTTTTATTAGCATACATTCAGAGTATATGGTTATTTGAAATCTTATTTCTTTTTCCCTTGTGTTGATGGTTAATATTTACCTTGTAACATATTTAAAGGTAAGCAAACCATTATTTCATTTTGGATATTACTATAACATTAAGTTAAGGGGCCCAAGGATAGATACTAGTAACACATACCTGCTAAGTAAGAGAATAAATAACAACTCAGACTCTTTAGTAAAAAGGGGATGTTTTATTGGCACGGACCCAGAGCGTTTCTAACTTACCTGTTAAAGAGAGGGTGTTAAGAGCGCTACATAAATTGGAGGCACCGCTGGGATCCTTGGGTGTCCATTCAAAGTTGAGTCTTTAAAGAAAAACGAAAACGAACAGCTGCATTATTTTGTAGTGCTGTATAACTATGGCAGCCCGTTTGTTGTACCCTGAGCTTGTGAAGGAGCGCAAAGGATGGTGTCGAGGAGAAATGCTCCAAGAACAACATGCCCTTTTGGTAATAGTCCCTGAAGATGTTGAAATTTCTGAAATTGAAGATAGCCTGCAAGCTGTAAAAAATTTAGGGAGAGTAAGGGTGAGGGGACGAATATACAATGCCAAACTTGACAGTTTGACCGTTTTATGTGAATGTAAAGAAGAAGTAGATCCTTCAAAAGTCCCACCTGAAATACTGCCCACAGGAGCGCAGGTAGCATGGATGATAGTCACACTGCCTCCAGACGCCTCCCCTACTGTAAGGCCTGCTGATAAACAAGATGATAAAAATGAAGGTGCAGAGTCATTTTATGGGGCACATGATGGTTCCGCAGAGTCCATTATTCGGGCCGTGGGGGATTTACTCTCTAAGGTAGAAAAACCTGTGGGAGATGGCAGTAGATACCGCCGGCTCAGAGTTTTCTCAGGGATTGTGCCCACTCCTGCGGGAGAAGAGTCTTTAGAGCATTGGCTTGAACAAGCTCACCTGATGGTAGAAGAGACTGATTGCTCTACCAAAGAGAAACGACGCAGGATTATGGAAAGTTTACGAGGTCCAGCATTAGCTATAGTCAAAGCGGTACGAGCGACTATTGCTGATCTAAAACCAGAACAGTGCTTAGAGGCCATTGAAAGTGCTTTTGGCACAGCAGAATCTGGAGAGGAACTTTACATTGCTTTCAGGCTGATGCAGCAGCAGCCAAAGGAGAAACTTTCTGACTTTCTTAAAAGGCTGGAACAATCGTTAACTAAAGTATTACAACGAGGCGGTTTGTCAGCTGAATCTGCAAACAGGGCCAGAGTGGAACAGCTGCTCAGGGGAGCTGTTGCTTCTGACTTAATGCTGGTTAATCTGAAGTTGAGAGAGAGGAAAGCAAACCCGCCATCGTTTTTAGAGTTACTGAATGAGATTCGCGTGGAAGAGGAATATGAGTCTTCTAGAGCGAAGTTAACTTCAACCGTGCATAAAGTTCAGGTCAAAACAGAAATTGACAGTAGACAGACAGAAATCCAAGCCTTAAAAGCTGAGTTAAAAGAACTCAAAGTAATGGTTGCTTCCATGACAACTAACCCTCACCCTTATGTGAAAGATGAAGTGTCAACATGTTCAGTCATGCAAACTACCACACTAGAAAGTAATCTGAACCCTGAAGTGATTGCTCTGAAAAAAAAACAGGTCAAGAGACTTCAACAGAAAGTTCAAAGCAAAAAGTCCATCCCACCTGTGGCAGCTTTGCCTGTAGAGACTTTCAGAACTGTTCGCAATACTTACAAACCAAACAATTCCAGCGATGCGGATGAATATTACTGTTATCGCTGTGGGGAAAATGGGCACTTCGCATCAAAATGTAAAAATAACGAAAACCAGGCAAAAGTTATCCAAAGGCTAATTCAGTCGCTAAAGAAAGCCAAAGGTAAGGACGTACCATTACCAGAACCGAATGACAGTACAACCAACTGTTCAGTAAAACGGAGTGCAGTAGATGTACAGAAACCACAGCATCTGCCGGCAGGACTGATCGGCCCCACATCTATTGTCTCACTAAAAGTGAATGGACAGGAATGTGATGCGCTGCTGGACAGTGGCTCGCAAGAAACAATAATATTTGAAGCTTGGTATAAACGGTATCTGTCTGACGTTCCCATTCACCCAGTCAGTCAAAGGTTTAGCCATTTGGGGGCTAAGCGAGTCCAGCTATTGGGGTATGTTATGGTAGATGTGGAATTTCCGGCGTGGACCATAGGGGCTCAGGAAACCCTGTCAGTACTGGCTTTGATCTGTCCAGGGCCACATACTCCAGACCAGACCCCAATTATTTTAGGAACATGTGTACCACATAGACCCTGTAATTTCAGCCACTCCAACAGAAGAGTTTGATGCAAATCTCATTAACTTTGGAAACTCCCCCATTCCTGAGACATGGAAACTGAGACTTCGACAGAAATTGACAGAACGAGCTGGTGTGTTCTCACTACATGAATGGGATGTGGGGTTAGCCACTGGGGTGGAACACCACATCCGACTAACTGATCAAAGGCCCTTTTGTGAGCGGTCACGCCGTTTAGCTCCTGCAGACATTGAAGATGTACGAAGTCATCTTCAGGACCTTATGAAAGCAGGCATTATTAAGGAGTCACGGAGCCCCTACGCCTCCCCGATCGTAGTAGCCCGAAAGAAGAACGGCAATGTGAGGTTGTGCATAGACTATCGCACACTAAATGCTCGTACTGTTCCCGACCAATATACAACACCCCGCATTGAGGATGCATTAGATTGCTTGTCAGGAAGTTGTTGGTTTTCCGTAATAGACCTCAGAAGTGGCTACTACCAAATAGCCATGAATGAAGCTGACAAAGAGAAGACAGCTTTCATTTGCCCCTTAGGTTTTTTCCAATTTGAGCGTATGCCGCAGGGCGTTACGGGGGCTCCAGCGACTTTCCAACGTCTAATGGAAAAAACTGTAGGTGACATGAACCTTCTTCAGGTTTTAGTTCATCTAGATGACCTCATTATCTTTGGAAAGTCGCTGGAAGAACATGAAGAGAGGCTTCTGAAGGTCTTAGACCGTCTCCAGGAAACTGGATTGAAGGTATCCTTAGACAAATGTCAGTTTTGTCAAACCGAAGTGAAGTATGTGGGACACATAGTGTCAGCCAAAGGTATTGCTACAGACCCGGACAAAGTAAAGGCCGTCCGCGATTGGCCACAGCCTACCAACCTTAAGTCTCTTAGGTCTTTCCTAGGTTTCTGCGGTTATTATCGGAGGTTTATAGCCAATTACGCTGCAATTGTCAGACCTCTGACTGAGCTTACAAAGGGTTATGCACCCACTAGGCAGGGTAAAAAGTCTGACAAGGATAACTGCAAAACCTACTTAAATGAGTCTGAGCCCTTTGGGAATAGGTGGGATCAGTCGTGTACAGATTCGTTTCATCAGATCATTCAGTGTCTCACTAATGCTCCTGTCCTAGCTTTTGCAGACCCCAAAAAACCCTACACTTTACATGTAGATGCCAGTCTACAAGGGTTAGGTGCAGTCTTGTATCAGGAGCATTCGGGAAGTCTCAAACCTATAGCATTTGCCAGTAGGAAATTAAGTAACTCTGAGCAGAGGTATCACATCCACCAATTGGAATTTCTTTCTTTGAAATGGGCAGTGGTGGATAAATTCCATGATTATCTATATGGAGCCACCTTCACTGTTCATACTGACAATAACCCACTTACTTAAGTGCTCACCACGGCAAAGCTCAATGCCACGGGCCATCGCTGGCTTGCTGCCCTAGCTACATACAACTTTGATGTGGTGTATCGGCCAGGCAAGGCCAATATTGATGCAGATTTTCTGTCCCGAAATCTGGCAGGAGATGAGAAAGATGAAGGATGGCAGAGAATGTCTGAGACAGAGGTGAAGTCTCTATGCCAGCGTGTTCAGGCTGAGTTAGAGCTCAACAAATCATCTAGGTGTGTGGATCAATTGGGAGCCTCGCCAGAATGCATTCCCGAGGTGTATGCTTTTCCTGCTCTGCTGAGTTGTGACTTCCTGGAGCAGAAATCCATGAGTGATCTGATCAAAGCCCAAAGGAGTGATGATGTTCTGAAGCAAGTAATCGAATCTTTGAAAAAAGGAAAGTGGCCGGCAGATGTAAAGCCGAATACTGAGTTGTGTCTTCTTAAACATGAAGTTAATAGACTCATTATGAAAGATGGGTTGCTTTACAGGAACACCAAATCTCCCTCTGGAGAAGAGATCTCTCAGTTGGTCATGCCTGCTGAATTTCGAGAGACTGTTTGCAAGCTGTTACACGATGACATGGGTCATTTAGGTGAAGAAAGAACTACTAATCTTGTAAGGAGTAGATTTTATTGGCCCAAAATGGCTAGTGAGGTGGAACAGTACATCAAGAATTGTGGGGAGTGCATTACTCGCAAAACACCTTACACTAAAGCTGCTCCTTTGCACCAGATTACTAGCAATGGCCCTATGGATCTGGTCTGTATAGATTTTCTCTCTCTAGAGCCCGATTCTAAGGGACTGAGTAACATTTTGGTGGTCACCGATCATTTTACACGGTACGCACAGGCGTTTCCATCGAAGAATCAGACTGCACGTACTGTAGCTAAAATCTTAGTGGACAAGTATTTTGTACATTATGGTTTACCTGGTAGAATCCATTCCGACCAAGGGCGTGACTTTGAGAGCCAGTTAATCAAAGAGCTGTTGTTGCTGTTGGGCATTCGTAAGTCATGTACCACCCCATATCACCCTCAAGGTGACCCTCAGCCTGAGCGGTTTAACCGTACATTGCTCTCGATGTTGGGGACCTTGGGGCGAGAGAAAAAACGTCAATGGAGTCAGCATGTAGGGTATCTTGTCCATGCCTATAATAGCACAAAATGTGACGCCACTGGTTACTCTCCCTATTTTTTGATGTTCGTAAGAGAAGCCAAACTTCCTGTTGATCTTTGTTTCCAGACTTCATCGGGGGAAAAGGATGGAAAACTACATTCTCAGTACGTGGTTAAGCTAAAAAGGGATTTAGATGAAGCTTATCGGCTTGCAGTGGAAGTTTCAAACAAAGTACACCAAAGAAACAAGAAAGCATATGACAGTTCAGTAAGATTCCAGAGACTAGATGTTGGTGATAGAGTGTTACTGAAAAATCTAGGATTGAGAGGAAAACACAAACTTCAGAGTCGATGGAGTTCTGTGCCCTATGTTGTTGTAGGTAAAATGCCCAACTTGCCAGTGTATCGTGTGAGACCAGAAAAGGGTAGTGAAGGAGTAAAAACAATACATCGTGATCACCTCCTACCTATTACGCAGTCAGTGAGGATGCTGGAAAACCCTGTGGGAGATGCAGCACCTGGAAAACCAAAAAGACTATCAAACTCAAGCCACAGGGTGTCAAAAGAGACTAAAAGACATTATGCTGAAGTAACTGACTCCTCAGAATCAGAGTATGAAAGGGTGGGTGTTCCTTACCAAGCTTACATGCCCAGGTGGTTGCAAAGTCGGATGACAAGGGACCGCTCGCTCACTTACAGCGTAGGTGAGCCCGAGAGCCATAGTGAAGAACAAAATGACAGTGATCCGGTTGAAGAAGAGTGCATAGATGAAAATGTTTGTGCAGAATCAGAATTTGAACCGGACACTGTAAATATGTCTGAAAGACAGAGACTGGGGTCAAAAGTGGTTATGCCTCCCAGTCAGAGATCCCGCAGTAAGCGACTTATAAAGCCTGTTATAAGATTGACTTATGATGAACCGGGCAAGTGTAGTGACCACCCCATTGAAATAGTTCATAGAGGGGTCATTATTAAATTGGGTCAAAGTTAAGAAAAATAAAGGGGAACTGAGATAAATCACCCTTGAGTTTGAGTTCACTGTCTGATAGGGACATTCAGACTATTAGAAGGGGGAGGGTGTAACCCAGTGTAAAGTTTCAATGTTCTTTCGGATTTGTTCTGTTGTTGTATTTTTATAATTGTTATTATATATAAACACCATGATGTTGTTAATTTTATTTGTATTTTTTGTTGTTGTTTAAATAATGTTATAAATGACAAATTTCTTTATTTTACTCATGTGCTCACTCATGGGGGGTAAGATGTCCAATCCGGGTTGAGGTCAAGGTGAAAGGGGCGGAGATATAGCGGAATGAGGAAGGAAAATTCTGGGCACACGAGGGAGAGAAGCGTGTGACTCACTGGTGTCAATAGGCATAAATATAGCATAAATAATGCTGTAATGATTTACTGTTCGTGTCTGTAGTTAATGGTTGTCTACCTGAGAACTATATGTTTACTACAGAGACGGAGACTTGAACATTGTTTAGCTTGATCAGCTGGACTATTTGTTCACATTACGAATCGTCGTCATGGAGATTCATGGTAATTCGCGTGAAAGATGACACCATTAAATCGCTGAGTGAGAACATCACGTTGATAACGGGATATCGGACATCTACCTCGGGAGGTGAAGCACGCTTCTCTTAAAAGAGGATTTAAGGTACCTTTTTCTATTTAATGCTCCACGGAGTGAAGAGAGTTTCTTATTGTTTTGCAACGCACCCCAGCTGCGATCAGGCCTGCAACGTTTATTTTAGACTTTGTACTTTGGGGTTTAAATTTGATTTCAATCTGCCGGCATATTGGGAAAAATTTTGTGATTTGTAAATATGTGAGTTGAAGCTCATATGAAAGACTATGTCATTTGAAAAGGTTTGAAAGAGATTTTATGTTTATTTGTTTAAAGCATTGTGTATAGAGTTATTTGTATAGGTAAATTGTTTCACTGAAACACTCAGTTAATCTGTATACATTTTATTGGTTTCTTTAAATTATAATTGAAATATAACTATTTTCCTTTTACTTTAGTAAATTGTTATCCAGTTTGAACTTGAACGTTTCACTGTTATTTTTATTAGCATACATTCAGAGTATATGGTTATTTGAAATCTTATTTCTTTTTCCCTTGTGTTGATGGTTAATATTTACCTTGTAACATATTTAAAGGTAAGCAAACCATTATTTCATTTTGGATATTACGATAACATTAAGTTAAGGGGCCCAAGGATAGATACTAGTAACACATACCTGCTAAGTAAGAGAATAAATAACAACTCAGACTCTTTAGTAAAAAGGGGATGTTTTATTGGCACGGACCCAGAGCGTTTCTAACTTACCTGTTAAAGAGAGAGTGTTAAGAGCGCTACAAAAGCATACATTTTAACTTCTTATTTAAAAGAAGAAGTTCATTCGCAGTGTTTTGATGCTCTGTGATTCTGCATCTGCCTCCGTTCTAATTCTCTATTTTGCTCTCTCCTCACTCTAGCGACAGCTTTTCCAAGTTATCACATCACTTCAGGAATCCAATCATTTGTTTTAAATCACTGTTTTGAATCACTTTTTCCTCTTAATAAGTATTTTAGTTTCTTGAGATCGCCCCGTGCAGCTGCTCATCTGACTCGCTCTCTGTGCTGGCAGCGGCACCTGTGTGAACTGAATGCGCTGCTACCATTGGCTCATAAAAGTGTCTGTCACCATAGCAAGATCAGCGATTGGTTGAAAGTTTCTTCTCCTTCTAGAACACTCGCCTTCTCTCTCTCTTAATTCTTTTACAACAGCAAATGCATCAATGTTTATGTGCGGTCTGAAAAATGTGCGCGGTCTGACAAATCTATTGCGCGGCCACTTTGACTGGCCTGCGCGTCCGCGCGCGCGCAGCTTAGAGCGAACATTGGATGTCAGCCGGTTTTTTGTTCCATAGAATAGATGACCGGAGTCGCAGAAGCTCATCTCGGCTGTATGTAAGTAGTGCAGCAACATCTGACTTTAATGCCGTGAGCGCTGTACCATTCTCGATCATCCGTAAAATCACAAGGGTAATCCACAGCAGTTTCAGCATTATGTCGTTCTTAACTTCACCAGAGCAGACACACTTAACAAAAACTAGATAACAAATAACTCGCACAGATGGCGAGAAACTAGACAAACCAAGACAGTACAGTAACAGTAAGGACAGTAGCGTGAGCTGCCATGACAGACGTGACGTCGCAGCAGAGCATGCGCCTTCTAACATCTCATATGTTCCCGTATTTTGCTGACCCTTTCCGTCCACATATTCTACACATAGGGAAATTGTCTATCACCAGCACTCCGTCTTTGTTTTTTCACGAAGCCAAAACACTTCAACTTTACTCTTTAGAATGTGTAAAAATAGTCAGCAGCAGCAATCATCCTTCCGCCATCCTTCTCCATTGCTGCGTCCGAAACCGCCTACTACATACTATATAGTACGCGAAAATCAGTAGGTGAGGCGAGTAGTATGTCCGAATACATAGTATTCGAAAAACAGTATGCGAAAAGTACCTGGATGACCTACTACTTCCGGTTAGATTTTGCAGTGTGCATACGATGGACGCTTCACTATCCCATGATGTCCCGGACGAGGAGTTATCCAACAAAGAAGAAGAGGCAAGCGGCTGTTTTCGCGCTGAAATGACATGACGTGATGACGACGTATGTCACGTGATGTAGCAACATGGCGGATGTAGTACGTCCGAATCTCATTCATACTACCCGGATTCATACTATACAGTACCTACTATACAGTATGCGGTTTCGGACGCAGCCCATGAGAGTCTGACGTGTGCACCTGCGTATGAGTGACACCTGCGCAGCATCCGTGCAGTGTAACTTGAACCGGTCAAAGGAAAAAAAATTATGCACGTCTTTTTGCGGTAATTTAAAGACCCCGCAATAACACTACCGTACAGTTTTACTACCGTGGTTTATCACATTACCGAACACCGGTACAAGCCTAATTGTGATAATGAGATTGTTCTGAAGCAATGATAATAAGCAAAATAATAATAATAAATAATAGTAAATTAAACTGATAATAATACAGATGATGATATTGTTATGAAGCAATGTTAATAAGCAAAATAATAATAATAATAATAAATTAAACAGATAATAATACATATTTGTGTAATAATAATTATAATATGTATATTATGTAATAATAGTATGTACAATAATGGTAGTAATAGCAATAATAATTCAAGGGATTTTTATGATTACAGGAATATATAAAATATGAGTGCCCATAATAATATCTTAATAATAATAAAAATGATTATTATTAAAGGAACAGTATGTATTGTGGCCAAAACTGGTACTTCAATCACACAACTGGTGGCCAATACACAAAATGACAACATAAACATCAGTTGAGGGCTGCAACTCCACTTTTTAAATGATAATATCCTGGCCAGACCACTGTTGTCAGTGATATAAGTATTTGAAATGAAAATGATTTCTTAATGTCTAGTGACATATCTGGGCCATTTTATGATTAATTGATATACATTTCTTACATACTGTTCCTTTAATAGTAATAATAGTAACATTACAGACAACAACAAATATAATATTATATAAAAGGATGGTGATGATATTAATATTTTGTAAAATCAGCAACAGTATCAATAATAATAATAATAATAATAATGATCTCGGTCTGATCGACTGCTTTGCTTTGGTATTTGTCATGTGTGTGTCTGTGTGTTTTGACAGCTTTCACGTGCGCGTCTGTCACTCGGGTGCTCCTCCTCCCGCTTCATTCCTTTCACCTGCGTCCCACACCTGAACTTGGTATTTAGTTCTCTTCCTCCCTCTGTTTCCCTGCGAGTTCGTCATGCTATGTGCTTCACCGTCCCAGTCTTGTCCAGTTTTGTTTTTGTTCCTTAAAGGAGTAGTCCACTTTGTAGATGGGGCTCATTGACTTGCCATAGTATTTTTTTCCTACTATAAAAAGTCAATGGACCCCATCTTTAAAGTGGACTACTCCTTTAATCTAGTTCTATTTTTCGTAGTTTATTTTGTCATCTGTGCGCTCTGCTGTGTCGTTCTGTGCTGCCTGGTGTGCTCTGTGCGTTTTCTCTGCCCTCAGGATTACTTCACCACGGGCTCTCACTGCTTCGGACATTCTCTCCGCCTCTTCAGTACTGTCACTGTCCAGCACTGTATGCTGACCATCCGCGGCGTGTTACAGAAACTCTACAGCCTGCTTTGGTGTCATCATCGCACCCTGTCTTCGTACAGCGGAATCATCACCCTGTCATCGTACAGCGGAAACATCACCCTGTCATCGTACAGTGGATTCATTACCATGTCATCATACAGCGGAGTCATCACCCTGTCTACATACAGTGGAGCCTCTCTCAGTCTACACTCAGCGGAGGTCACATCTTGTCATCGCATCACAGAATCTTCACTCTGTCTTTATGCAGCGGAAACTTCACACTGTCTAATACAGCGGACATCTTGTCTAGACTTTAAGCAGCTGGTTTTGCCTAGGGGTGCGACAAAATTTCGGTCGCCGAAATAAAATGGCGTTATCGGTTTCGGGCCGAAATAAACAATCCAGCTGAAAATGTCAACCGCGCCCCTCCCATCCGTGCGCTAGCGCTTGGGTTTCACTCACGGTCAAGCTGTTATCAGTCGTCACCCACCCCTCCCCTCCGTGCTCAAGCAAGTTTCACTCACGGTCGAGCTGTTTGCACACGTCTGCAGCAACATGTCTGCGATGTGGATGTATTTAACCACAAAAAGGCGCTAAAATTAGCAGATTTCTTTACGCACAGAGGCACATGCGGTTGAATGTGTCCGGTCCAGACGTGATCATCACAGTATGCCCTTCAAAAATCAGAACTCTTGATGTGTAAACTTTAGAGAGAGTCGCGCTTATGTGTCTCATACTGTAATCCATCAACATACATTTGGCTAATAAAGCAATGAAAAACAACGTAATGTTTTTATGTGGAGCGACTGTTGCGCTGTTTGGGATTCCCCATCGGTCTCTGTGTGCGCGCGCGTTTAAGTGCCCTCAATAGTGCACATACGAGAGAGACGCGTTAAAAAAATTACAAGCGAACATAAAATCTCTCTGTTTTTGACAGGGCACATATAAACAAAATTATCTCCAGAGTATTCTTTTTCTAATAAAAACATTTGTTTATGTCTTAAGTGTATGTATAGATTACACTCAGAAACCAGTCTGTGCTTAAAGATTAACCTACTTAAGTCTGTGTCATTAATGTTAATCCAACAACCCATGACAAAAAGACAAATAGCTCTATAAATAATAATAAATTTAATTTATACAATAAAGACAGTGTTATGATTTATGATTCTTTTGATTTCTGTACCTAAGGATAATTTCAGACCTTATTAATGTACAACTTTGTTCTTTTTTATAAAATTTTTTAATTTCTTTAATTGTTATTAGATTTTTCCTACCCCCTTTTTGCTGATCCGAAAAATATGCTCATTAGTGTTTTTTCTGCAGCCACGGAGATATATTGCCGAAGATACGCGTGTGGCTTTTGTTATCACCCTACTGACCGGTAGGGTCAGAGAGTGGGCCACAGCAGTTTGGGACGCTCGATCCCCGTTTTGTCGATCGTTTGAGGATTTCAAGGCAGAAATGATGAGACTCTTCGATCGTACAGCGCAGGGGAAGGCGGCTGCAGCCCGACTGGTCCGTCTGACTCAAGGTAACCATTCTGTTACTGATTTCTCTGTTGTGTTTCAGACACTATCAGCAGTTTGTGGATGGAACGATGCAGCTCTTCACGCAAAGTTCTTGGAAGGATTACGAGACGACATCTAGGATGAGATTACCACACATGATATTCCTCACACCATGGATTCTTTTGTGCAGCTTGTGCTCAGAATTGAGAGCCATATGGTGTTTCGCTGCCAGCGCCGCTCCCTACGTCATCGGGTCTTTTCAGATGAGACGGTCAGTACTCATGCACACCCTCCTCCTTACTCTGCTGTCCCCAGCAAGCCCATGCAACTGGGCAGGATGTGACTCACACCTAAGGAGAGAGAGAGAGGAGATTAGTGAATGGTCTATGTCTGTACTGTGGAAAATCTGGACATCTGGCTAAGAACTGTCCGTTAAAAGCCAACGCTCACCAGTAGTTCCGGGAGTTCTGGTGGTCACTGCTGTGTGTGAAATCTCCCCTGCATCTTCAACTCATTTACCGGTCACTTAAATTTTTGGTGGCGTTGAACCCTCTTCTAAGGCTCTTGGGGCTGAAGGAGATTTCCTGGACTACAACACCGCTCGGGAGTGGGGCATTCCTGCTGTTGCACTCGAAGTACCTCTATCTGTATGGACACTTAAGGGACAGCAGACTGCACAGGTCACTCACTGCACCCCACCCGTAATTTTATTTCAGGCAATCACCTTGAGGAGTGACCACTTGCATGCCTCGCTCTCTCCTATTATTTTGGGGCATGCTTGGTTGGTACAGCACAACCCTCACGTGGATTGGCAGCGAAATGTTATTTTAAGTTGGTCCCCATCGTGTCACGTGTCTTGTCTTGGTGCAGCTGTTTTGGGTTCTTCTTCTGTTTTTCAGGTTCCAGCGGCCAATCTTACCGGGGTTCCGGTGGAGTATGCAGATCTCTCTCAGGTGTTCAGTAAAGCCCGGGCCACTTCTCTCCCTCCCCACCGGTCATACGATTGTGCTATCGATCTCCTCCGCCTAAAGGTAGACTTTGCTCTTTGTTTGCTCCTGAAAGAGAGGCTATGGATAGTTATATTAATGATGCTCTTCTCGCCGGTCTCATCCAACCCTCTACCTCTCTGTCAGGAAACAGTCTCTTGCGAATCAGTAATTTATTTAGAAGAGGAGATAGAGAGGTAGAAAAATCACTCCACAGTTCACGGCACCTCAACTAGTCCACACACACATACAAGGAAACAATCCAACAACGTAATCCTCTCGCAGATGGAAAGAGAGTCTCAGCCAGGAAACCGGAATTCAGGTGTACTGCTTAAAGGCGAAGCGAACCTGAAGAGCCGGAGAACCGAAGCAAATCCCATGACGTAATCCACTCATGAATGAAACAGGAGTCTATAGCAGGAAACCGGAAATACAGGTGTACCGCTTGAAGGCGAAGCGAACCGGGGAACAGGATCAACGTGCATACAAACTAGTCCAGAGCCGAAACACAGGATGTCAAACTCCAGCGCGGAGCAAACCCTCAGACGCCGGTGACTGAACCTGGAGCGAGAGTAGATAAAGGTGAAGCAGATATAAACGAGCCGTTGGAACCATGGACAGCGAGCGTGGCAGAGATCAACTAACAATGAGCGCGTGACAAAGACAGAACAAAAGGGCTATAAATAGAAAGGCAGAAACGAGACACAGCTGGAGGATAATTAGTGAAACAAGAGGGAGGAGTGAGTGCACACGAGAGGATCCATCATCAACAGGTAAATAAACACACACCGACTACTGATCATCCCGGATTCGTGACACCTCTCCAGCTGGAGTGGGGTTCTTTTTTTTAAAAAGAAGACGGCTCCTTGCGACCATGCATTGATTACAGAGGTTAAAACAACATTACTTTTAATGTCAACAGCCTTTGAATTGCTGCAGGGAGCGCGTGTCTTCACCAAATTAGACCTACGCAATGCTTATTATCTTGTGCGTATAAGAGAGGGAGATGAATGGAAGACAGCACAGCATTTAATACTTCGTCCAGACATTTTGAATACTCCGTTTTACCGTTTGGGCTTTGTAACGCCCCTTCTGTCTCCCAGGCTCTGGTTAACGATGTGTTGAGAGACATGATAAATAAATTCCGCAATGCCGCAATGCTCAGGAGGCCTTTGATAAATTTAAAGTCCAGTTTATCTCTGCTCCTGTTCTTTCTTTTCCAGATCCTAAAGCTCAGTTTATTGTTGAGGTGGATGCATCTGATGCAAGGTTATAATCGTTAACGAAAACGAACGAAAAAACGAAAACTAGGTGGGAAAAAACATTGTCGTTAACTGAAATAAAAATAAAAACGAGGCATTACAAAAAAAACGATAACTAACTAAAACTGTAATGTGTGTCTGGCAAAACTAACTAAAATAAAATAAAAATATAGATGAAATGTCCTTAGTTTTCGTCTTTGTCTTTTATAGAGCAAATAACGTTCAGCTTCAAATTCCTTTCCATGCGATTCTCACTCACGCGGTGTCACACACACACATCCGCAAATTAATGACTCGTTTAAGTTGATTCCTTACAAAGTGTTGCAAATAAATGAGTCTTTTGAGTCGATTCTTTACAAAGCAAACGGGCCAAACGTCTTGAATTGGTTCGCGAATCAGTTTAAATAAATTGTTTAGATCGCTGCAACAACTGAATCGTCTGATGCGGTTTTGCTTGTGTCTAGAAACACGCAGAACATAAAGAGTGTTGTATTACATGAATATGAATTTACTAATCTTTTAACTAAAAGCTAAACTTCACACGTGTACCCGCCATTATATACGCGCGACCTGTTCGTCGTCAGAAACATTTAAACGCGCGCAACCACCAGAAGCACTGTGAACACGTGACTGAATGAAGAAAGTCCATCTATGATTGACGTCTGATTCGCTGTCTACTGTACTGTAAGTGCTTCTCACAACACACACACGTGACATGAGATTCACAACATAAGAAAACATGAGTTATTTTCTAAAATCAGTTTGAATTTCATGTAAGTGTAAACTGTCGATGACCATCTTAGGAGATTCTCTGAGTGAACTTTAATATGCATAACTGAATGCAAAACACTGTCGGTTTACTTGTCTGATATTTCAGCTATAAGCTGTATACATCAACATTAAGTTTTCAGACAATACAGGCAAAAATCCTCAGTTTGCTGTGGAGTCAAGAAATGTCTAAACATTAAAAGATAAATAGACAAACAGAAATGTCACCTGTTTTAACATGCACACTATTCCAACTCAACACGTTTGTATTTTAATACTATCTAATGTGGCCACGTTGAGACCATTAACTCAGAAGTGTTCAAGTGAACTGTGTCCTAATGCATTAATTGTTCACACGTGTGTAGTATCAGTTTGATCCATTTCTTTTGAGTTTTGCGTTTGGGTACAACATACAAGTCAGCATTAAAGGCTGTTTTTCTTTGTTGTTAAAGCATGTATGTGTTGAAACATAATCAAAGGTTGATCAAATGTGACTTCTGTACTTCTGACACACTGATATTCATCTTACCAATTTCTGGTCTCCACAGCAAACTTTTGTCTTTACTGTCCTGATTCTTATGGTGTGCACTGTATACTGTGTGTGCATGTATGTGTGTATTTTTTTTTCTCAAGAGTAACTTACTCGCTACTTGAGTATGAATTTTGTTTAGTTACTTCTTTTCATCTCCGGTTATTTGTCATGGTCTCAGACTGAGCTCTCTGACAATCTGACAGAAATGTCTTGTTGTGGCTCAAAAATGGGTTGAATACACGCGGTTCATGTATGTCTGCTTTAGTCTGTTGGCTCTTTAAGTTTTTTACTGGCACATGTCACATTTTGCACTTACTGTGGAGTGTTGAACTTGAGACTGTTTACATATTTGTGCCCATATGTACATTTTATGTACTGGTTTTATTTTTGAATTAATATTTTCTAAAATTGTATGATGTTTTTGTTGAGTTATTATTACACTATTCTTTTTCTGACCTTTTTGAATCTTGACCCTGACAAATAACCCAAATAATGAAAAAGACTAAAACTAACACTAAAACTAATAAAAACTAAACTAAAACTAAGCATTTTCAAAAAATTAAAACTAAACTAAACTAGCAAACCCACTTCAAAAACTAATTAAAACTAAACTGAATTTGAAAACAAAAAGTCAAAATGAAATAAAAATAAAAACTAATGAAAAATGCAAAACTATAATAACCTTGATCTGATGTCGGGGTAGGCGCCGTTCTCTCACAGCAGTCCTCTAAAGATGGTAAAGTGCACCCTTGCACTTTCTTCTCCCATGCTGGCGGTTAGACTGGCTTTGGTTGAGTGGCATCACTGGTTGGAGTGTTCCTCTGAACCCTTCCTGGTCTGGACAGATCATAAAAACCTCGAGTATATCCGTTCAGCCAGGAGGTTGAACTCGCGACAGGCTCGCTGGGCGCTCTTCTTTGACCGGTTTAACTTTACCCTCTCGTACCGGCCTGGTGCTAAGAACGTCAAACCCATTGCCCTCTCCCGTTTGTTCGAGGGTCCCTGTGCTGTGAGAGCCGAAACCATCCTTCCCGTTCGTCAACGATTTTGGTTGCCCTCTATGGGTCAGGATGTCAGACAGTTTGTATTAGCATGTCAGGTATGCACACCCAGTAAAGCCTCTCATCAGTCTCCCGTTGGTCTGCTCAAAACCCATTCTGTTCCCTCCCACCCCTGGTCACATTTAGCCGTAGATTTTGTTACCGGCTTACCCCTTTCTAAAGACAACCCCGTTGTCCTTACGGTGGTGGATCGCTTCTCTAAAGCGGTTCATTTTATCCCCTTACCTAAGCTCCCCTCTGCCAGAGAAACGGCCCAGGTATTAATCGAACACGTCTTCCGCTTACATGGTCTGCCTACTGACATGGTATCTGATAGTGGTCCTCAATTAGTTTCCCGTTTCTGGCAAGAGTTCTGTAGACAGATCGGCGCCACCGCCAGCTTGTCTTCAGGTTACCATCCACAGACCAACGGCCAGTGTGAACATGCTAATCAGGATCTCGGTCGAGCCCTCCGTTGTCTGACATTGCGATTTCCGAGCTCTTGGTGCAAACAAATACCCTGGGTAAAATATATTAATAATACTCTTCCTGTCTCGTCCACTAACATGTCCCCTTTTGAAGCTTTGATGGGTTATCATATTAATTAATTTATTTATTTGTTACATTTATATAGCGCTTTTCTGCAGCACTCAAAGCGCTTTACATATGAATAGGGGAATCTCCTCAACCACCATCAATGTGCACCAGCGACGGCAGCCATATTACGCCAGAACGCCCACCACGCACCAGCTTATTAGTGGAGATGAGATAGAGTGATATAGCCAATTAGTATGAGGGATGATAAATAGGGCAACTGTCAGGAACAGGAGACGAACCCAGGTAATTAACGAGGATTCAATGGGGCGGGGTCAGGAGACGAGACAGAAAGCACATGGCTATGAAAAACAAAGCCAGTGCTCTCACACAAAACATTGGGCTGCCATGATCCTGTCACTATGACTAGAAAACTGACCTGAAGACAGGATCATGACAGCAACGGGCAAGTTTGGCCAGGAAGCCGGGGCACACCCCTACTCTCTTTCGAAGGACATCCTGGGATTTTTAATGACCAAAGAGAGTCAGGACCTCGGTTTAACGTCTCATCCGAAGGACGGTGCTTTTTGACAGTATAGTGTCCCCGTCACTATACTGGGGTGATAGGACCCACACAGACCACAGGGTGAGTACCCCCTGCTGGTCTCACTAACACCTCTACCAGCAGCAACCTGGTTTTCCCAGGTGGTCTCCCATCCAAGTACTGACCAGGCTCAGCCCTGCTTAGCTTCAGTGGGCAAGCTGTCTTGGGTTACAGGGTGATATGGCTGTTGGCATCAGCCTCCTCTTTTCCCATCTCAGGAATCCGATGTGGCGGTTCCGTCTGCTCTAGCTTTTGTTCGACATTGCAAGCGCACTTGGAACAGGGCTAGATCAGCCTTACTACAGGCAGCCAAACAAACCAAGGCCACGGCCGATTGTCACCGAGACCTGCTCCTCGCTATATCTGCGGGCAGAAAGTGTGGCTTTCCTCCAAGGATCTGCCTCTCCGGGAGCCCTCTTAAAACTGGCTTCCCGGTTCCTTGGGCCATACACCATCATTAAGGTTGTTGGTCCGGTGGCGGTTAAACTCAGATTGCATCTCGCTCTCGGTCGGATTCACCCTGTTTTTCATGTCTCCAGGGTCAAGCCTGTTATTTTTCCCACATTAATCCTGTTCCCTCTGCCCCCACTCCCCCCATGCCTTAACTAGTGGATGGATCTCCTGCTTACACTGTGAGGAGATTACTAGATATGCGTCATCGGGGCAGAGGTTTCCAATATCTAGTTGACTGGGAGGGTCATGGTCCGGAGGAGAGGTGTTGGGTACCGGCCCGGGACATTCTGGATCCTGGCCTGATTGAGGATATCCGCCGGCGACAAGGTAAGCCCCCTCCTTGACCGCCCGGTGGCGGTCGTTGGGGGGGGGGTACTGTCACGATCTCTGTCTGATCGACCGCTTTGCTTTGGGATTTGTCATGTGTCTGTGTGTTTTGACATTTGGTTTCAGCATACTCCTTTCTCTCTCCTTATTGTGCAAAATAAAAATTCATATCTGCATTTGGATCTGTGTTTGAGTTTTTTATCCTGACAATAACAACAACACGCATACCAAACACATACCACACCAAACTTCTGTGTCAGTGTTTGTTTCTTTTTCTTTCTTTTCTTTTTGATAAATGGTAAAATTACTAATTGTATATGTAAATATGCCTAAGCTAAGGTGGTGCATTAAAAGAAAGATGCAGTGCATTAAAATCAGCATGTGGTGCATTAAAATCAATGGTGGTATATGTTGGGTAATAGATTTGGTTATATTTATGTATTTTAATTATGTCTGTCCAATTATGATTGAATTAACTTTGATGTACATGTTTGCCTGGTTTGTGACCCTTGCCTGTTTATGGATGTGTCTCAATAAGACTGCATTTGGATCAAACCCGCTTCTCACGTATATGACACATATAATTCACCCAAAACATTTGTTTTTTACTGATTAATAACATAAGGCTTAAAATCAAAAATACTTTTGTGTCCAGAACCAACAAACCACAACTGCTACATATGGCATTATGAAAATTCATTTTAGTAAAAGTGTTGTAACCATGTTTTTTTTTTTTTTTTGGAGGATTGGTTACTGCATGATTGACCACAGTTTTATCACAAATACCATGGTCACTGTAGCAAAGTCATGATTAATTAATGGTTACAAATACGAAGCCTAGTAACATTGTTTAATCTGTGAAAGCATAGGTAGGTTTAAAGAGATAAATTCAAAAGTTTCTTGATTCTACCATTACTGTACTTCCTTAAACAGTCTGAAACATACTTCTTTTGATCATGACAAATTCAAATAAGAGGAACTAAAAAAAAAGTGCTCTAATTTCATCACTGTGAGCTTCCAAAGAAATTCACTTGTGTTCTTTAAACTCTGCTTTTTCAGTTGCGACTGATAAACAGCGGATACAGATTCTGGTGAGTGCAAAAGTTTGACATTGCAAACAGTTGCAACTTTAATGTTTTTTCACTGGCTGAACAGATAAGACCTTCCATGGAAATAGTGGAAGGAAAAAACAATTACGGATTTTTTATAATTACTGAATTATGATTGTTTTTAAAGAGCCAGTAAGATGACAATTTTAAGCATCCTATCACTATAAGTCCCGGACAACAGGTTTAAATGCATGCAAGGTCAAAAAACACTGTAATTTTCTCAAAATATAAATTTAAAATTACCCCATTTCTCAGAGATCCCCAAACGATTCGTGTGAAACCGTTCAACGTCTGCCTAAACCCCACCTTTCAGTAGCCTACTCTGCTCTGATTGGTCAACTGACACAGTGTCTTTGCACAGATCACAGATCAGTCTCACAGACCACAGATCGGTGGCACAGACCAACAACAGTGCAACATGTATTGACCTCGTGCTAACATGATTTACTGAGAAGACATTATAAACATCAATACACATCATTCATCATTAATACAAGCAATAACAACGACGATTGAAATTAACATTTTACACTTATTTAATCATTTATGTAAACTAACCGGGTCATTACAAAACCGTAAATGAGCATGCGTTAGCCGTTTGCTAATGTGACTCTCTGACAGTAAATTAACAGTTTAAACACACAACATCATTCATCATTAATCCAAACAATACAAACGACGATTGAAACGAACGATTTTACACTCATTTAAGCATTTATGTAAACTAACCGGGTCATAGCAAAACCGCTTGCTATCGTGACTCTGACAGTATATAAGTTAGAGTTTAAACAACGATATCCTTCATCATTAATCCAAGCAATAAAAACGAATATAGACATTTTACACTCATTTAAGCATTTATGTAAACTAACCGGGTCATAACAAAACCTTAAATGAGCATGCGTTAGCCGTTTGCTAACGTGACTCTCTGACAGTACAATAACAGTTTAAACACACAACATCATTCATCATTAATCCAAACAATACAAACGACGATTGAAACGAACGATTTTACACTCATTTAAGCATTTATGTAAACTAACCGGATCATAACAAAACCGCTTGCTATCGTGACTCTGACAGTATATAAGTTAGAGTTTAAACAACGATATCCCTCATCATTAATCCAAGCAATAAAAACTAATATAGACATTTGACACTCATTTAAGCATTTATGTAAACTAACCGGGTCACAGCAAAACCGCTTGCTATCGTGACTCTGACAGTTTATAAGTTAGAGTTTAAACAACGATATCATTCATCATTAATCCAAGCAATAAAAACGAATATAGACATTTTACACTCTTTTAAGCAAGTATGTAGCTATAATCATACTTACAGTTTGTGGTAAGGAGACGCATGTTGTTCCAAATAAAGTGGGTACTGAACCACGTTCATTGCCAAACGTCTAAATCCCTCTAATAAAAATTAATTTTAACCACTGATTCTTCACAGCCAGACACGTTTAGTATATCCTTCCTTGAAAAAGTCTCCTTTGGTAGTGAAAACAACACAAGCTGAAAACACAGCGTGAGCTGATGTTTACACTCACACACAAACTAGCTGTGGGCGGGTCATAGTTTTCGTTTCTCCCGGGCAAGGCCGTAGGCGGAGATTAGTATCTCATGTGACGTGGATAAGTTCGTGTGACGTGGATAATATCAGGAAGAAGACTCACTCCCTATAACGACTCGTTTCAGCGATTCAGAGTCGACTCCCTACTTTAGAAGCCAATAACTTTATTAATCGTGCACTTTTTGGTTCAACTACTTTACACGTTGTTTACATTGATGGACAGCTACATGACACACTGCAATAAAGGAAAGTTTCGATTTTGGATCTGTGTGGCTCTTTAACAGAGCCCATCCTAGCACTCTCCCTAAGCTGGTGTTGGGGCATCTTTATGGTGAGTAATGTTGCGTGTTGTTGCTGCTGGTATGATAGCACACTTCCATACTGAACTTTGCCAATGGCAGAATCCACCAACACTGTAAAAAATTATTTGCTGCCTAAATTTTATATCTAATCAGCTCGTATTTACAAGTCATTTCAATGTACTATTATGCTGACTATTACAATTTTTTAAGGTAAGTGGTTGCAATCAATTTATTTAAGCTACATTTAAACAAAAGTTTTAATGTTTAAGTTCTAATTTTGTTGTTGTTGTTTAAATGTATGTTAAATAAATTGATTGCAACCACTTACCTTAAAAAAATTGAGAAAATTGAATGAATCATTTTTTTCAGTGTATTTATCTTGACAAAAGTGAGTTGATACAACTTATAAAATGAATTTGACATTTCAACTATATATTAGAAGTTAAACTGTTTATTGAATCAATGCACTGACATCTGTATATCCCATATACCCTATAACTGTCACGGCTAGTCCGTAAGCAATTTGGTTCTTTTTCATTATTTGACCAAGTGGGAACATATTTTGATGGGACCAAAGAAATGTCTGCTATGTTCTGTTTGAACATTTTTCACATACAATTCACCCAACAACATTTGTATTTCACAGAATAATAACATCATGCTGAAAAAAAAATGGTGTCCTGGACCAACAAACCACAGCAGCCACATATGGCATTACGAAATTAACTGGTTTCATTATAGTAATAGTGTAGGCTATTAATCGTGTTTTTTTTTTGGCCACAGGTTTACCACAAATACCATGCATGGTTACAATAGTAACTGTAGCAAAATCATGATTAATTGATTGTTACAAAAAGTATGCATAAACCGTAAAACTTCAAATAATAGCCCGGGCTTTTATTTTCCCAAACCTATCATCACACCAGGCGTCTATAAGAGACAGGCGTCTATAAGAGACAGGCTTTTAATTTAATTGTTCCAGCATGACAGCAGGAGGTTACCACATATTACGTTTTATTTTTAATTTGAATGTGTTTAACAAATTAGTTTGTGTAATAACAACAGTCTTAAATTATTGGCAGCATAAATAAAGCAAACGAGCATATGCTTTTTTATTGGTTGTTGCGTGAAATCTTACCCAGATACAACTCTATTTGCTATTTTCTGATTGGCTATTGTGTAGCCTCTTTCTCTTTTTTTTGTATTGGCTCGCTTGACTAGAACTCTAGGGAAGACGGGCTTGATAGAGAGAGAGAGCAGTGCGGCCAGATACATTTTGGGCGCTGCAGCGTATTAAATATGATAAATAGTGTTTCCGCGCGAGAAATACAATGTGTGGCGGGAGTGCATGCATGACAAAAGACTGAAAGCCCGGCTATTATCAGCGGCCTCAAAACACTACCGGCCCACCGGGAAAAGTCCTGACTCTCCCGATTGCCACTTCGCTACTGTCATCATCACCTCAATCCTGGCGACGAAGCTTGTTGTGTTGTCATAGTGATGAGTAACGGAACGACTGCGTCTGTCACGGGACATCTACCGGTAAGCAAAAACAACTTTATCCTGTTCAATCTGCACCATAGAACTGTCTTAAACAGAATATCTGACGGGTTTTAGAAGATTAAATACAAACCGAAACTAAAAAACAGACCAGGCCTTTATTTGAGACAGGCGTTTATTTACCCAAACCTGTCGTCACACCAGGCGTCTAAAAGAGACAGGCGTCTATTTGGGACTCGGCTATTATTTGAAGTTTTACGGTAACTATGTAGTAACTATTATTTGTTTTATCTGTGAAACAATAGGTAGTTTTGTAAGGAATAAAAATCAGCGTTTCTTGATTCTACCGTTTCTGTAATTCTGACCGAAGATGACAAAATCAAATAAAGGGAAATACAACAACTTTCTCACTTTCTGTCTTGATCATCGTCAGCTTCCAAAGAAATTCAGCTGTGTTCTTTAAACTCTGCTTTTCAGTTGCGACTGATCACTGTTGAGTGTTAAAACAAGCAGAAATCTCCTGATGGTGGATTCAGATATGGATTACGATTCTGGTGAGTGAATTTTTTCATAAGTTTGACAATGCAAACAGTTGCAGCTTTAAAGGAACATGCCCACATTTTGGGAATTTAGCTTATTCAAGGAATCCCCCAGAGTTAGATAAGTTTATACATACCTTTCTCACTTCCGTGCGTGCTGTAACTCTGTCTAATGCAGCCCCTGCTAGGTTAGCTTATCACAAAGACTGGAAGTGAATGGCTCCAGCTAGCAAACTGCTCCCAATAAGTGACAAAATAAAAATTTCCTCTTTATGTGTTGTTATTTGTATAGTCACACTGTGTACAAATAACAAGGTCATATGAGACACAGCGATCTTTTAACAGTATACATACTGGGAACTATATTCTCAGAAGGCAAAGTACTGCTACGCGGGCGGAGTGATTTGCACAACTCTGACCGAACTCTCTGCTTCTCACCAGGGGGCTTCTCAGGTGCTGCGAGCAAATCACTCCACCCAGTAGCAGCGCTTCGTCTTCTGAGAATATAGTTAAAGTCTATAAGATAAGACATTCCACCAAACAATGGATTAGAAAAATTGAAAAAGCCTTTATTTTTACTTAATTTTTTTACTTGTGCCTTCTCTTATAAAATAGCATTTTATTCACAGTTAAACCTAAATGCAGTTCCCAAAAAAGGTATTGTTTAGTTTAAAACTTTTTAGTGGACAGGCTGTGTTGGTTCATTAAATTATACGTTATTTCCTTACAAAAGCGGCTTTGAGACAGATTCTTGATCGTCAGGGTATACAGTCCTAATTGCTGTTGTCAGTCTAGTTGATGTTTGTGCCGAATACATCAATACACAATTCATGGACCTTTTAGCATACAACCACAGTTTAATGTAGTCATGCTCTGAAAAATAAAAACCTTGACTAAAGCATAAAATTCTGGACACCCTGGGCTGTAAACATTTTATTTTTAATGTGTGTTAAAAAAAACTACTGTAAAGTGTATTGCACAACAACACCAATTTTATTGAAGCACAGCTGGAAAAGCATCATGTTAGCAACACAAAGGTGGTGGGTTCAGTTCCAGGAAACACACTGATAAAACATATGCAGATTAAATGCAATGTAAGTTGTGGGGTTTTGGCATAATGATAACGTTTATTGAAAATGGCCCAGTAGTTTATTTGGGCAGGTGTGTGCACTTAATGTTTTTGCTTTTCCTCTCTTTAAAGGAGCGTTGCTCATCAGCATCCAGAAGACGATGTAGGCCTGTGGCATATTCTAGACCTTCCTTATCCTCTGATGAAATAAGTAATGTACATCTGTCCTGTTAAAGTTTTCCTTAAAGGGACAATAAGTAGGATTTACCCCCATCTAGTGGTGAAACTGTATTTTGCATTCAAACAATAGTGCTCTTTCCAAATGTGTGTTGCCACTACGGTAGCCGTTATGTAATCACTGATCTCCTTGTCTGTTTCAGGTGGTTCATGTGTTCTAAATGAAAACGCGTTGTGGAAACCCATTGGTAGGCTAGTGTGCTTTTTGTCCCTCTCTGCTACTATAGTTTATCAATACGGCGGAACGACATGGAAGCCTTTATGCATCCCTTAATTATAGGCTCTAGCCAACGCTCACCTGTTCAATGTAAGTAAAGAGAAGAAATCCTAAGCTTACAAAAGAAAAGTCAGATCACTGGCAAAGGTCATTTGACACCAACGAGGACATATTTATGAATCAAGACATTGATTTTGATTAATAAAACACTTAAAACACCCCTACTTACAGTCCCTTTAACTATACAGAGACATGGTATACTTCACAATTTGCCTTCCACTACAAATCCAATGCTAGAAGCCCACAAAATATTGTCATTAGGCATCTTAATAAAGGTCCCATATTGTCAAATCTGAAATTTCATGCCTTTTTTCATGATAACTGAGGTCTAGGGGTTATATAAATACCATATAAGTTTCAAAACAATCATTTCACAGTCAAATTCGCACAGCCTGCATGAAGTAGCTGTGATTTGTAACGAGCCGTTGTGACTTCCATATAAACATGACGTCAGGAACACACAGTCACAGCCTTAAGTCACCACCCCGAGCACTGTCATCGTCCACCGCACCACCCCCTTTTGCCAAACAAACCCCCATTAGAGTCTTACGTGTAAAATAGCCCATCCATATCATTTTATTGTTTGACTGTTCAGTACTGTTCATATTTACATTTAAAAAGCAGACATAAAAGTAACTTAAAAGTTACTTTCCCTAGTAACTAATTACTTTTGATACACAGTAACTGGTAGAGTAATTCACTTACTTTTAAAATAAGTAACTAGTAACTGTAACTAATTACTAATTTTCAGTAACTTGCCCAACACTGTTAATCAATGAACTGGCTTTACTGAAGAGGTGCGCGAGACAATTGACCTATGGCTAAGCCACACCCCCTTCACTCACTCAATCAACATTCGGTTGACATTTCACAGGAGGCAATTGATGATTTTTGTAGATAGAAAGCCTATGGGCCCTATCTTGCACCCAGCGCAATTGACTTTGTCAGTGACGCATGTATCATTCGTATTTTGCGCCGGCGCACAGCGGGGTTTTTCCCTCCACAGATGCACGTCAGCAAACTAGGGAATGAACTTGCGCTCCCTGGGCGGTTCAGCGCAAAAAGGAGGCGTGTTGCGGCGCAAACCATCCCTGATGCTATTTTGCAGTTTCAAAAAACAATTGCGCTACTAACCAAAAAAAACTAGTCTAAAGTCAGTGGCGCGTTGCGCGTGGTTCATTATGCTATTTTAAGGGCGCATGCTTGACCATAATGTATAACGTGCACAACGCGCATACACTTTGCATCTAATCTACACAGATGCAACAGTTATTTTTGCAAATCATAAATTGTTACACTTAAAAATATTAATACACGAGATAAGGGGAATCATAGTGGTGAGCATTGTGGTGATAGTTTTTATTTATTCTCATGCAAATAACGATTAAAATATTTTCATAACTTTGTTGTGTGGCTGTATTACGTTTATTTTATGTAAATAATAATTAAAATGTTTTCATAAGAAACCTTAATGTATATGAACTTGATTTGTAAGAGTACTTTGGTGTTGGACCTTGCTTGCGTTTCTTGGGTCCGATTTCAAAGCCCCCAAACCCTTTCAGCGGTGAGGGTGGACGCAGCGATGTCCTCTGCTGGCGTCAAGTCCTGAGGCAGATCCACCTCCCGTTACACGGCGTGCCCGATTTATGCTGGCAAGCGTGGGATTCCCCCGTACAAGGACGTCGGTCTCCTCGGCTGTGAACCGCTCCTGGCGTGCGCCTGGTAAATCCGTCATAATAATAGCATCCCGCCATGGAACTTGCGCCCTTGCGTTTAAAGGGAATGTTGGCTAGCGTTCTGATTGGTTTATTTGACGTTACGCCCAAACCACACCTATGAATAATGAACCTACTTCAGACCAACCCCTTATTGATTTGCGCCCGGCGCAAGAGTTATTTCTCACGCCGGGAAAATAGCAAAAGCGCCCAAGATCCGCCCACAAACTCACTTGCGCGTTGCGCTTCGCACTTGCGTTTCAGATCGTTAAAATAGAGCCCTAAATATCATATCAAAGTCACCAAAAGTGCCTTAACTATGGATTGGAGAGTTATATTAATAATTTTATTGTTAAGAAGGTCGATGAAAAGCTTCACAGGTAAACGCGATAAACTGTATCAAGATAAAATGACAAGATAAAAAGAAAAATGGCGAATAAAAACTGAAGAACTGCAATGCATTTCAATGGACGTGTAAGCAGAGAATGTCCGAGTGTATTAGGTTAGCTATGCGCACTGTGATTGGCTCATCGTGTTTGGGGTTGTGGCTTAGCCATAGGTCAATCGCATGCGATTTATCATGCAGCCCTAAATTTAAGTTACATTATTGAGCCAGAGAAAACTGAAAATATATATTTTAATTAGTTATGCAATGCTAATGTGATGGTAACGTGTTGTTTTGTAACGTCTTTGGTAGCCACCGGTTTTGATAGAATATGTGTTGGAAATCAGACATTGTTTGTTTTCTTAAGTTACAGACACCGGCCCTGTTAGTGTCTGTTTTTTTACTGAGTTAAACATGGTAAGGTTAAAATCTCATAGTCTCGGTTTCTCTTGGTTTACTAACCTAACTTCCATGGGTAACGTTATTTCATCTGCGTATTTCACTCACAAAACAACAGGCCTATCATAAGAAAGGCTCATGAATATTGCTTATTACAGGCCAAAATTACCTGTTCTTAGCAGAGCTGTAAAAATATATCGAGATTGTTTTTGGTACTTAAACTGCAAATATATATTCATAGGTACACCATAACCTAAAATAAATCGCGCATTGCAAGTCTGTCAGGGAAGAACAAAACCTCCTTAAACCAAATTGTCAAGTGGGCCAGTAGGATAATAGGAGTAAATCAACGGACTCTAGAACACATTTACACAACTCAATTGTACAGGAAGGCAACTACTATTTTAATTGATGAGCTACATCCCTTAAGTAACCGGTTTCAGTTACTTCCCTCGGGTTGCCGGTTTGTGGCCCCGAGATGGAAAACGAGACGCTATAGGAATACTTTTGTTCCTGTGCCAATTGATTTTTTAAATAAGAATAAGAAGAGAGATGTTTTATTATGTGATAGTTAGTTAAATGCAAGAAGGGTATATATGTGTCTGATGCAGCCTGTCATGAGGTTATTAATCTGTGTATTTGTATGTGAATTGTTTTATGTTTTTATATCTTATATGTGTTTTCTCTGGACAACAAAATTCTTATCTGCAAAACAATTTTACCTTCCGGTATGAAATAAAGATACCTTGACCTTGACCTTGACCATCACAATGAAAAAAATTTGAGTAGGATTTACTTGACAAAAGCTAGGAAGTAATTTTCACTCAGAAAATGCTAGTAAATTTAAAAGAATTGCCAAGTAAAGGCTAAACACAATTTGTTTACATGGGATTTTTAAGTATATGTGGTACGCACAAACATCAAGAATCAGAGCATGAATCTCAACAATGGTGACAAAGTAAATTGTAAAAAAATGATTATTTATCCATGCTGCAGTGCATGCTGGTAGTCTTAAATGAGATTTTTTATTTGTTAATACCCAGCATGCATTGCAACATGAAGTTCTTAATTTATTTGTCACCATTGTTGAGATTCATACTCTGATACTTGATGTTTGTGCATCTCAAATGCACAGCGGTTCATTTTTTGTTAAACTCCTTAGGGCGCACTCACACTATCCAAACCAAACCGCGCTCGGGCGCGTTTGACCCCCAAAGCCTGGTTTGTTTGACTAGTGTGATCGCTCTGTTCCGTGCCCGGATTGTTTAATCGCGCCGCGGCCGGGTTGCAGAGGTGGGCCGGAGCGCGGTTCACTTGGGCTCAGGCGCGGAAGGCTGTGGTGTGAGCGCAATCGCGCCTGAGCGCGATTCAAAAGGTGAAGACGTCAGTTGCGTGACCACTCACGTTCATCTGCCTCCGTAAAAACCTTTTGATGCGCGCAGCGGGGTTACGTGAATGTCCGAGCTGCACAGGTGACAGATCAACTTAGCAATATGATGACATGTGAGAGGGCTGTCTGTAATCGCGCACCAAACGACTCCGAATAAAAAACACAGACTTATCATTACGGTGGGTTCCAGTGTTAAGAGAGCGCTTTACTTCCTGCTTTTTTCAAAACAATCGCATCTTAATGACAAAAGCGCGCCTGGACTCGGATCGATAAGAAGTACAGTGTGAGTGCGTGCACCTGGGGGAGTAGGGAGGGGTGACAATCGCGCTGGGGCATGGTTTGGTTTGGTTTGGATAATGTGAGTGCGCCCTTAATGACAAACTGCTGAGAGAGTGATAGAAATCAGAAAGTGGAGAAATCAATCTTCCGCACCTCACGATCTCTCTTTACTTCCGGTCAAATGGTATGGCAGGTGGGCGGGGTCCGAGAGAAGATCGCTGCGATTAGCAACACAAGCCAACTTCAAAGTCTTCAGATCTCAATTGACAAATTCAAATCCAGCCCTGCCTTATTTCATTTCAAAAGCCGGCAATCGATACTTGTGTTTCATGGTGGCTTTAAAGGATTGAATTGATATGGTAACATGAAGAACTGAATGACTTACAATATGTAGCCTTTTCTGTGATGATGGGTAACATGAATAATTCAAAGTAAACATATTGGTAACACTTTACAATAAGGTTCATTAGTTAACTTTAGTTAATGTATTAAATAAAATGACCAATACATTTGTTACAGTATTTATTCATCTTTGTTCATGTTAGTTAATAGATATAAAGCTTTTGTTTGTTCCTGTTAGTTCACAGTGCATTAACTAACGTTAACAAGATTTTAATAAAGTATTACTAATTGTGAAATTAACATTAACAAAGATTAATAAATGCTGTATAAGTGCAGTTCATTATTAGTTCATGTTAACTAATGTAGTTTACTAATGTTAACAAATAAACCTTATTCTAAACTGTTACCAACATATTTGTGTTTCAAATTGTATTATTAGTTACAGGATAATACCGTGCGCATTGGCATGATTTTATGTGACTGTTGATACTCAGTTAATTCATAGTTACTTTAAATAAGTCTTAGTTAATGTATAGTTCTGCAGGAGTTTTTTAACATGCAGTAATTAATAATTATTATTAAATAAGTAATATGTTACTAGTTGTTACTTAACCCAAACATGTACAATTGCCTATTTAATAGTAAATCGTTCTTCTTTATTAGTAATTAGTAGAGATTTCAGTGTTAATGCTGAGGTAACCATTTGTTTCGCATTAGTTTCCGTGTAACTACCTAGTAAGACCATTATTCTAAAGTGTAACCAAATTTTTCTGTTTCTCTAGACAAATCTTTATACAATTTTGCAAAAAATAATATATACAATTAAATATATATACAATAATATATAATCATATTCAAACATACCTTAAGTTTTTTAAATTGCACAAAGCAAGGGCTTTCAACCGGAATGTGTGGTTAAAATATCAGTGTGATATTCTTCATGTTTATTATTTATTTAGTTTATTACTTAATAGAGTTAGAGAGCACAGTATTTCACTGCAAATGTCCACATTATTCTCAATTTCATCTAAAGTGTACATTATTAAGTTACCTTATAATTTCCTGCAGCGCCTTGGGATTTGGTGGATCGATATAAGATGTCAGTTACCCAAATGTATGAGATGGAGAGATCGAGAACTTTCTTTTCTGGTGAACAACTGTCAAAAGCAGCCCTGTATACTGAACCTGTGATCATTCAAAAAGACAAACTTCATCTTCTTCCAGTTACTGAAGTTTGTGTTGATCACTTCTTTGGAGATTTACTTAATCCATTAGCTGTTATTCTCCAGGGAAGCTCTGGGAGCGGCAAATCATCCATAGCACAAAGGATCATGTTAGACTGGGCATCTGGAAAATATTTAGCAAAATTTTATCTTGTTTTTCATCTGAAGTGTGAAGAGCTGATGTGTTTTTCTGAAGAGATGAGTTTGATTGATCTCTTGAGCTGGAGTTGCAGTTTAACTTCAAATGAGATTATACAGATGCTACAGCGGTTTTCATTAAAAGTGCTCTTCATTATTGATGGATTTGAGGAGCTTAGATTCACACAAGACATTACTTACACACCGCCACCCACTGATTTACACCAGAAAGCCCCACCTGAAGTCTCTGTTTGTGTGCTGCTGAAAGGACAAATCCTGCCTGACTCCTTCCTGCTGGTCACCACCAGATCTTCAGCTACACAGAGACTGAACAATTTAATTAACAGACCTCAGTGTTGCACAAATACGATTGTTGGCTTTCCTAAGAAGAAGATAGAGGAGTACTTCCAAAAGTTTTTTCAGGATGAGGAACTCTTTAGGAAAGCTTATGAGTCTGTTAACTTAAATGAAACCCTGTTGACTGTCTGCTCCATTCCTGTAATCTGCTGGATCATCTGCACAATTATCAGAGAAAGATTCAATGATGGTGCAGATATAACAAGCGGTCTGGAAACAACCACATCCATATATGTTGAGTTTGTGTCCACTTTACTGGAGCATCACGGTCAGGGTTTGAATGAGTCGGTCCCAAACCTACTGAGGAGTCTGGGTCAACTGGCAGAGAGAGGGATGCTGAAACAACAAGTTCTGTTTGATGAGAAAACCATCCAAGAAACAGTCCAAGATCCAGTTAACAATCCATTCTTGAACAAATTCCTATTGGAAAGAAGAATCAAGCAAGAGACAATGTTTAGATTCGTACATCTGAGCTTTCAGAAGTTCTTCACTGCTCTGTACTTTGTCTTATTGGATGAAGATGAGTCTCAGAAGAAAGTCAGAGAGCTTCTTCATACTGTAGAGAGAGGATGGGCTTTGTCCTCTTGGTCTGCTGCTGAGTTTTCAAACAGAGATTCAGAAATAAGAAAATCAAATCAGTTACAGTCTGAGATTTTGTTCCTCTGTGGTCTCTGTAAGAATGAAACGATCGACTCATTCTTTAAAAAGCACAATGTGACTGTTAGTATCAATATAGAAACCCAGATGAAGGAATGGATCCATCAGTGTTCACTGAGATATCAACATGAAAACATGATGTTCATTCTTCATTGTCTCTATGAGCTTCATGAGAGGAGCTTCATTGGGAAAGTTTTGGGAGATTTGGTTCTGATCGATCTGTCCAACATTTCCCTAAACAAGACAGACTGCTGGGTGCTGCGGTTTTGTTTTCAGTGCTGTGAACGCATCAGAAACCTGAGACTCAATGTTACATCTGATCATCTGAAGATACTTCAGCCTGCATTGTGTAGTTGTGAAGAGCTGTGGTGAGTGAAGATCAGACTGTTTTTCTGATCATGTGACACATTAATACTCAATAATATACTGCAACATTTTCATAATTTGGTTATTTTCATAATTTTCATCATGTTAGTTTTGATGTTAAACATGAAACATACACCTTTCATTGAGCAAACAGCAAGAGTGTCTGATAATGTCTCTGTTCACTTTCAAAGGTTGATATTTGATCACATTTCAGATGATGTTGGGGATTTCATCTTGGCTCTTGGAGACGGAAAGATTATGAATCAGCTGATGTAATGGATTAAAATGATTGTAAACATATATATTATATTATTGTTATACATGCAGAAAGTATGCCAGTAATGGTCATTATAGTGATTATTATGACAACACCATTTATTGCCAACACAGATGCAGTTCTGTAATTATTAAATGAAAAACCTTATTTTAATTGTCAGGATAAAAGTGGATAAAAACAAGAACAGAAGCTGTCCAGAGATCATTGGATCAGTTAAAGACGGTGTCGTCACGTAAGAAACTACAATCATTTAACATCACATCATTCATTCATGCCACTGATACAAGGTTTATATTTTCAAATTTATATGCAAGACTTGATGTTTAGCACAGGCCAAAATTAAAGTTTGTTTCGCTGTTTGTATTGCAGATTGTCCATTAGCTGCTCCAAAATCTCAATAAATAGACCAATACCCTTAGATTTAACTCTGATTTGTCCTCGTCCAGCGATTTGCACAATAAACTGGAGAGACGTTCTGCAGACGTTCATGAGATGTACACAAGAGTGAGAAACTTGACTATAGTTTTTTTTTAAATATACAATTCTTCTTAATGTTTTGCTTAAATGTTTTTCTTTCTGTTTCTACTCGGTGTGTTTTATCATCAAGACCTGAAGGTTCTGATAAAGAGGTTTTTGCTCTGTTACAAGTCCTGCGCTCTTCATCTGGTTTAAAGAAAATTCATCTGCAGGTGGACATCTTGAGTGACACACTGGTCCACACAATCATTTCCCTCATCCAGACCTGTCCCAGTCTCAGTGAACTTGGGTAAAATTTGTTATAGCTTGAATATTTGTATTGAAATCCTTAAATAATTATTAACAGTCAATCTAGAGTAAAAAGTGAAAAGGAAAAATATAAAGGTAAATGTTTTGGTTTCAGGATAAAAGCCATATTGACATTACAACAGGAGGTAATCCAGACCCTACAGGAATCATTAACGGACATGGATTGGATGCTCAACATGTAGGAGTATATATATGATCTGTCTGTTTTCTGTTTCATCTGTTGAATCTTTATTTCTTTCCAAAAGAGAAATTCCAACAAATTGCACACAAACAACTTTGTTGTAAACTGCACACTGTTATTTTCTTTAGCTGGAGGACATCTGTGTTGCTTAAGCGTGACAAAGATTCAACAGAGGAGGAACTGAAGCCAGAATACAGTAAGAAATTTTGTTTATAACAACTAAATTACTGCTGTTTGTTATACTACCAATAATATAAACCAATAATAACCAATTGAGCAGCTCATTCGCAGTATTTTGACGTCATACATTTATTGGTCTGCACATGCATTACACTTTTATTGCACTGAGGTTGGAATATAAATAATGGCACATCAGGGCGAAATGAAAGGTTATAAAGGGCTTCGTTAGTTTAGAAACATCCTGTAAATGTATAAATGTAAACTGTTGAGTTGCGATCTGTGGCTTGGCAGCAATTTGAGCAGCATCCAGCATGAATAAAAAGAGATTAGGTTTGGTATTTTATGTTTATGAGCAACCCTGTCATTGTTTTACACAACATTTACAACATATAAATTCAGTTTTGTTTTATAGTGGAAGAGGTTCTGGTGCATGTGTCTTCCTCAAAATTACAAGCACCTGGACCAACGGTGAGTCTCACCAAAGTCCTTTTAGGGAAGTTGCACCACTTTGTGGTCATGTTTGCAACTCCCCAGGGAAGTTTTTTCAGTCATGCAAGACTAAAATCAAAATCTACCTGAATAGAGTCAGATATCAATTGCTCACTGAAATCACACTAAGATATAAAAACTATTTCTGAACAACAATTAAATCTGACATTAACTTTTGTTTCTCAAGTTCACATTTTTGAGGTTGCCCTATACTGCACATGCGCACAGGTTGGCAAGTGCCTCCCCTAGAGAATTAATTCGTCAGTCTTTATATCTAGTATTTTTTTATTGAGCATTGGATTTATCTCATTCATGGTAATATACCACACATCTTGTTAATAACGCTTTATCGTTTGAGTAGGAATGTGATATTACACTAGCACGGCTGTGATTAGGCCAGAGATTAGGCCAATGTAACATTTTACGTTATTAATATTAATATGTTAAAATAATATTAATAAAATTGGGAATTATAATTTACCAATATAAAATGGCATATTCAACTAAATAAATTGTTTTGTTTCTTTCTTCAATGCAGAACTCCATGTTCACACCTGAACTCACTGATAGAGATGAAGTCAAAGGGGAAAATACACACAGGTATACAACATTCATATTATGTATTCAGTTGTCCATAGTGCTTAGAGTTTTCTAAAAAACACCTTAATCCTCAATGATGTGTTTTTGTCCTTTAGGTTTGTTTCTCCACATGCTGGTCAGTTTCAGTGCAGTTTGACCAACCTTGTGTTTGTGATGGAGGGTAAAGGAGAGATGTTGTATAAAATCGTACCCTGGGATCCACGGCTCTTAGATGGTTTGGGTCAGATGCAGCCTGCAGGTCCCTTGTACAACATTGACTGTTTTGAAGGTTCAATCTCACAACTGCATCTCCCACACTGTGAAATTTTTTCAGGTATGTCTGTGCATTGATTTTTAATGGACACTTTGATCTGTTATTGGATGGGACAGGGAAAAGATTAAAGGATCAGGACTTGACACAAGCTGTATTCATATTGGGTCACCTGTACACAAGCCTCACGATGCATTGTGCTCTGGGGCATGTACACGACCCATTAAATATATGACATATGTTAAAATTACGTTTTAAAATAATACAAATCTATTTTTATTAAATCACTTTAAACTGTCTTCAAATTGTTAAATGTCTTTTACAGAGGAGAATAAAGTCAGTTTGGCTGTAGCACACATCACTGGTGATAATGTAGAAGTGTTGCAGCCACTCAAAGTGAGCAGCACTCATGTGATTATTAATATCACAGAGTTTTCTCTGTTTGGACTCATAAAAAAGATCATATACCCTGAGTCTCCTGTTCGGTCCCAAGTGTTGTTTTTTGTCCGTCCAACATCTGTGAAACAGAAAGAGAAAATACTGGATGTCCATTTGCTTCCAAGGAATGTCCCGCTGTCAGAGGTACTGTACGCCTAACTGCAAGTTTTATTGTTACTTTAATATTATTAAATTTTCTCCTATGCAAATTATTCATGCAGTGAAATATGACTTTCATAACTGAAATTGACAGCTTCTTTGTTCTTTCATTAAGGTAAAAATCCAACACAAGGAGAATCGTCACATTCAGACCAGTCCAAAATGTCGTCTGACTCCAGGTAGAGAGTACAGTCTGTGTTGTCTACCAGAGGGACTTAAAGTACAACCAGAGGTAATGTTATGACTATGAGATAACTTTAAAACTGATCTGACTGTGCTTTAATGTAAATTGATGTGAAATGTTGATGAAAATCTTGATTTAGTATTTTTGTTGATGAGGTTTTAGCACAGTTTTTACATCATGTGTCATTTATCATTAGCTATGTTTCAATGCAAAACATTTTTTTGTAGATGTAACCGTCATGTAAACACCTTAATTGATCATGTAAGTAATGATCCCGTCTAAAGTACCTGCTGCATATGTTCATGTCTTAAACATCTTCGGGTGTTTTCCCAGACAAGGATTATCCTAGACTAAATAACATGTTTAAACTGCCTTTATTTAAAAAAAATATTGCGATATACAGTAGTATCTTAAAAATAGTGATGTTGCGGTATAGTATCATAAAATATATCCGTGCCATTGTTTTGTCTCAACATGCACACCAACAATGTTTTTTGTAAGGAATGTTTGTAAAAACTACTGTCCTAATATAACTAAAGCCAAGTCCTGGATTAATCTAAACCCTGTCTGATGCTGCGTTTACACCAGCCGTGGTAGAGGCATTAAGCGCAAGTGATTTCAATGTTAAGTCAATGTAAAGATGCGTTGACGCGTGTCTGGAGGTCTCGCGGCGCAGATGAGGCGTTTTGCGCGGTGCGATAGACTCAATTCCGTCTACCGCGCCAAATGCTCAATTCGCGCCATTCGCGCTAACTGACCGTCTGACGCAGTACTTTTTGTGTCGCGTTAACCAATCAAGAGCCTGCTTGCTGCTGTGGTGGCAGCCCCTCCCGGAGTCACTCATTCAACATGAAGGAACGCTTGATATTGTCCGTGAGCAGTCACCCGGGGCTATACGACACAAGTTCTTATTTCTATAGAGACAGGAATAAAAAGGACCTCGCTTGGAAGAGTGTCAGTGAGGACATTGAGCAAACTGATAAGTTGTAAATACACATTTCACTTTTGAGTCATGTGACGTTTATCGACCGGTGCCATTTATTGACCCGCGCTGTTTATTTTCCCCCTATAGTAAGGTGACCAAATACAAACCGGTAACTCTCTCGATAAATGCACAAACAACATTAGCCATCTTGCAAACAGACAACCGCATAGCACTTGCCCCTCCCACAAGAAGCGGATTTTGCCTTTGATGCGCATCAAATACTTGCTTTTTCCACGCGTCTACTTCGCTCTAGACGTGCGAATGCATTCAAACTGTTCAGGCAGCAAACTAGGCGCGGTAGACGCAATTTTGACGCCTCCAATGCGGTTGATGTAAATGCAGCATGAGAAACTACATTCTTAGAGTATAACACCTTAAAAATAATTCTTGAGTATATTCATCCAGAGAAATCGGCAACAGACGCTGGGCACAATGTTGCCAAATCTGTGGTATTCTGACTAGTTTTGAATGACCATTGCACTGGTTTTGTTATGCAGATCTGGCAACACTGGCTGTTTAGAAGTTTTGTTCAGGATGTTTATAGACCCTTTTACTGTTTGTACACAATGATGAAGTGGCAGCGTATGCGCGCGCATTTAGGCAACGGAAGTATTGTAAGAATCAACAGTGAAGCAACACAAACAGTAAGTTATTTTAAAAAAATTGACTTTATCAACATTTTCAACACAGCTACCAGATCCGTGTACTATAGTGGAGTGGATAAAAGACGTTAGCAGATGGCCAAAAATAAAGTTGCCAGATACATATATACGTATATTAGTATATTATATTAGTGCAACCAAACGCAACAACGGGACATTTTGATGTTGAGAAACCGTTTTAATAAACTTTCTGAGTTGCTACCACGTTAGAACCAATGGGGAATAACACCACTTCTGTTGCCCAAATGCGCGCGCAGGCTATTTGATCACGTGAGCTGTAAAAGGGTCTATAATGTACATTTAAGATAATAATAAAAAACTGTTTTAAATAATCTTTTAATAAGTTTTAATTTAAAATATTTTATTAAGGTTTTATTGTTTAAGGATATACTGTATAAATAATACTTTCATAATCGGCTATCAGATTGAATTCAGTTGAACGGAGGAAAATGTGTGCTTAAAAACATGTTTCTAGATAATCCCATTTTTTATTTTTCAGAATGAATTGTTTGAGTTTGATTTCGACCCAAACTTTCATCCCACATTTGAAGTGATTCTGGATGTAAACATTGAGGAGATAAAGCTCGGTCTGTTGGATAGAACTGATGAAGAGAAAACAGTTTGGACACCACGCCAAATCTTTTTTACAGGTATAAAACTCATCTGTGAATAAAGCTTGTTGTTGACACTTTACAGATTTGTATATTTTTTTAATGGCTCACTCACTGATCAAATGTTTTGTTTTATTTTAATAGAATCAGGTTCTAGTACTGACTCTACTGCTATCATAAAGGACACGGGTATTGAATCCTACATTTTCACTATTCAATATTATTTTGTTTATATCATAAATGTATCAACTCTTATAACAAGTGTCTTGATCCTCTTTTGCTTAAATCAGAATCTGAATTTGTGGACAACAATAGAGATGAACTCATTCAGAGAGTCACGTCTGTGATGGCGATAGCTGACTGTCTGAGATCAAAAAAGATGATTACAGATGAAATGTGGAGTGAAGTTCATGCTGAGAATACCCACAGAAAACAGATGAGAATCTTGTATATGGTGCTGATCTCAGGAGGTTCTAGTGTAAAAGCAGAATTTTACAAACTACTGAAGGAGAAGGAACCTCATCTAGTAGAGAGCTTAGAGTCTTCATCATCCACTAGTGCTCAGTAATACAGACAGTGTTAGATTGTGTGCAGCTAAATAGTTTCAAATCTCTGCATCTCTGCTCAGAATCTGACGTGGAACAAAGCACTGTTCCATGTTAAAGACCGTTTTATAAATATGGACTTTGCTGTGGATTTTTGCTTATGCACGCTGTTACATCCCCAGTGTTCTGGGTTCGTTTTTGTAGTCATTTTTGTTTTGGTATTGCTTGTGGTTTGTTTGTTTGTGTTTTATTTACCAGGCAAGTTTGCTTCTGTGAGAGTTCCGGCAGCTGATTGGTTGTTCTACAGCTGATTGGGAGCTGGAACTCCACCGACTCATCAGTGGCTGCAGCTGGCTGGGCTCTTTAAAAAGCCCAGTTTTGGACCAGTTCACTCTCACTTGTGCTGGTTTTGTTTGTACCCTATGTGGAGATATGTATGACATTTAGACAATTTTCTGACATTTTGATATAAATATTTAACATCTTACAATAGTTTTCAAACTATTTTGTGTGTTCATAAACCTAGCTTGTGTTCCATATTTTTGCAATTTGTAGCAGCAGGAGGGAGCATTTGTTGTTTGTGGATCATTATAATTAATTTGTGTTAATTATCTTTCTTTTTCTCACAGGGAGTTGGGGAGTAAATGTTGCGCTACCCTGGGGTATACATATCATCCATAGGTATATTTCTCTGTCTAGAAACACTAGGTAGATCTGGGCGGACCACCAGCTCTAGGTTTGGTTAGGGCGCTTTGACCGTGTGCCAGGCAGGGATTTTTATAATCTATTGGGGGACAATACAGGTTAGGGGTGGGGATTTTTTTTTTGCTTTGGTCTGTCCAGCCCTCCCCTTTTCCCAGAAAGTTATTATTGTTTATTATTCATATTAGTATTGTACAAAAATTAAAGCTTTGTTTTATACGGTATTTGGTTTTTGTGTCCTTTTCTCGTGCCGCAATTCCATGCCTCCCTGCTTGCATCGGTGGTCCTGAGTAGTGGGTTGTCAGGCTCCTCTCCCTTTGAGAACTAGAACGTAACGTTTACGATCAAATTTCTTTATAAATCTCTATGAATGAGCCAAATATTTTTTAAAGTCGCCATGAAACGGAAGTAGCAATTGCCTTATTTTCCCCGTGGACGTATATTCGAATGAAACAGCTTTTGAGATGAAATAAGGCAGGGCTGGATTTGAATTTGTCCATCGAGATCTGATTGGATCGCTTGAAGTTGGGTCGTGTTGATAATTGCTAATCGCTGTGCTCTTCTCCCGGACCCCGCCCACCTGCCATACTTATGACAGTAAGTGAAGAGAGATCGTTTTGAGCAGGGGAGGAGATTTGCATGTTTGATTAAAGATTATGAGCACACACAAATTTTTTTTTAAATAATGAAGCTCACAGATAAGTCATTTGTTAATAATACCACAATATTAAAAAAATATATATAGTTTTTCATTTCAATTTCATTGCGACTTTAAGTAAATTTCCATCGATTTTTTTTTTTTTTGGTGACTGTAGGAACAGGAAATTGTTCAACCTGTTTCACAGAGGTATGAATATGAGGTCACACATATAGGCCGAACTCCCTTTAGTTATTAATCTCAATGTATAATACCAGTTGTGCTTTGCTGCAGAAACCTCTGTGTCTTTAAACCATATTTCTACCTGTATTTCACACCGATTGTCATCCACACAAACAGCTGAACTGAAAACTAACATATTTTGTTTTTGTTCTCTAAAATGGTCTTTGATGTCATCTGTCTGCACAGCACCACAACTAATGTGAAAGCAATTCAAGAGCTATGCCTTCAAAGCTTTTAATAACTTCACGCCCTCAATTTGAGATCACTGCCTTGACATAATACATAATGAACAAACACATTTCACTACAACATATGTAGAATTAAGATATTACATGACAGTTTGAGTGTTAGATAAATGTATTGCATATAAAAAGTTATGCTTAAACTGTGACGATATGGTTATAGTCAGTGGTGATATAATCTGGCTTAACCATGGTGACAGGGGTCAGCGCTAGTATGCATTAGTGTACAGACATAGCAGTGGCCTCGAGGGTTTGTCACTTTGGCTGTTTAATTGGCGAATCTCTACCACATGTTAGTGGTGTAGGCATGTAAAGGGTTTAGATGTGTTAGCAATGCTTCATCACCTCACATCACATGAATAGAGAGAGAGAGAGAGAGAGAGAGAGAGAGAGAGAGAGAGAGAGAGAGAGAGAGAGAGAGAGAGAGAGAGAGAGAGAGAGAGAGAGAGAGAGAGAGAGAGAGAGAGAGCACACCAGCAGAGCAACCAAAATCATTTTGTCAATAAACTTGGTATCAACCTGACCAAGGATCAAATGGATGTCTCTGAGTCTCTGTGTTCTTTTTCTCATTCAAACCTTGTTCAGTGGTAGATAATGGAATAACTCACCACATTTATTTGTCAAAGCCACCCGACCAACCAGCTTCCTATGTAGTTTTTTCCCATTCGCAGTAAGGCTTTTGGCTGATCTCAATCTGGCATCCCACTGACAGCGTGGCTTCCCTCTGGAATTGGGTTTAGCCAGCTGGTGTGGATCCACTGAGGCTGGTAATCAATCAGGACCATTAAAATACAGTCATTAGGAAAAGTGGAGTTTAACATAAACAGAGTGATGTGTGTTTTGATCATGGGTTTGCAAGGTGTTACATGTACAAGCCCTGTGTTTCCGCACCAAAAGTATCTGTGGCATCTCGTTTCCTGTCTGCAGAGCAGAGAATTAGCTGATCTGTGTGTTATTTTAGTGTAAGGATGTGCCATTAAACCAAATGCTGACCACAAATGTATCCGCCCCCTGGTAGTCTAGCACATTTGTCAGCAAATGTATGTCAGACGAATTGCTTTGTTACCTTCATAAAACTTTGAGGAAGAAATTCACCCTGGTGGACCTTTGTGATTCTCACGGTCAGTGAACAACTTATTTAAATCTCATGCATGTTTAATTCCTCAGACAGCCATTTGGTGGAATTGTACTGAGCACAAATATAAGATTTTTCACCAAAACTGGGTTTCAGGAGAAGCTTTTTTCCTCAGATCAACACAGACATTACTTTCACATTTATTACGATTCCTTACTAGACGAATCATGCTTTTACTCCGAGACACTGTCTGCACACTGTTAAACACGCTCTTTCAGTTTTTGCTGTACAATTGTCTGAACTTCCTGAATTCAATTTATTATCTTTCTTAATTTTATGTTTTATGTGAATATATGGAGGTTATAAAGCAATTTGTGGACTGGTTGGAGATAAATGGTCTAAGACTCAATGCTATTAAGACTAAGTTTGTAATTTGTCAGTGAGTTTAGTAAACACCCTCTGCAAGCACTAACATTATATAAATGGGAAGCAGAAATAGAAATTCTAACATCCTATAAGTACCTGGGGGTATACCTGAATATTTAACTTGACTTGTCTAATAATAGACTCGGGTATACAAGAAAAGCCAAAGTCATTTTCATCTGTTGAGACGACTGAGATTGTTTGTGTTAGATGTGTTACTTAAGACTTTTTGTGACATTGTTGTATCATCTGTTGTTATGTATGCCATCACCTGTTGGGGAGGGGGACTGTTGGAAAAGGAAAAAAAAACTAACTAAATACGCTTATAAAGAAGGTGGGTTCGGTTGTCGGGTGTGTGTTACCCACTTTAGAGGAGACATCTCAGAGTAGAAGGTGTGAAAAAATTGGTTCATCATTCTATGAAAAAAAGCTCAAGCTCAAATGAGTTCCTAAGATCGTAAGATTAATTAATTCCCAGTGTGTTAAAGACAGATTTAGGAAGTCTTTTTTACGCACTTCTATTAGACTGACATCAGCATTATATAAGATGATGAACTTTATGGAATCATGTAGTCCAAATTATAATGCTTTCAGTGGTGGACAGTAACGAAGTAAATGTAATTCGTTACTGTACTAAAGTAGTTTTTTGTGTATCTGTACTTTAATCAAGTGCTATTATTTTTGGGAGACTTTTATTTACTACTTTTTAAAGTCAAATATCTTACTTACATTTTGAAAAATCAGTTGTTCCTTTTTATTTTTAAGTAGATAAAAAACTAAGATGCACCCTTGTCATGACACGTCAAGCCACCAATCAGGGTACAGCACGCGCTTCGTTTTGAACTTATTTTGGTTACTCTAGTTGGATGTATACTTTAGCTTGAATAACTGCTTCATGTGTCCGTGCAGCGGCCAGCCAGCTTATCATTTGGAGAGTAAAACTGCATTCATAAATGACTCGCCATGACACCCAAGGCCTTATTTACAGCAGTTTTTTTAAATGTGGTTGAAAAGCAGAACTAGTCCTACTCTGCCTAAGTTACCTCGAGACTATTTCCTTTTACAATTCTCATTCAAATGTAAGTAAACACGTAGAGGTAAGTCATTTTCATTCTGGTTATATTTTTTAAATGAGTAAGTAGCCTGCAAAAAACTGTTTCATTGTGTTGTTAAAATATATACAACATTATCATGAATAAACTTTTTATGTTTGCTAAGTTTAATAGGCTTGACTGGTAACTGCTGCACAACGCGACCGTATATCCAGGCCGGAGCTATTTTTACCTGTATAGTTCATTGTATTTGAAGCTCAGTGCTCTGATATCTTGAAATGACAATCAATCACTGTTAACACTGTTGTAAAATATAAATGACATTTTGACTATCCATGTGTATGATGCTTAAACTGGCAGGTGGATTGTGGTGCTCCTTATTAACTGAGATTATTTTCAAAAGTTTTGCTTCCAAAGACTGTGATCTAAGCCTATGCTGAAAATATAAAAATACATGTATAAATGTATTACAATATACATTTAACATGCTAAAGTGCTCAATTATATTCTATAAGGCCTAATTTAATTTTTCTAAGAAAAGGAGACTTCTTAGATTCCTAGATATGTAGTTAATATTTTGAATCTTTCCTTTTGCAGAGAAAGCATAGTAGCCACATTAAAAGGTATGTTGCCATAACAGCATCAAGGAAAAGAATAAGTAATATAACATAACATTGAATGGTTAAAACAGAAAACAAAACAAAGAACCAAACCCAGTAATCCACATACATTCAACGATTAATACAAGACAACTGATACACTGGGGTTATATACATTGAAGGGATAACAAGGAAACAAAACACACCTGGGAAACAATCATCACACAGACCAAAGAACAAAAGAACTACAAACATGGAAAACAGGGACCTAATTTCAAAATAAGAGTCATAGACACGGGAAACACAAGACATGACCGTGACATAACTCCCACTCAAAGTAGTGGCTTCCAGACACTCCAAACAAGAACAAAAACACAAGAGTCCAGGAGGGTGGTGGAGTGGAGGCGGAACCGGGGGAGAGAAAGTGGGCCAGGACCAATGTACTGACCAAGGGCCAGGAAGCCAGGGCGGAGCTGCAGTAGGAACCAGAGACCAGGGCAGAACTTGAACCCATGGGGGTGCTGGCAGCAACAGGAACCTAGGCAGAGGGAGAGGTTAGTTGTGGCAGAGAGTTCTGGGAGCTCGGGGCTGGCCATCCTGGGCCAGGCAGAGAGTTCAGGGAGCTTGGGAGCTGCCATCTTGGGCCAGGCAGGACAGAGAGACTGGGGAACTCAGGAACGGACATTTTGGACGGGACAGAGAGACTTTGGGAGTCATGCAGCCATTTTGGCAAGGCCAGAGAGTCTGTGAAGCAGGAAGCAGCCATTTTGGCTGACCTACAGGACACAGGAAACTCAGGAGTAACCATCTCGGCCTTTACAGGAAACTCGGGGAACTCGGAAACAGGCCTTATGGTCAGGACAGGAAATTCAGGAAACTTAGGCTCAGCTAACTTGGTCGAGACAGGAAGCTCAGGGGACTCGAATTCAAACCTTTCAGCTGTGACAGGAAGTGCAGGAGACTCAGGTTCGGACCTCTCAACTGTGACAGGAAGTTCAAGAGACTCAGGTTCGGACTTTGCGGCCAACTCAGATGACTCAGGTTTATGGGTTTGAGTGACATCTTGCGAAACAGAAGAACAGAAAGCAGACCACACACCACAGAACCATGGCAAATACAGGGAACACATAGTTCAAAGGACATACCTCTGATGCCATAGGGACCATAGAACTGGACACAACCGGACTTGAGATCCCAGCCGCCCGTACAGACATCATCTGGGTATCCGCCAGACTAGACATCAACCGCTGGGTCCTGACATTAACTGTAGAGGCAGGTGTGGCAGCCATCTTGTGAAGTGGCTCGGGTGTGGCAGCCATCTTGTGGAGTGGCTCGGGTGTGGCAGCAATCTTGTATAGTGGCTCAGGTGTGGCAGCAATCTTGTATAGTGGCTCGGGTGTGGCGGCAGCCATCTTAAGAACAGGTGCAGGCATGACTATTGCTATCTTGAGAATAGGTACAGGTGCTGGTATGGTCACGGATATCTTGAAAACAGGCACAGGCATGACGGTGGCCACCCTGAGAACAGGTACAGGCATGGCGGACTTGCCATCCTGGAACCTCGTCCTGGTTTAACTAATGTAGTGGGTTCTGGAATGGCCATCTTAGGAACAGGAGTAGGGCTGGAAGCCATCTTAGGGACAGGTGCAGGAATGGCAGCCATCTTGGGCACGGGTGCAGGCATGCGTCTTGGGCTAGCCACCATTAGTGTAGCATACTCAGGCATCCTTGACCGGCCTGGCTCTCTGGCCTGCGTAGCCTGGTGCCTACTGCCCCTCCCAAAAAATTGTTTAGGCAAGGAGTCCGCCTCAACCTCACCCACAGTGGAGAGGGACCTGCTCAACGCCAGGGCTAGCTCCACACAGTTCTCAAAACTCTTCTGAGGATCATATTGTGAGAGTTGTGATTTAAGTGGTTTGTTTAAACTGCATTGATAGAAAACTATTAAAGACTTATCTGGGTAGTGGAACAAGGTCCAAAAAATATCGGGTGTGATCCTGGAGCGGGAACCCTGGCGGAGCATAAGAAGTCTCAGCAGGAGACCAAAATGCTGCTGGGTCCATAGTGGCATTGCATGGACTTATGAGAGTCACTGCTGGATCCTAGTGGATCAGTCATTTTGAAAGATTGTGGACAAAGGCAGGCAGAGGCAGCGCATCCAAGTGCAAGTGACTTTAATGTGAACATAAACAAAGAAATATAACATAACACTGAATGGTTAAAATTAGTGATGTTACATTTGAAGCAAGGCTTCGGAGGTTGTTTCGAGCAAAAGTGGGCGTGCCAGATGAAGCATTGATTCGAAGCTTGTGTTGTTAACGTAGAAATCACGTGACCAATATCAAACGAAGGTTCACTTTCTGCTCAGTCACATGCGCGCTTCGCTTTGCGTGTCAGAACGTTCGAGCCACAGAGGTTTTTTATAAGTTATTTGCATTATTCACATTTAAGTCCCACATAATACTGAATAAATAGTATTGTATGTACATATACTTGTGGGTGTGAACATTATTCAATAAAAATACAGTATTGAATCATATGAATATTAACTCTTATTAATTAATACTGACATTTTTGCCACACTTGAATGAGTAAATACATTTATTATATTGACCATTCACACAGATGTTGTCTAAGCTTTATTTATACACATACTGTTCATCTGAATTTCATCAGCTTGTTGCTTCACTGACACAGCTTCTTCCAGAAGCGACTGCTATATGTTTGTTAACCAAAAGATTGAGCTGTTTTCAACACCCTCGTTAAGGCTTTGAATCACGGTGCGAAACAGTAAGGGAAGTATTGATGCTTCATTCAATGCTTCATTTCCCCATCACTAGTTAAAACAGAAAACAAAACAAAGAACCAAACCCAGTAATCCACATACATTCAACGACTGATACGAGACAACTGGGCTTATACACTGAAGGGATAACAAGGCAATGTCTAAGCAAAGACAATCATCACACAGACCAAAGAACAAAATAACTACACAGAACTACAAACATGGCAAACAGAGACCTTATTCCAAAATAAGAGTCATAGACAGGGGAAACACAAGACATGACCGTGACAACAGTACTTTCATATTTAAGTACATTTTGAGGCAAATACTTTTGTACTTTTACTCAAGTAAAAATTCAAAGCAATAGTTCTGCTTTAACTGGAGTAATATTTTACCTAGGGTATCTCTACTTTTACTCAAGTACAAGGTTTGTGTAATTCGTCTACCACTGAATGTTTTGCAAATTGATACTGTACAAAATTGGATGGCGTGTTGTGAATGCTATTTTTTATGATGTATTATTTATGCTTTATTTTTATTGCTTTTTAAACTATTTGGTGAAACTTGCTGCTGTTACATCCCTTATTTCCTGATTATTAAGTTTATCAAATCAAATGAGCAGGTCCGCAACATGATCCAAACCTGTCTTGAGCTATCACAGACACTACAATATTATTGCCATGTGATCTCTCAATGTGAGTAACACAATTACAAGGTGGAACCAACAAGGTTAAGTAAGGTCCATTCTTGAAGAAATTGCCTAATCGCTGTAATTTATTGAGAGAATGTAAGATTTTATGTGAGAAAATGTTTTTCCCTGAAGGTCTGGAACTCCTCTCACTGCAAACTATGACTTTCTTACGTAAACATTTTTTCTGTTTCACTACAAATATCTAAAAATTCTTAAATCAAGACGTGTTGTATTGATAAGCAAAACGTGGAATGGACACGGAAACTGTAGGATCCTGCATGTTTGGTCTGGTCTTCTGTCATAACGGAGAGATGGCAGGCAGACAGATAGTAAGTATAATACTGTTTTATTAAAGGCGGAGTGCACGATGTTTGAAAAACGGTTTGGAAAAGGAGACGGGCCGACTACCAAAACACACTTATAGCCAATCAAATCAAATGCCGGGTTGCGTATGTGTGGGGCGGGTCTATCAACAGAAGGTCCAGATTCTATTGGGGTAGGGATGTGTTTGTTAAGGTGATTTCAAATATCAACATTGGCTTTCAAACATCATGGACTCCGCCTTTAAAACACAGAAGTAATGGAATAGATATGGTAAGTGGAATGCAATAGTTCACCTGGGTTAAACTTAGCTTGGCCTATAATAGAGTCTCTTTGTTGCAGGTGGCAGATGAAGATTCCAGAATGGATCAATGAAGAGGGGAGACAGGCTGATGACAGGGAAACACAGGTAAGTTCTTGAGGTAAGTAGCTTGAGTGAGTCTGTGTCATTACTGACGAGACTAGATGGTGAATGGTAGAATGAAAGTGGATTACAAAGGATAGGGGTGATGAGGATCAGGTAAAGATAATTAATACTCTGGAGAGTGGGTGGAGTGGGTGAGGTAGACGGTGATGGGGATGCAGTCCTGACAGTTTCACAGAAAATGCTTGCTGCACCTTTAATTTAATTTCCACCAGTGATGGTTATAAATGATATTAACCACATGCTGTTTTTACAATAGTTCAGGTTTCACATCCTTTACTGCTGTTGTCACTCCAGTTTACTGATTAATTTTATTTAATTTTTATATAGACATCAAGCTAAGATGCTGCATCTATTCAAGAGGAAAGGAAGAAAAAAAAAGAGAGAAGTTCTTATCCCAGTTGAAGAGTCATCCGCTGATTTCTCAGGTTATGGTAAATGCTGTCAAATTACTCTATTTGTTTTATTTAAAACAACATCACTGGCTAGAAAGTGTAATGAGGAATATTATTTTTTGTTTCCTCATTCTTCTCATTTATTTTTTCCCACTCCATTAAAACGTTGTTCAGCTCAAACACTAAAATGAAACATGTAGGATCTGCAGTTATATGATGGGGATAATGCAAGCATGTTTGGTTTGAAGTATTGCCCAAAAATCTATCTCATTTCACATCATTATAAACCTGTGAAATGTTTTGAACAACATTCATGAAGATCTTTTGCAAACAGCAACAATAGTTGTTAAAGTTTTGATACTCATTCATGACTGTAACTGCACTTTAGGCTGAAAACAGAAAACTTAAAAAGCTGTGTGTTGTAAAACAACTCCCAATTGTGCTGCCCTTCTGAAGAGCAGGTTGTGTGTTCAATTTCAGGAAGCACTCATCCTATACTGTAAAAAAAATTTTTTTTTTAAACTCATATTTACAAGACAACATTTTCCAACTACTTCTTGCAAGTTTATTGAACTAACGGATATTTTGAGTAAGGACAACTTAGTAATACAGATTTAAATAAGTGAGAAAATATTAAGGGGCATTTTAAGAAAAGTAAAATTAAGTACAATCAATGTAAAAAAAATCAGCATATTATACACAAACTTCATTAAAATAGGTAACATTTAAATGTTACATAAAAAACATAAAAAAAAATACTAGTTAATGTTATCTGATTTGTTAATTAATTTGATTAAAATACTAAAAAAGTACTAATTAAAGTACTACTCCGTTAGATTAACTTACTTTTCTTGGAACAGGTATTTATGGTTTGTTGTTCTTTTTTATTCTGTGAGATGAGGGCATGAAGCGTTTATTCAATCAACGCACCCACTCAGTTTCGTTTGGGCAGCCTTAAACGCAACATACTTCAGAATGCTGTCTATGCACAAGCAAATGTTCTTCTGAACAATGGTAACTACAAAACTCAAGGAAGAAACAGAAACTCTTCCAAATCCCGAAGATAAATGAACATTAAACACTAAAAAGTGTTTCTTTTTAGTTAAAACGACATAAAATAGTGTATTGAAATTTTACCCTCCCAATGCAGTCCCATGCAAAGCATGCTGGGAATTGCGAGCCTACTGCCTAGTAAGCTATGTTTAATAAAATCATTAATGTAATTTCCTTCTGAAAAATTTAAGTGGATTAAACATGGTAAAATTAAGTTGAATTTACCCAATAATGTGTTCATTTTGAATTAATTTTTGAACAAATTATTCAAATTCTTATGTTATTTTAACTCATATTTTGATAAAAAAAAAACAAGAGATCAACATTTTTAATACAGTTTACTCATTTTATTTAGTTAAATCTACTAAGGCACAGAAATACTTGGTATGTTTTATTCACAAAGGTATTTCAAAGTACATAAAAATGTTTTACAATATAGTAAAATAGCAATATTAAAAGAGACTAAACCTATTAATTTAAATATTTTACAGCTAAATTTATATTACTGTGAATATTTTTTATGCTTAAGGTGTTGGAAATAGGTGTTTTTATTTTCTAATTTGTGAATTTCTTTTGCACTTTAGAAGTATCTGGAAGTGGCTGTGTCAAAATTGTAAGTATTAAACTTTGTACAGTGTTGCTTTACTGTAAACTCAGATGTTGTCTTTACTTAAAAAATCAAGGAAATAGTTTTTAAAGTTTGTATATTGCACAATTCACTTAATAAATCATAGTTCATTCAACTTTTTAACATCCATGAACAAAGTACTGTGAGGAATACCCATAATCCTTTATGCCTGAATATTTTAATTATTAATGTTTGGTCAAAGAATAAGAACTGGGGCTCTTATTTGTTATTAAGATGTTGTGAATGTTTAATGATGTGTGTTTTTGTGGAAATGTTCATTCAATGATTTAAGTACAGTTTACATTAAATTAACTTAAGTATTCAAGTTTTTGAGAGACCCTATTACACAATTAGATTAAAGGAATAGGTTTACTTAATAAAATGAGTCAACTTATTAAGAATTTAATAGTTTTCTGTCATCGGTATTTGTTTAATGATTAAGTTGACATATTTTGTTAAGGCAATCGTTTTCTCAGTTGTTGTAAGTAGAGTCAACCAGTGGCGGAGCCAGGGATTTTTCATAGGGGTCGCCAGGCAGGGGCCAGCAGTTATTCTGGGGTGGCACATAAAATGTCATTATGCAAACAAACATGTCAATCATCCAACCTTAAAATAGGTGTAAAATCACAATTATCTATTGTATAGTCATAATTCAACCTCATGTGTTTCTAAACTTTTTGATCAAATAAAACGTTTAAAATTTACTTTGAAACCAGAATTTATATCTCCCATTGCTGAAAAACGTATACAGAAAATCATGTCAATATGTAGGCTACTAAAATGCATTTTACTTAAACAGAATTTGGCTGCAAAAATTTAGCTCTTCCTGAAAAAGGATGCTATATCTGCTGCCTTTCTCATTTATTTCAATGATTGTCTGACATAAAACACTGAAGCAAAACATTAAAACATTACCATGTTCTAGGGGTGGGCGGTATGAGCAAAAATTTATATCAAGGTATTTTCCACTCTTCAGCCGGTATAGCGGTATTACGGTATGTTGCCATATGAGATAAAACATTTTGGAGTCACACTGTAGTAAACCTTTGTTAAATTACTGGCAAAATTTGTATTTTTAACCTTATGTTACTAATAAGTGAGGGATTGGACATAGACATGATTTTTTATCTTTTCCCATTTTTCCTTTAAAAGTGCCATATTGTGGATGGGTGGACTCATCTTCTTATGCATATTGTCACTAATATGGGAAGTATGAAAGTATGGAAATTAGTATAGTAATTTGCTGGTAGGCTATGTGCCTTATTACAATGTTTTACGCTACATCCAACAACTTTAAACCTGTGTGCTGTGTATATCTTGTGTCTGTTTGATTTATAAATATACAAAGAACAAGATTTTCTTTTTGTTGATAATATGAACATCTGATGGGAGATGCCATCTCACTTTAAATTATTATTAATCCCTGAACGCATTAATAAATGCAGTTTATTAATACAAGTTAGTTATATTAATAAATGCATTTATTGCATTTAAGTTAATTAACCAGCAGATTCACATTGCCAAAAACACTCCACTCGTTTTTTACGCGTAAATATGCACTATATTGTTTAATAGCCTCTCTAATTAATAAATCTGCATTAAGAAAACGAAATTTAGCATTAAAGGCTGTTTTTAATGTGTTTGGCATGTTGCTTACGTTATCCGCTAAAGGACTCTGAAAGCGTTATTCATTTAACCGTAACTGCTCAACCATTTGTGCTATCAAAAAACAAATTGTTCCTAAAAGAAGATAAATTGCACTTTTTGGCAAATTATGGTTTATTACGGTAATTTCTTGCTTTCCATCCTCCAATCGCTGCTGTTATCTGGAAAGCGCGTGCAGGGCGCAGTAGAGAGCAGATCTGAGTGAAAAGCGAGTAAAAACGTTAAACGCCTTTGAAGCAGTGAGGTAGAAAAAAGTATAAAACTGTTGACTCGACACAGCCCGACTGTTTAAGTTGATTTTCAATAAAGCAGTGTTGATTTTGTTCGCTTCTGGGTCCTCTTATGTTTCAGAACCTGGCAATGCTTAGGTAAGCCACGGGCAAAAGTGAGTGGGCCTGTAGTTTATCCTAGAATAAAATGACTTAAATATTAATTAAACCGTAGAGTAGAAATAAAAGTATAGACAAACTGCAAAAACAGTGATATCTTTACTTTGCAATTTTCGGCGAAGGCAAAAATAAAACACTGTCTAAACATGTTCAACCAACACAGAGCTCAATAAAGGCTGGACAAACCAGGCCAGCATAGACATTAAACTGTCTTATTCAGGCTAGTCAGCGGTGCAAAAACAGTTCACCGGAAATAAAGTAGGCTAAAAGTAACAGGAAATTGAAATAATGAAAACTCTCAGCAGAGCACGGTTTGAAATAAATAACAACACACTGCCTAATTTATATTAAATCTATACAGTGCAATCAGCCTGGTGGAAATTAAGCATTTGTGCCAAAAAATAGCAACTCATTTGAATTAAACAATGTAAATTAACCTATAAGGCATACATCTATACACAACACACCACTTAAGTTAGTTAAATCACTTCACGAGCAAAAATTAAGGAAATGAGTTAAACAACAGGCCTACCTTTGTTGTTTTCATTCTACAAAACAAGAAGCAAGCACCTGGGTTTAATGTTGAAAACAGAAATTATCTAATTATAGTCCAAAGAGTCACAGAGTTATTTTTCAAAAGGCACAGGTTTTTGAGGCGGGTAGCGCTTATTTATTTGAATTGGGTTGTACGTGGTTCATCAATTGCCGTTAGATCGGCGGGTAAACCTGTGTCAGGCTGACCGGGAGAGCGCACTGGAATTGCCGCCAGGTGAGCAAGCGGCAACCGGCGCCACTAGCGCCTGACTAGCCTTCTTGTGGGTTAATGAGTCTAAAGAACTGAGCTGGTAGGACTCGGCAGATGGAGGGTACTTGGATGGAGGCAGTGGCGTATCTTCTTCCTCAACTCTTGCTTTTTTAAATAACACATTAAAGAAACTTTAGCCATTATTGTGACGAAGCTAAAAAAGCAGTTAGCAAAGTTAGCAGGCTGGCTACCAGAGCCCACCGCTCTCCACAGAGTCTAGCTGTCAGAACCCCTAGCAACCAATTACGTGCGGAGGCTTCCTACAACTTGCTTTGACAATTCCATTTTATTTAGAAAGCAAATTAAACACACACCAGTCAACACTAAGTCAGGTTTATATTACTATATTTTCTTAAATACATTTGAAAAATAAAAATAAACTAAAAATGTATTTTAATTAAACTTGCCTGGGCGGGCCAGGGAGTTATGTGGGCGGGCCAGTGCCGCCCTGGCCCATTACTGGCTACGCCCCTGATTTACACTGTAATGTTTGTGTGGGATTTCTAAATGTGACGTACACGGTCACATTCAAATCGACTGTCACATAGGGGCAATGTAAAACATTCTCATGTTTAATACAGATTCCTACATTTTAAGCCCATTATGTGTTTTACCTCCCTATAAAATCAAGCTAAGACCAGCATAAGCTGGTAATATGCTAGTAATATGAATTGTAGAATGGTGAGGTTAATGATTTTCTTTGAGTTTGGTTTACTTAAATCTAAATTTAAGTGATGAACTTGAAAAACTAAGTTATCAGTATTAAGTTATTTTGTTAAAGGTGCAGTGTGTGATTTTTGAAGGATCTCTTGACAGAAATGCAAAATAATATACAAAACTATATTATCAGTGGTGTATAAAGACCTTTCATAAAGAACCGTTATGTTTTTTTACCTTAGAATGAGACGTTTTTATCTACATACCCAGAGGGTCCCCTTACATGGAAGTCGCCATTTTGTGCCGCCATGTTTTTTACAGAAGCTCTTAACGGACAAACTTTTTTACTAAGTTATCTTCAACTGTGATATGTTTGTCCTGCGGCGGCTACCGTAGCTTCTCTATGCATTTCAAAAGTGAAGGGTGAGCTGTAAACTGAGTTGTTGGTTGCAATTTGCAACCTCACCACTAGATGCCACTAAAATTTACACACTGCACCTTTAACTTTAAAAATACACAAGTACAAAGTTGTCATCAGTTTCCATACATTTTCTAAGTACTGCATATTCAAGTCATTACGTTAATAAAAGTTCACTGAAAATTTCACGAAAGCTCATTTTTTCTTAAATTTTGTGTCCGTGCACTTTATGTTTTTGATCTGCTTTTCCTCTCTTTTATGGAGCAGGGATCAATGACGCTTAACATTCCATCACCTTGGATTATGGTGGGTCGATATAAGATGTCAGTTATACAAATGTATAATATGGAGAGATCGAGAACCTTCTTTTCTGGTGATCACCGGTCAGAAGCAGCCTTGTATACTGAACCTGTGATCATTCAAAGAGACGAGCTTCCTTTCCCTCCAGTAACTGAAGTTTGTGTTGATCACTTCTTTGGAGATTTACTTAATCCATTAGCTGTTATTCTCCAGGGAAGCTCTGGGAGCGGCAAATCATCCATAGCACAAAAAATCATGTTAGACTGGGCATCTGGAAAATATCCAGAAAAATTTAATCTTGTTTTTTATTTGAAGTGTGAAAAGCTGATGTGTTTCTCTGAAGAGATGAGTTTGATTGATCTCTTGAGCTGGAGTTGCAGTTTAACTTCAAATGAGATCTCAGAGATGTTACAGGAGTCAAAAGTGCTCTTCATTATTGATGGATTTGAGGAGCTTAGATTCACACAAGACATTTTTTACACCCCGCCACCCACTGATTTACACCAGAAAGTACCACCTGAAGTCTCTGTTTGTGCACTGCTGAAGGGACAAATCCTGCCTGACTCTTTCCTGCTGGTCACCACCAGATCTTCAGCTACACAGAGTCTGAACAATTTAATTAACAGACCTCAATGTTTCACAAATACAATTGTTGGCTTTTCTAAAAAGAAGATAGAGGAGTATTTCCAGAAGTTTTTTCAGGATGAGGTACTCTTCAGGAAAGCTTATGAGTCTGTTGGGTCAAATGAAACCATGTTGACTGCCTGCTCCATTCCTGTTATCTGCTGGGTCATCTGCACAGTTATCAGAGAAAGATTCAATGATGGTGCAGATATAACAACAGATCTGGAAACAACCACATCCATATATGTTGAGTTTGTGTCCACTTTACTGGAGCATCATGGTCAGGGTTTGAATGAGTCTGTCCCAAACCTACTGAGGAGTCTTGGTCAACTGGCAGAGAGAGGGATGCTGGAACAACAAGTTCTGTTTGATGAGAAAAACATCCAAGAAACAGTCCAAGATCCAGTTAACAATCCATTCTTGAACAAATTCCTATTGGAAAGAAGAATCAAGCAAGAGACAATGTTCAGATTCATACATCTCAGCTTTCAGAAGTTATTCACTGCTCTGTACTTTGTCTTATTGGATGAAGATGAGTCTCAGAAGAAAGTCAGAGAACTTCTTCACACTGTAGAGAGAGGATGGGCTTTGTCCTCTTGGTCTGCTGCTGAGTTTTCAAACAGAGATTCAGAAATAAGAAAATCAAATCAGTTACAGTCTGTGATTTTGTTCCTCTGTGGTCTCTGTAAGAATGAAACGATCGACTCATTCTTTAAAAAGCACAATGTGACTGTTAGTATCAACATAGAAACCCAGCTGAAGGAATGGATCCATCAGTGTTCACTGAGATATCAACATGAAAACATGATGTTCATTCTTCATTGTCTCTATGAGCTTCATGAGAGGAGCTTCATTGGGAAAGTTTTGGGAGATTTGGTTCTGATCGATCTGTCCAACATTTCCCTACACAAGACAGACTGCTGGGTGCTGCGGTTTTGTTTTCAGTGCTGTGAACGCATCAGAAACCTGAGACTCAATGTTACATCTGATCATCTGAAGATACTTCAGCCTGCATTGTGTAGTTGTGAAGAGCTGAGGTGAGTGAAGATCAGACTGTTTGTCCTATCATGCAACACATTAATACTCAATAATATACTGCAACATTTTCATAATTTGGTTATTTTCATAATTTTCATCATGTTAGTTTTGATGTTAAACATGAAACACACCTTTCATTGAGCAAACAGCAAGAGTGTCTGATAATGTCTCTGTTCACTTTCAAAGGTTGATATTTGATCACATTTTAGATGATGTTGGGGATTTCATCTTGGCTCTTGGAGACCGAAAGCTTATGAATCAGCTGATGTAATAGATTAAAATTATTGTGAACATATAAACATTAATAAACATTATTGTATTACATGCAGAAAGTATGCCAGTAATGGGCATTAGAGTGAATATTATGCCAACACCATTTATTGCCAACACAGATGCAGTTCTGTAATTATTAAATGGAAAACCTTTTTTTAATTGTCAGGATAAAAGTGGATAAAAACAAGAACAGAAGCTGTCCAGAGATCATTGGATCAGTTAAAGACGGTGTCGTCACGTAGGAAACTATAATAGTTTAACATCACATCATTCATTCATGCCACTGATACAAAGTTTATATTTTCAAATTTATATGCAAGACTTGATGTTTAGCACAGGCCAAAATTAAAGTTGGTTATGTCTGCTTGTATTGCAGATTGTCCGTTAGCTGCTCCAAAATCTCAATTTTTAGACCAATACCCTTAGATTTAACTCTGATTTGTCCTCGTCCAGTGATTTGCACAATAAACTGGAGAGACATTCTGCAGACGTTCATGAGATGTACAAAAGAGTGAGAAACTTACATTTTTTTAAAAATTTTAAATATACGACTTAGCCTTTACTGCTTTTTGAGTCTTTCTTTCTGTTTCTATTTTGTGTGTTTTATCATCACAGACCTGAAGGTTCTGATAAAGAGGTTGTTGCTCTGTTACAAGTCCTGCGCTCTTCATCTGGTTTAAAGAAAATTCATCTGCAGGTGGACATCTTGAGTGACACACTGGTCCACACAATCATTTCCCTTATCCAGACCTGTCCCAGTCTCAGAGAATTTGGGTAAAATTTCTGTTTTATACCTGTATTAAAATCTTTTAATAATCATTAATCGTCAATCTAGAGTGAAAGGTGAATAGTGATAAAGAAAATAAAGGTAAATGTTTTGGTTTCAGGATAAAAGCCATATTGACATTACAACAGGAGGTAATCCAGACCCTACAGGAATCATTAACGGACATGGATTGGATGCTCAACATGTAGGAGTATATATATAATCTCTCTGTTTTCTGTTTCATCTGTTGAATCTTTATTTCTTTCCAAAAGAGAAATTCCAACAAATTGAACACAACAACGTTGCTGTAAAATGCATACTGTTATTTTCTTTAGCTGGAGGAAATCTTTGTTGCTAACGCGTGACAAAGATTCAACAGAGGAGGAACTGAAGACAGAATACAGTAAGGAATTTTTGTTTATAACAACTAAATTACTGCTGTTTGTAATACTACCAATAATTATAACTTAAACCAATTGAGATACTGTGACAGGACCTAAAAAGGGTTCAGCAATTCTTATGCAAGCTCATTGTTTTCTGTAACTGAAGCAGCTCATTCCCGCAGTATTTTGATGTCACAAATCAATTGGTCTGCGCAGTGACGCATAGTTTACACTTATATTGCACTGAGGTTGGCATATAAATAATGGCACATCTGGGTGAAATGAAATTTATAAAGGGCTTCATTATTTTATAAACATCCTGTAAATGTATAAATGTAAACTGTTGAGTTGCGATCTGTGGCTTGGCAGGAATTTGAGCAGCATCCAGAGTCACAGCAGACAGCCGCTGCCAGATACCGCCGGTTGTGTACATTTATAGAAAAAATTGTTGTTTATATATACAGCGGGGAAAATAAGTATTTGACACATCAGCATTTTTATCAGTAAGGGGATTTCTAAGTGGGCTATTGACACAAAATTTCCACCAGATGTAGCCATCAAGCCAAATATTGAAGTCATACAAAGAAATCAGATTATTTAAGTATCCAAGTTGAGTCATAATAAATAAAGTGAAATGACACAGGGAATAAGTATTGAACACATGAAGAGAACAAGGTGCAAAAGGTATGCCAGAAGATCACTTGATATCTGTCAGTATTGAGAGAGAAACCCTGCCCCCTATCAGTACTAATTGATATCTGCTTTAGTCCTAATTGGTGACCTATAAAGGCTTCTCATTACCCAGGAGGCACACAGGAAAGACTTCATGATGGGTAAAGGAGAAAAAGAGCTATCTCAAGATCTTCATAATCTTATTGTTGAAAAGCATTTTGATGGGAATATTTATAGGCGCATTTCCAGAATGCTGAGTGTTCCTGTGAGCACTTTGGAGGCCATTATCCGGAAATGGAAAGAGTATCACTTTACCATAAACCGGCCATGATCAGGAGCTCCATGTAAGATCCCTGTCCGAGGAGTCCAAAGAATAATCAGGGGAGCCAAGAACCACTCGGGCAGAACTTCAGTAACGTCTTGCATCAGCAAGGTAATTCATGCACGCTCACCATGCAAGACTCCATTGCTAAACAAAAAGCCTGTTGAGGCTCGGTTAAAGTTTGCGAAAGAGCATTTGGAGAAGCCTGTGGATTATTGGGAGACTATAGTATAGTCAGATTGAAGTAATATTGAACTTTTTGGCAGTCATTCTACACACTATGTATGGAGAAGAAATGGCACTGCCCACACCACCCCAATAACACCATACCAACAGTTAAGTTTGGGGGTGGAAGCATCATGGTTTTGGGGCTGCTTTTCAGCAAGGGTACTGGCAGACATCATATTACTTAAGGCAGGATAAATGGAGAAATCTACCAGGACATTCTGGATAAAAATCTGCTGCCATCTACCAGAAAGCTGAAAATGAAAAGATGGTGGACATTTCGGCAAGACAATGATCCCAAACACAAGGCCAAGGAACAATAAGTGTTCAGTGAATCACCTGTCCTAAATCCCATAGAAATCTATGGAGTGAACTGAAGATCAAAGTTCATTAAAGAGGCCCAAGGAACCTTCAACATTTAAGGTCTTTTGTGTGGAAGAATGGGCCAAAATCACTCCTGAGCATTGCAGATGACTGGTCTCTCCATCAAGAGGCACCTAGAAGCTGTAATCACCATAAAGGCTTTTCTACAAATTATTAAATAAAGTGCATGTGCCCAATACTTATTCTTTGTGTCATTTCACTTTATTTATTATGACTCATTGTGTATACTTAAATGTTCTGATTTCTTTGTATGAATTCAATATTTGGCTTGATGGCTACATCTGGTGGAAATTTTGTGTCAATAGCCCATTACTGATAAAAATGCTGATGTGTCAAATACTTATTTTCCCCGCTGTATTTATATATATATATATATATATATATATATATATATATATATATATATATATATATATATATATATATATATATATATATATATATTCCTCAGCATTTATGAATAAAAAGAGATTTAATGTTTTGTTTTTTAGTGGAAGAGGCTCTGGTGTCTGTGTCTTCCTCAACATTACAAGCACCTGGACCAACGGTGAGCCTCACCAAAATCCTTTTAGGGAAGTTGCACCACTTTGTGGTCATGTATGCAACTCCCCTGGAAAGTTTTTTCAGTCATGCAAGACTAAAATCCTATCTACCTGAATATCACAGTACGATATAAAAACTATTTCTGAACAACAATTAAATCTGACATTAACTTTTGTTTCTCAAGTTCAAATTTTTGAGGTTGCCCTATACTGCACATGTGCACAGGTTGGCAAGTGTCTTACGAGACTGTACAAAGATCCTCCCCTAGAGAATTGTCAGTCTTTTATCTAGTCTCTTTTTTTTTGGAAAGCAAGACCTACGTTTCTAGAGTAGCCATATTGAGCATTGGATTTCCCTCATTCATGGTAATATCAATGCCTCATCTTGTTAATAACGCTATATTGTTTGAGTAGGAATGTAATATTACACTATATCAGCACGGCTGTGATTAGGCCAGAGATTAAGCCAATGTTACATTTAACCTTTATATTAAAATATTAATATGTTAAAATAATAATAATACAATTGGGAATTATAATTTACCAATATAAAATGGCATATTCAACTAAATAAATTGTTTTGTTTCTTTCTTCATTGCAGACCTCCATGTTCACACCTGAACTCACTGATAGAGATGAAGTCAAAGGAGAAAATACACACAGGTATACAACATTCCTATTTTTTATAAAAATTTATTTGATGGGAAATTATGAAAACAAGGATACAACTAAACTCATTTCCTAGAGCTATAATAATTCCTAGGGAGGTTCAGTCCATCCATTGTAGTGATGAAATAAACTTGATTTGTTTGCTTTAATTTGCAGCATTATATATTCAGTTGTTCATAATGCTTTGAATTTTCTAAACAAACACATCCTCAATCCTCAATGATGTGTTTTTGTTGTTTAGGTTTTTTTCTCCACATGGTGGTCAGTTTCAGTGCAGTTTGACCAAACTTGTGTTTGTAATGGAGGGCAAAGGAGAGATGTTGTATAAAATTGTACCCTGGGATCCACGGCTATTAGATGGTTTGGGTCAGATGCAGCCTGCAGGTCCCTTGTACAACATTGACTGTTTTGAAGGTTCAATCTCACAACTGCATCTCCCACACTGTGAAATTTTTTCAGGTATGTCTGTGCATTGATTTTTAATGGACACTTTGGTCTGTTATTGGATGGGACAGGGAAAAGTTTAAAGGATCAGGACTTGACACAAGCTGTATTCATATTGGGTCACCTGTACGCAAGCTTCACGTTGCATTGGGCTCTGGGACATGTACACGACCAGTCAGATATATGACATATGTCAAAATTGCATTTTAAAATAACACATTTATTTTTATTAAATCACTTTAAACTGGTTTCAATTTGTTAAATGTCTTTTACAGGGGAGAATAAAGTCAGTTTGGCTGTAGCACACATCACTGGTGATAATGTAGAAGTGTTGCAGCCACTCAAAGTGAGCAGCACTCATGTGATTATTAATATCACAGAGTTTTCTCTGTTTGGACTCATAAAAAAGATCATATACCCTGAATTACCTGTTCGGTCCCAAGTGTTGTTTTTTGTCCGTCAAACATCTGTGAAACAGAAAGAGAAAATACTGGATGTCCATTTGCTTCCAAGGAATGTCCCAGTGTCAGAGGTACTGTACGCCTAACTGCAAGTGTTTTTGTTAATTCAATATTATTATATTTTCTCCTATGCAAATTATTCATGCAGTGAAATATGACTTTCATAACTGAAATTGACAGCTTCTTTGTTCTTTCATTAAGGTAAAAATCCAACACAAGGAGAATCGTCACATTCAGACCAGTTCAAAATGTCGTCTGACTCCAGGTAGAGAGTACAGTCTGTGTTGTCTACCAGAGGGACTTAAAGTACAACCAGAGGTAATGTTATGACTATGAGATAACTTTAAAACTGATCTGACTGTGCTTTAATGTAAATTGATGTGAAATGTTGATGAAAATCTTGATTTAGTATTTGATTGATGAGGTTTTAGCACAGTTCTTACATAATGTGTAATTTATCATTAGCTATGTTTCAAAGCAAAACATCTGTTTGTACATGTGACCGTCATGTTAACACCTCAATTGATCCTGTAAGTAATGATCCCACCTAAAGTACCTGCTGTATATGTTCATGTCTTAAACATCTTTGGGTGGTTTCTCAGACAAGGCTTATCCTAGTCTCAGACTTAATAGCATGTTTAATCTGTCTTCATGTAAAGATCTGTTGTATAGGACTTGATGTTGATATCCCTTAATGCATACTTGAGGCACCGATGAGACTCTGTGGGATGGTCAACTGAGTGACCCTCTGCCACACAACTCCTCAGCCCTTCCATCTCCTGAGGTTGCTCCTTTCTCTTAACTAAGTGCATAAACCCTTTACATGACCTAACCTCAATCTCTAATGCCACAATCTCACCACGACCCCACCATACATGCCAACCCATTTGACTAAGGCCAGAAGCCCCACTGTCGTCGTTAATGCAGGTTCAGTGCAAATGGTTCTGTATGGCATACTATTTACCGCAATACACAAGAAAATGCCAAAATCTCACCCTAACCTGACCATGTGCGCCAACCCGTTTGACTAAGGCCAGAGGCCCCACTGTTGTCGTTAATTCAGGTTCAGTGGCAAACGGTGGCAAACTATCTACCAAAATTACTCAGCAAACATGCGTCCCAGGTTCACTCCCTAGGTGCCATCAACTCACTTGAAGACCCAGGCAGAGTCTTTTCTCTTCACCCACAGCCACTGGCTTACCTCTTCTGCAGCCGCGAAGAGGTCTTTGACTGTCTGCCGGTGGGCCTTTCCTTGCACTTTCATCTTCCCGAGTAGCCTGGATGTTGAGGCGTACCTTCACATTCCAGCCTTGTTGTTGCGCATCTGTTGCAAGTTCAGCGTACCTCAGCCTTTTCCTTTCATAGGCCTCCTCCACTGAACCCTCCCTGGGCACGGTGAGCTCGATGATGTAGACAAGCTTTAGCGAGGTTGACCACAGAACAAGGTCTGGGCGCAGGTTGGTGGCTGCAACTGGGATGATGGGGGAGGAAGGGCATTCACACTTGTCCGTCAACTTTCCAACACTGCAGCAAAATACTTCAGCACCTAGTTGTGCCGCCAGGTGTAACGAGCTTGGGTGAGGCTGATCTTGCATCCCACTAAGATGTGCTTCAGTGTTGTTAGACTTGGGCATAGATGGCATGCGGGGTCCTCGGCGTACCATTGGCTTAGGTTTGCAGGAGAAGGCAGGACATCGTAGGCAGCCCTGACGGTAAAGCTTGCCCTCATAGCCTCCATCTCCCACAGCTCCTTCCAGGAGATCTTCCTTTTCTCCACTCCTTCCCATGCCATCCACTGCCCGTGCTTTGCCTTTGCCACAGCTTGGGTGAACCTTCTTGCTTCCTCCTCCCGACGTACCTCCTGGACCACCATCTTGCGGTTCTGAGATGGAGAGGCCTTGCTCCACACTGGTGTACTGGCCCCAAGTCTAAGACCACTCCTCCCCTCCTGCACTCGGCCCACTATGTTTTGTGTCTGAGTGCTATCTTTGCCTGCTAAGTTGCAACGGGGTCGACTTCCTTCCGTTGGCCAAGCTGGGAGCAGCTTGGGCTACAAATGGATTACTCGAATCCAGTAGCATCATCTCCAGTCTGACTTTGGAACACTTGTACTCCTCTACCTGGTAATGGGCAGGTGTAGCATCCCTTTGCCACAAAGCCCAATACTGCTGAGGCACCTGGGAAGGCCAAGCCACTTCCTTACATATGAGCTGACCAATCTCTCCAGCTTTTACAACTTTGAGAGCGGGACTTCATAGAGGGTTAGTAGCCACAGGAGACAAGTAGTCCATACTGCATGCACCAGAGCTTCAGCTTGCCCGGAAGCAGGGTTCTGTCGATGTTCTCCAGGCCACTGTCTACCTCCTTCCTAAGCTGCTCTACTTGTTCTTTGTCTTTAAGGGAGGCATCATACCAACAACCTAGGCTCTTCACTGGCTTCTCGAAGACAGTTGAGATGGGTTCCTCTCCAATGTGGAAGCGGTGGTCTGATAGCTTCCGCTTAATGATGGAGATACTTCTGGACTTGCTCGGCTTGATCTTCATGCAAGCCCGCTCAATGTTTTCCTGGAGCTTACTTAATAGCCATACAGTGCAAACCTTGGTTGTGGCAAGAGTTGTGAGGTCATTCATGTAGGCAAAGTTGAGGCACCAATGAGACTCTGTGGGATGGTCAATTGAGTGACCCTTTACCACACTACTCCTCAGCCCTTCCATCCCCTGAGGTTGCTCCTTTCTCATTACTCAGTGCATATACCCTTGAAATGACCTAACCTCAATCTCTTACGCCACAATCTCACCACAACCCGCCCATACACGCCAACCCGTTTGACTAAGGCCAGAGGCCCCATTATCGTCGTACATGCAGGTTCAGTGCCAAACGGTGGCAAACTATCTACCGCAATTACCCAACAACACCGGTCTATTGTATAGGACTTGATGTTGATATCCCTTAATACTTACCTGAGGCATCGTTGAGAAAGCTGGGCCTTTCCTCGCACTCCCATCTCCCTGAGTAGCCTGGATGTTGAGGTAGCTATGAACCCTCTGCAACCTACTTCTATTGGGCAGACATTCACGTTCCAGCCTTGTTGTTGCGCATCTGTTGCAAGTTTAGCGTACCTCAGCCTTCTCCGTTCATAGGCCTCCTCCACTGCACCCTCTCAGGGCACGGTGAGCTCGATGGTGTAGACAAGCTTGAGCGAGGCTGACCACAGTACAAGGTCTGGTCTCAGGTTGGTGGCTTCAATTTCAGCTGGAAATCAGAGTTTCTTGTTCAAGTCTGCCAACAGCTTCCAGTCTTGTGCTCTGCCCAGCTGACCAGAGTCTGATCTTATGGTGCTAAGGTTGGCTTGACCCTCACCACCCTGAACAAATGGTGTTGGCTACCACTGGGATGATAGGGGAGAAAGGGCATTCACACTTGAGATCAACATGTTGCAATATAGTATCTTAAAAATAGTAAATATAGCGGTATAGTATCTTAAAATATATCCGTGCCATTGTTTTGTCCCAAGATGCACACCAAAAATGTTTTTGTAAGGCATGTTTGTAAAAACTAATGTCCTAATATAAATATTAAGCCAAGTCCTGGATTAACTAAACCCTGTCCGAGAAACTGCACCCTTAGGGTTTAAACACCCTAAAATAATTTAAAAATAAATTAATAACTTTTGATTAAAACATTAAAATAAGGTTTTATTGTTTAAGGGTATACCATATACAAATAGTGCTTTCATAATTGGCAATCAGATTAAATTCAGTTGAACTGAGGAAAATGTGTGCTTAAAAACATGTATCTAGATAATCCCAATTTTCATTTTTCAGAATGAATTGTTTGAGTTTGATTTTGACCCAAACTTTCATCCCACATTTGAAGTGATTCTGGATGTAAACATTGAGGAGATAAAGCTCAGTCTGTTGGATAAAACCGATGAAGAGAAAATAGTTTGGACACCACGCCAAATCTTTTTTACAGGTATAAAACTTATCTGTGAATAAAGCTTGTTGTTGACACTATACAGATTTGTACATTTTTTAATGGCTCACTTACTTCTCATTTGTTGAGATGTTCATGATGTTCGAGATCTCTCAGTGATCAAATGTTTTGTTTTATTTCAATAGAATCAGGTTCCAGTACTGACTCTACTGCTATCATAAAGGACACGGGTATTAAATCCTACATTTTCACAATTCAATATTATTTTGTTTATATCATAAATGTATCAACTCTTATAACAAGTGTCTTGATCTTTTTCTGCTTGAATCAGAATCTGAATTTGTGGACAACAATAGAGATGAACTCATTCAGAGAGTCACGTCTGTGATGGAGATAGCTGACTGTCTGAGGTCAAAAAAGATGATTACAGATGAAATGTGGAGTGAAGTTCATGCTGAGAATACCCACAGAAAACAGATGAGAATCTTGTACATGGTGCTGATCTCAGGAGGTTCTGTTGTAAAAGCAGAATTTTACAAACTACTGAAGGAGAAGGAACCTCATCTAGTAGAGAGCTTAGAGTCGTCATCATCCACTAGTCCTCAGTAATACAGACAGAGACATGTGGATGATCCAATGTTGTTACGAGTATGTTTTGATATTGCCACAGTGTTTATATTTGATAAACTGCTTTCAAGGTGACATAAAAATGTGTTACCTCGAATTATACTTTCATTAAAAATTATGTCATTTACAACATGTACTGCGTGTGTGTGTGTGCGCGTGTGTTGCACATGAAGCTTTCTACCCAGATCACAAATATTAATTCCTTTGGTTTGGTTGAATGATACTTAATCTCACACAGAATACATCAGTCTGAATCAGTCGATGTCCTAAACATTATTTTATCATAATAATGATCTCTCACTCTTAATAACTTTGGAGACCCTAAGCCACATCTCACTAATTGTCTCCAACTAAGAATGACAGGAAATGGAAACTACAAATTAAATTCTCTGTATTTAAAATGTGTATGTCCATACTAATACATCAGCAATGCAGATGCTTAAAATCAACAAAATGGACTTAAACACTTATATACTCCACTAATATTGACAGTCTTGGTCAATATTAGCAAAGAAATGACACCACCGGACTGCTCATTCAACCGTACAGAACGTAAATTTCACTTAACCAAACCTTTTCCTGAAACCTTGGCATTGGTGTATTCTGTCAGTAACTATTTACCATAAATGCTTCTCAATATTGCATAACTGATTTTTTTATCTTTAGCAGTTAATTCTTAAATTATTTGTGTTATGAGAAATAAGGTTTTCATCTTATAAGAAACAGAAAATATTCTGCCATGAATTCAACTGAGTCACTTCTATTTTGTATTCTTTTCACTTTAGTTTCCATCTTTTCTATTCTTTTGTCATTATGTGCCTGGGCTTCTACTTTCAAAGCTAGGTATTAATTGAGTTATTAACAAAACCAATAGTAATCAAATTCAGAGGAAAGTATGCAATGTACAGTAATAAAAGAGTAATTTTTTTTTTTTATTAAACAATATTCATGTACAAACAATAAGGCAATAATAGTATTTGTTAACATTAAACGTACAAATCAGGTGCAGATGTATAAAACAACAATACACATACACAAAAATTATATAAAAATTAAATAATAATTAAATGCAAAATAATAATAATAATAAAAAATAATAATAATAAAAATAATAATAAGGGGCTAGGGTTTTTCTTCTAAATCATATTCACATATGATGGACACGAGACTAGTTACATTTTTCTTCTTAATCACTTTAAGGGCTTTAATAAATGAAACAAATTCAGCATGAAAAGCATAAAACCTCAGTATCACCTTTCGGTATATTAATGTTCTTTAATATACTCTTATTACCATTTGTTTAGACTACTTGCAGCTCCAGAGTCCAGACATGCAAGCCCCGCTGAAAACACAGCGTTCGATCGTCGTCGTCTTGTTATTTTTAACAGCGGTTGGCATCCAGCTTATTTGTGCACTACCGCCACCTTCTGTTCCGGGGTTCCGGTTCAATAAGCTGTCAATCAAAATTTCACAAGCCAATAAGAGCGAACCGGTGTTAAGCCTGCCCCTCACGAGAGGTTTGCGTCAAAATGGAGAACGTAAATTTGCAAAGGGCAAACGAAAACTTGGAAAGCGAAAACGAAAACACTTGCAGCACATTCAAAACTATGTTTAGTGTAAGTGAAACGTAGAAAACCATAAACAAAGAATGCAGTATATTTAAAGATGATGTTAATTTTTTTGCTAGTTAGTTTATTGTTTTTATTTTCAGAGTGTTTTTTTTTTCTTTTATCAATGTATATTTTTGTTTGTTTTTGCAAAAGTTGCATTTGTTTTATTTGACACACATCTAATTCCATAGGTGTGCTTCTGCTAAACTAATGAAAGGAACGGTGGACCAAAATATCTTTTATCTTGGTACTGAAACATTGTACTCTTAAATTTAAGGAGGAGAAGGTATTTAAATACATCACGGAAATTTGGTAGTCACATTTCTGGTAATATCATTCTAGAAACCATGGTTACCATGGGTCTGATGCCCATTCCAACTAAAACATTAAGGGCCCTATCTTGCACCCAGCGCAATTGACTTTGTCAGTGACGCATGTATCATTCGTATTTTGCACCGGCGCACAGCGGGGTTTACCCTCCACAGTCGCACGTCGGCAAACTAGGGAATGAACTTGCGCTCCCTGGGCGGTTCAGCGCAAAAAAGAGGCTTGTTCCGGCGCAAACCATCCCTGATGCTATTTTGCAGTTTCAAAAAACAATTGCGCCACTGACCAGAAAAAAAAGCAAATCATAAATTGTTACACTTAAAAATATTAATACATGAGATAAGGGGAATCATTGTGGTGAGCATTGTGGTGATAGTTTTTATTTATTGTGTGGCTACGTTAAAAAATTCTCATGCAAATAACGATTAAAATATTTTCATAAGTTTGTTGTGTGGCTGTATTACGTTTATTTTATGTAAATAATAATTAAAATGTTTTCATAAGAAACCTTAATGTATATGAACTTGATTTGTAAGAGTACTTTGGGGTTGGACCTTGCTTGCGTTTCTTGGCTCCGATTTCAAAGCCCCCAAACCCTTTCAGCGGTGAGGGTGGACGCAGCGATGACCTCTGCTGGCGTCTGTGTAGAGGCAGATCCACCTCCCGTTACACGGCGTGCCCGATTTATGCTGGCAAGCTTGGGATTCCCCCGTCTCCTGACATCATTGTAGCGCTTGGCGCAAAGATGGGGATGCCAGCTGATGAGATAACTGTGGCTATTTCCTCTCACGCCTGTTTAACCTACGCTGATTTGGGAGGGTTTCCACTATCCCCATACAAAACAACTTCTCTGTCTTTGACTGCTCTTACAAGAACGTGGGTCTCCTCGGCTGTGAACCGCTCCTGGCGTACGCCTGGTAAATCTGTCATAATAATAGCAACCCGCCATGGAACTTGCGCCCTTGCGTTTAAAGGGAATGTTGGATAGTGTTCTGATTGGTTTATTTGACGTTATGCCTAAACCACACCTATGAATAATGAACCTACTTCAGACCAACCCCTTATTGATTTGCGCCCAGCGCAAGAGTTATTTCTCACGCCGGGAAAATAGCAACAGCGCCCAAGATCCGCCCACAAACTCACTTGCGCGTTGCGCTTCGCACTTGCGTTTCAGATCGTTAAAATAGGGCCCTAAATGTTCATGATTCAATTTGATAGAACTAATAAAATTCTACCTTCTGTTCAAATTTCATGCAAATATCTGATAAAATGAGATAATTACAAGCAAAAACGTGTGAATAAGCAGCATTTTCGTTCGTTCATAGCCTATATAAATATTTCCTCTGATTTCTAATATTAAAAATATCATAACTTTCTCATTCCTCAACGGACTTTTACAAACCAGGTCTCTTTGTAAAGGAAAATGTCTGCTCGGTCTAGTCATGTGATATATTTTGAGCTTTAGGTTTTGTTTTTGAAAAATTTACGTTTCCGTATGTTGTGTGCAGTGGAAAGGCGGCTTTGACGTCACATGCCAATCGGTCTGCGCGGCACCGCAAGAAGCGCCGAGCGTTAAGTCAAATAAGACAAGTGTCAGAAAATTACCGAGGTCCGGACCTCGGGGATCTTAATGGTATATAGACCATTTTAAAAGATGTAAACAACACTGGTCCAGAAACACTTCCTCTTTCAGTTTGTGACTGTTTTTTTATTTTTTTTATTTCACATATATCATTATCTTTAAGATGTTTGTTTAACTTTTTGATTCAGTTCTATATGTTTTGTTGGTTGTATTTTATCCCAACGTTTATCTAGTGTTACTGATACTGAAACAGGAAGTGCTTCTGGACCAGTGTTTTGAAATGGTCTATACGGCCATACATGTGAAGAGTTCACTCAATTTTGTTAGTGATCTGAAAACTAAACGCTATGTATACTGAGGAGACAATGCACTTAGGCCTACTTTCAGTTTCTGTTTCAGATATGGGCTGTCCTTAACAGGTAGATATAGCAAGTAGACTACATTATACTTAGCGCACTCGTACCGATCAGTATTTCCAGTGGACTGCAGTGAATGAGTGTTTTGAGTGGGTCGATTTCACAGTCATGTGATAGTCTGTAAGTCAACTTCTTCCTGATTCCTGATTAGTCACGATCGGGTTGGGCTTCATAGGACGACAAACAAAAATGATAAATTATCGATTTGTGGCTTAATTTCCATATAAACATAAGGAAATCTCCTCCATAGTTGTGCTGTATCTGGGTGCGTTTAAAGCACAAAATAAAGTCGACCTTTCACGATGACGGACCCTTACGGTAAGTGGACAAGTTTAATTTAATTTAAATGTTTCATTTTTAAAAGCAAACTTTTTTAGAACCCTCTTTTTAAATACATTTCAGTAACACTAAAGAGACAGGATTTTAGCTAAACTTTGTGAGGGGGCACTGCAGCACGTTCAAACACATTCTCTGAGTTGCAATGTATAAACAACATGACATGTTATCAACATGCATTGCATTTTTATAACTGTATACTTTTGCACTATGGACGTAACGTTGACACTGTCTAAATGTGTTGATTTCTTTAGCCTATGAAAGGTTTTAATTAACTGACATTATATCATGGGACATTGTTAAAAAAACACACTGGACTAATTTTAAATCCAAAACATTTAGTCTTGACTAACATTTCGTCATTTAGTGCTGTAGGAAGTAAGAGCAAAGGGGCCCCTTAGTGAAAGTGGAAGTGGAAAAGAGAGTCACATTCACGTTTACATCTGGTATTTAAATCTGTCACTTTGGTTAACTTTCAACCATTGTTATTCTGATTCTGGCTGTGAGCAAGTACCTCTGCTGTTGTTTAAACATGAGCAGGAGAAAGACTGGTTTAAATTGATGCAAACTAATATTAGGTCAGAGCAACTTTCACATGCTCGCAAAATGAAGTAATGAAAGATTTGGAGAGCAGCGACTTTGGTTTTATCAATGAAAGATAGCGCTGTACACTGTGTGTTTACGCTAGAAGTCAGAAAAGATGTAAAACATTGTGCTCAGTACATTACACAGTACATCACACAGTCTCCTGTGGCTGTTTGAAAACATTTCTATGGAGTGAATTTTGTGCCATATTTAAACAAACAAATCCAGCATGTTGCAAACAAACTCAATCCGCTTTGCAAAGGGAAACTAGACTCGCAAACAAGCAGAAAAAGCTTTGCAAATACAAAAGGCAATTTGAGAGAAAATGCAAAGTTTTTCTCATTCTGCTGGTCTCACTGAATTTATTGAAAGTGCTAATAATAGTAAATGTCTGTTAATCGTAAACAAATTCTGTGTGTACTAATAACAGACATTAATTATTATTACACTTTCACTAAATTCAATTATATTAAAGGTCACGTTCTTACTGATCCCATTTTTTCAAACCTGCTGTTAGTTAATAACACCTGCAAAATGATAAAGCTGAAAAGTTCACTGTCAGGCAATATATTTTCTTTAACAGAATTCCCCTTTCAAAGCCTACAGCGAAAGGCCGGTTTGGATTACAGCCCTCTACTTCCCAGTTGAATCCAACAATATAAGAGTTTTTGACTAAACTCCGTCCACAGGAATACGTCAGTCCCCAGCTAAGCTCAAACTGCTCTGCTAAGCTAAGCTAAGCTGCTGTCAAAATGTCAAAATTTAAGGAGGGACTTAGAACAAGGAAGACATCAGCCCATTTTTAGGACAGTGAAAACCGCATTATACAGTAGGCTTGGGCGGTAATACGGTAATATGGTATACAGTGGGATCTAAAAATAGCAAAGGTATCAGTTTCAATACCATCAAACCGGCATAAAAACCCAATGCACTTATATAGCAGACAAGGATCAAATATTAAATTAGGGATGGCGAAAACTAAAAATTTTCTTAACCAACCACCGAGCCATTAAAGGTAAGGTAACACATTTGATCCTGAAACATTTTTAGTTAAGCTGGTTAAAAGTCTCCTCACATCCTGATAGCAATCACTGTGCTAAGTTGTTAAAATGTTTTTGTAGAAATTTATTTCATCTGTGAAAGGCGTAGGACCAAAAAATGTTCAACCAATCATAGATTTTGGTCCGAATGGACGTTGCCTTTTTTGTCCCTTATACGTAAGCGTAATTTGAATGCCCACAGCGAATTTCATGTAGACTTGAATTTAGAGACAAAGACAACTTTGAGTGATGAATAGTTTACCCATTGAAAGTGACTTCATTTTTTAGCTGTTGTTGTCTGTCCAGCTAATCAGTGTGCTATAAATCTTTTTTACAGAGCACATCCGACAGAAATTAAGATTTGATATCCCACATCTCCAAGGTTCAGTAAATGGAAAATTTAAATGCCATTTTTCACTTTTAGATTTTTTGGAATTTTTAAAGTTTGAGAGGAGAATGATCATGTGATAAAAACAATCAGCGTGAGAGGTGCCTATAAATGGCTGTCCTTCACCTCTGTCCTGTGACAGTTTTTGGCAGCATCCGTCCTCCACCCCATTGCCTCGGGATGTGGTGGATTTCCATAATGAAACTATTGTAAAAGAGTAAAAAGAATTCTCTTTGAATTTCATGTAGACTTGAAATTGGAGGCAAAGGCAACATAAAAAATAAATTTGGTAACACTTTATTTTACGACCCGCAAAGTACCGCGTAATTAAACCGAATTTACAGCGTACCTATTTGTAACAACAGGGTACCTCTACAGTACGTACTTGTAGGTATAAGGGAATAATATTTTAAGTTTGGGGTAATAAGGGGGTAAGAATATGAAGAATTATAAATCATTTATACTATATTTTATAACAACAGGGTACCTATTGTAATATTACGTGGTATGTATGACTTAGTCAAGTCTATGGGGAAATTATGTTTTATATATTTTTTTTTATTGTGAATTTTTCATATTGACTACTGAATGTTGTATACAGTCAATGTCTACGAGCCACATCGGCAAATAAATATAACAGCACATCACTTTTATTTTAGTAGCATATATTACTTGCTTTTAATAACAAAAGTCCAGCTGATTTAATGTGGTTATCTTTTTTTTTAAGGTAAGTACAATAAAAATAGCATCTTATTCCCTATTTACCAGGAAACTCCTACATTTGCGGACATATTTGAAGTGGTGCTTTGCCATTTATTTACTGTAAACACAAGTATTTTAGCCAAAAATAATTTATTCAATGGCAAACCAGAATGAAACAACAGCAGATATCAGCTCCCGCTAAAGCAAAAGACGACTACATGCGTAGGCTACTGCGCAGGTGTAGAGCGTGCGGCCGTTTGCAGGAGGTTTGCTGGAACGCGATCCTGAGGTGAAATTTCTTTAAGAGGTTTTAAAAACGTTCTACACTGTGAAGGAACGGCTACGAGTGATGTGAGCAGGATCCGCATGCTGGATAAGGTGACTGGTTTTGTTAATACATGACTCACGCATTTTAAACAATGTTTTTTCAAGAAAGTTGCCAGCTAACGGTAGCAGGTTAGCTAGCACATAAGTAAGCCTAAAGTTATTAACGTAACTGGCTCAGAAAACTCTGTTTCTGTCAAGGCACAGTGAAGAAACATTTACTGAAGGCTTTCATTTATGTTTTTTATATGTAATGCAGAACAGCATTTGTGAGACGACATCAACTCATCATCCGAGTGGACAAGAACACCAACAGAGGAAGCCAAGACGGAAAAACAATGAAAAATTGTCATGACTTTTTATTTTAAATAAAAGTTATGTGATAATAAACATTAAGTGTTGGCTTAATTATAGTGTTTTAAACATGTTTTGAAATAAGTTGTTTTAAAATAAAAATAACAATATTCTGTATGTTTATGGTATTTACCCTATAACATTTATAACAAGAGGTGAACAAAGCACCACTTTAGTTTACAGCCCGCAAATATGAGAGTTACCTGGTACATACACAGAACAATCGGGGAATAAACCCCACTTTAATTTACAGCCCGCAAATATAAGAGTTACTTGGTACATACACAGAACAAGCGGGGAATAAGCCCCACTTTAATTTAAAGCCTGCAAATATAAGAGTTACCTGGTAACTCATGTATATACAGATCAATCAAAGAGGTACAAGTTGCTATTATTTTTATTGTGTGTTATATTTTATTTGCCGACGTGGCTTGTAGACATCAACTGTAGGCTATACAAAACACTTTATCAGGTAAGTAGCAAATATAAAAAAAAAACATATTACACATATTACCCATAGACGTAAGTCATACATACCACGTAATATTACAATAGGTACCCTGTAGTTATGAAATACTTAGAGAATAATTTTCCATATATTCTTACCCCCTTATTACCCCAAACTTAAAATATTGTTCCCTTATAACTACAAGTACGTACTGTAGAGGTACTCTGTTGTTACAAATAGGTACGCTGTAAATTCAGTTTAATTACGCGGTACTTTGCGGGTCGTAAAATAAAGTGTTACCGAAAATTTTCGTTTGAGTAATGAATAGTTTACCCATTGGAAGTGACTTTACTTTTTAGCTGTTGTTGTCTGTCCAGCTAATTGGTGTGCTGTAAATCTTTTTTATAGAGTACATCGGACAGCAATCAAGACTTTATCAGTCACATCTCAAAGGTTTACTACACCAAGGTATGGAAAATTTAAATGACATTTTTCACTTTTATTCACACAACTTTCCATTGATTCATTTAGCTTGTTTGGAATTTTGAAAGTTTGAGAGGAACATGGTCATGTGATAAAAACAATCAGCGCGAGAGGTGCCTATAAATAGCTGTCCCTCACCTCTGTCCTGTGACAGTTTTTTGCAGCATCCGTCCACCACCCCATTGCCTCGGGGTGTGGTGGATTTCCATAATGAAACTATTGTAAAAGAGTAAAAAGAATTCTCTTTGAATTTCATGTAGACTTGTTATTAGAGGCAAAGAAAACATAAAAAAGAAAATTTACATTTGAGTAATGAATAGTTTACCCATTGGAAGTGATTTCACTTTTTAGATGTTGTTGTTTGTCCAGCTAATCGGTGTGCTGTAAATCTTTTTTTACAGAGCACATTCAACAGAAATCAAGACTTGATCAGTCACATCTCAGAGGTTTACTAAAACACCAAAGTATGGAAAATTTAAATGCCATTTTTCACTTTTATTCGCACAACTTTCCATTGATTCTTTTAGAGGGCTGAGGGCTGCAACTCTTATCAACACTTTTTAAACGACAATATCCTTTCCAGACCACTGTTGTGAGTGATATAAGTATTTGAAATGAAAATGATTTATTCATGTCTAGTGACATATCAGGGCCATTTTATAATTCATTTATATAAATTTCTTGTATACTGTTCCTTTAAAAGTAAGGACTGCATGATAATTGTCTCGCGCACCTCTTCAGTAAAGCCGGTGCATTGATTAGTAGTAAATCACCATCAACTGCTTTCAGAAGCGGCAACCGGCAGCAGGTTCTGAAAGCAGGTGATGCCGCTTTACTTCTAATCAATGAGATGTGCAAGTTATTGTGTAGCCCTACTTAAAATGTGTTTACTTATTGGTTGTGGATTTGAGGTCGGTTCCAACAAGGTAAGGACTGCAACATCTTTGATGAGTAGATTCCTGGATAAACCAGCACTGAACTGCCACACTGAAACAGTCACTTGTAAAATGTTTAGGACAGACGGCTAAAGTCGAACTAATTGTTGAGGAATTTCTGAATAAATGAACATTAGCCATTGTTCTCATATATTAATGTTTTTCAGAAGCCTGTGCAATGATTTAGTTTCCTGACATCCATCAACTGAACAGCATTTTCTCACATGGTGTGATATTCCTTAGGGGTTTGTTTGGCAAAAAGGGGGTGGGGCGGTGGACAGTGCTGGGGGTGGAGACTGAAGGCGGTGACTGTGTTTTGGTGACATAGCAATTTTACGGAAGTACAAACAAACCGTATTAACTCACAGCTATTTCAAGCAGGCTGTGTGCATTTGACTCTTAAACGACTGTTTTGAAACTTATATGGTAGTTACAAAGCCCCTAGACCTCAGTTATCATGAAAAAAGCCGCAAAATTTCAGATTTGAAAATATAGGACCTTTAAAAACCAAATGTAACCCTGTGGGGAGCCTACTGTTTTCAAGATAAAGTTCTGGTTCTCGAGAGGGGTGTTTTGGGTTCTTGGTCCCCTGTCGTGAGTCCTGGAGGAAACTTGTATTGTAAAGATTTCTCTTTTGATGTCCTTGTTGCCTCGGGCACCTATAGGGAAAACACACACTGCGTTCTCGGGCACCCATGCTGTGTTCTTGGGGAGGGGCGGGATCTGGCAAAAGTCTTACAGTATTTCCCCACTGTGCAAAGCGAGAACTAAACCTCGGGAGATGGCTCCCTCTGGCGATGATTGGAGGGTGGAGCAGGCGCCTTGTTCATGACAGAGTCCCCCCCCCGCGAGCGAATCTTGAAGCGAGGACGCGTGCAACGCTGGGGTCTTCCACAAGGTTGAGGGGCCGGTTTGTCTGGGTGATTTTTATGGAACTTGACGTTGAGTGAAGGGTCAAGGATGCCCTCCTTACCAAAGAGCATTGCTCAGGGCCGTACCCCTCCCAATCTAGGCTCCCGGGCGTCTGGAATCTAGAATGTTGTGGACCTGATAAGCCTCCTAGCCACCGATCAGCAGGGGCGGTGGACCCAATGGACCGGCTGCCTCCTCTCACTCCCCTCTTGGACCACCAGCGGGTTTTAACAGAAAAACATGGAAATTGGGATTAATACGATAAGAAGAAGGTAATGCCAATCAATATGAAACAGGGTTAATTTGTCTAATAATTTAAATGGACCAACATACCCGGGACTGAGTTTTCTGCAAGGTAGACTGAGACAGATATTGTGTGTGGACAGCCAGACCCACTGACCGGGCCGATATTCAGGGTGAGTACTGTGATGTCGATTGGCCGGTATATTTTGTCCTGTGATGGCTCTTTGTAAATGATGATGAGCCTCATTCCAAGTTTCTTCACTTCTTCGTAACCAATGGTTTACTGCAGGCAGGTCAGAGGGTTCACCAGACCATGGAAAAAATGGTGGTTGATATCCTAGGATGCATTTGAAAGGGGGGAAATTCAGCGGCTGCTTTGAGCGAATTCTGAGCATATTCTGCCCACATGAGGTGCCTACTTCAGTCAGCTTGATTTTGGTGACCGTATGAGTGGAGAAAGCGGGCGAGTTCTTGATTTAGTCTTTCCATCTGACCGTTGGCTTGTGGATGGTATCCGGAGGTTTAACTGATATGTATTGATATTGATGTTTAGTTGTTTGAAGAATGCAGACCAGACCCCTGATGTGAATTGTGGATCTCTGTCAGAAATGATGTCTTCTGGTAGACCATAAAACCTGAGCACATAGTTGCAGGGCATTTCAGCTGTCTCGAAGCCAGTAGGTAGTTTAGGTAGGGGTATCAACTGGCAGGCTTTAGAGAAGCGATCTATCACTGTGAGGATTACCATGCTATTGTTGGATTTTTAGGTAGATCTGTGTGATTGCAATGTGTGACCAGGGTTGTTGAGAAATAGGAAGTGGTTGTCAAAAGTTGATGTGAGGGTTTTAAAATGTTGCAGATGCCACAGGTCTTTACAAAGTCAGTGATATCCTCAGACATGGAAGGCCACTAAAACTTATTTTGTGTGAGGTGAATAGTACCTAAAATGCCGGGATGACCGCAGCTGGATGAAACGTGTAATTGTTCCAGCAAAGCAGGTTGTAAATTTTTGGGTACAAAAGTTTTTAAAAGAGGGCAGTCTTCTGGAAAAGGAGGAGAGTGAGTGTCGGTTTGATTTATTTCAGTCATGATGTATGGGTGCGATGATCTGGTTTTCAGGAATTATGGATTCAGCAGTTCTGTGTTTGTTGGGCTCGTTATAGAGACAAGAACGAGCGTCTGCTTTAGTATTCTTGGATCCCGGTCTATATGCTAAACTGGAATTGTGTAAAAAACATAGCCCACCGTGCCTGTCGTGTATTCATCCGTTTGGCAGAACGTAGATATTCAAGATTCTTGTGATCGGTCAGGACAATAAAGGGGTGTAGCGTGCTGTCCAACCAATGTCGCCACTCTTCAGAGGCTGCTTTCATGGCTAGTAATTTGCAATTCCCCACGTCGTAGTTGGGTTCAGCAGGAGAGAGTTTGGGGGAGAAGTATGCACAGGCATACATTTTATTTGCTGGACCTTGACGTTGAGATAAAACAGCTCCAATTCCTGTGCTAGAGGCGTCCACTTCAACAGTAAAAGGCAGAGAAGGATCAGGATGATGGAGAATGGTCGCCGTGGTGAAACACTCTTTGAGCCGTTGGAAAGCCTTTAAAGCTTCAGAAGACCAAGAGAGACAAGTAGGTGCTTTTTTCCTCATGGACGTTAACGGTGCTGCAATTATACTGAAGTCACGAATGAAGCGACAATAGAAGTTAGCAAATTCAAGAAAGCGGTGAAGTTCCTTTACGATTTTTGGTTGTGGCCAGTTAAGCACCCCTCGTACCTTTTGAATTGTCCATGGCTACCCCCTCTGCCGAGATGATATACCCTAAAAAGGAGGTGGAGGTTCGATGGAAATCCCACTTCTCAACCTTGGCATATAGCTTGTGTTGGATCAATCGTTTGAGAACTGCCCTCACCTGTTGGATGTGTTCTTCAAGCGTTTCAGAATAGATAAGAATGTCATCAATGTACACAATGACCCGCGATCGAGCATATCTCGGAAAGCATCATTAATGAAGGATTGTAACACAGATGAACTTTGAAAGGCCGAAGGGCATTACTAAATATTCATTGTGACCAGACTGTGTGGAGAAGGTGGTTTTCCATTCATCTCCATCTCTGATATGGATGAGATTGTAGACGTTACGTTGGTCCAGCTTAGTGAAGTATTTGGCCTATCAAAGTTGTTCTAAAGCAGAAGGTACAAGTGGTAAAAGATAGCGAAACTTCACAGTAATTTCGTTCAGCGCATGATAGTCAATGCAAGGTCGTAGTCCCATCCTTCTTTTTCACTAAGAAAAAACGGGTGATGGTGGTCTTTTATGATTGCCCTGGCTCTGGTGAAACACCTGGAGCTGACGATGTAGTCTCAAGGTGGAAAGTGGACAGCCAATGACCTTCTCAGCAGTTCTGATAACCCTCTGTATCCTCTTCCGATCAGCCACTGAACAGCCAACATCCACACAGTGATAGCATGCACTAGCACGCTCTTAATTGTGGCTCAGTAGAAGGAGATCAGTAGGTCGATGTGGGTCCCGGGTGAACTTGAAAGAGGACAACATCTCCACATAAGCACCTTTTATGCAGAGAGGGGGATCCTGTTTGGTCCTGCGAAAGTCCATGACCACCTCCTTGGTCTTTTTGGTGTTGAGGGTAAGGTTATTAATGTCACATCACTCTGTCAGTGGCCGGACCTCATCAGGCTGTATCATCATCTCTAGGGAGGAGTCCAATGAGAATGGTGTCATCTGCAAATTTAATAATAGTGTTGAAGGAGTGCGAGGAAGCACAGTCAGAGGTATAGATGGTGTACAGGAGGGGGCTCAACACACTGCCCTGAGTGGTAAGTTGGCAGCTTTGTCTTTGCTAAACGCCTCCACTAAATCGTGATATTCTTCAGGAAGATCGGGACCAAAGGGTTTTGAAGTAGCTGCAGTGGTGTTGATTTGGAATTGTACCTTAGTGAGCTGGCATTGCTGATTGCAGGTATTGTCACAATGAATAATTTGATGATCTCTCCATGAAATAACAAGATTATGAAGTTGTAACCAAGGTAGTCCCAAGCTGAGAGAGTGATGAGAAGAGGTAATGACGTGAAGTTGAATTTGTTCCTGATGGTGAGAACCTATTTGCAGGCTGATGACTTCGGTGGTTAACTGAATTGTTCCCTCTCCTAAAGGTCAGTCATCTATCGCTTTCACTGCCAAATGAGAGACACACTCAATTAATGGAATTTCATTCAGTTTAGCAAACTTCTCTGACATGAAATTCGCTGCAGCGCCAGAGTCAATGAGGGCCAAAGTATCAACTGTTCTCCCCTGTAACTTTATCTATACGTTAATCTGGACACAGTTTTGTGAACGAGAGGTAAAAATGTTTGAACTCACCAAAGTGTTTCGTTTGTTAGTTGGTCTGGTGAGGCAAGTTGATAAATATGATCGGGTTTGCCGCAGTAAAGACGGCATTCTCTCCTCGGGTGGAAGGCGAGTAAATCCAAGCTGCATGGGCTCGATATTTTCGACAGATTGAGGTTGCATGGTTGATCGACGTGTTCTCATTAAATTGTCAATCTGGATGGACAACTCAATAAAATCAGATAGACCTTTCCCTCATCACAACAAGCAAGCTCTGATTGCAACTCACGGTTAAGCCCTTTGCGATAGATCAACTTGAGGGGCTTCTCATTCCAGCCCGCCTGGGCAGCAAGGGTTCGAAAAGCCAGATTCTGGGAAAGCGAGTCATGGATTAGCGGCCAATGCAGAAGCAGGGGTAGGCGGCGATGGTGGTACGGCGTGTGCTGGGTTTAGCCACAGATAGATATCTCTCAAGCTCTGGAGAGCGGCAACCAGTTCCTCCATGAAAGTGGAAAGACGAGCTTGTTGTTGGTGACCTGCGTGTTGTTGTGCTTGGGCAGAGAGCTCCATGGAAAGCTGAGAAATGGTTGTGGATCACTTTGTGGCGAATTCTTCTTTAATGATGCACCCTGAGGCTGAGGATCCATTTGCAGGCTTTTATTATCTCTCGTGGTCAAACAAATCAGGGTCAACACCAGCTAACACAACAACGTGGAATAGGCAATACTCTGTCATATAACAGGCAAGACGGTCAGAGCAGGCTGCAAACAATCGTAGTAACAAGATAAACAAAGCAAAATAACAAACCGGGAAATACACAGACAGAGTAAACCAGGGGTGTCCTACCCAGTCTCACGTAGATGCGTATAAAAGGCACGAAGTGTAAAAATCGTGCAATAACTACGCCAAATTCCACTTTGGCGTGCATATGATACGCCAGTCCTTCCCATTCACTTAAACGGTGCATCTTTTTTGTCGTTTTATTTATTGGTTTCTCAATTTTTTCAGTTTTTTAAACCATTTTCTCTTGGGTTTAGGGTTAGATTTTAGATTTGCTTCATGAGGTTAATTAATATACAGGTTTCTCCATGTTTTTGTCCATATTTAAGCCATGGTCGCTTGGAGTTGGGCTTAGAGTTGGGGTTTGGGTTAGGATGTCATTTTTATATAACAAAAAGTTGTTCTAACCCTAAACCCTAAACACTTCGTGCTATTTATACGCAACTCCTTGAGACTGGGCTGGGGTGTCAAACATACAAAAAACACCAATGCCTTCACAAAATAAAGACAGAGAACGGCAATTCAGCATTAAAAACATGGATTCAAAGCTCCATCAAGCCAAGCAGGTATTTAATAGCAGATTGTCACATTTTAATTCTTGTTATTATATTTCGCATTATAATCACTTGTCTAAGTTGATGCTAGTAATATAACACATCATATTTATAATACTTTCTTAAAACTATAATAATAGTAACACCCCCCTTAGTGCCCTTTTTGGTTTGGGCCACTGCCCCATCTAGCATTTTCATTTTCTAAATGACTGTTCTCATCACAAATAAATTCCAAAGAAAATTGAATGGTTAATAAATAATTTTGGCATTAAGGTATAATTTTGTTTCATGCATTTTCATTCATTTTCAAAAAGGATTCATGCAAAGGAAGCTAAATTAAGGCTTTTCAACCTAAGGCCAGTGGATTTTGTACAGTTTTCTTGCTAATTAATTTGTTTCTTAATTTAATTTTAACACAATTATCAGCACACTAAGGTTTTAAAAAATTATCCGGCCCTCACATTGTGGTGTTATTTACCATCAGGCCCTCAGCCTAAAATGAGTTTGACAACTTTGGAGTAGAGCCCGGCCGATATAGCGGCAGGCCGATATTATCGGCCGATATTAGGCATTTTCCAAACTATCGGTATCGGCATTCATAATGGCCGATAAATTAATATTATAAAAAAAAAGGACGAAACAGCCTTCAACCATGTCATGAGTGTTGCCGTTGTATAGTTTGTCCACCAGAGGGCACTCAACAACCTCCCTGTTGGCAAAACTCGTGTATAACTTGTCACACATCCTGCAACCTGCTGATCCAGCCAGAGTCGGGCAGAGAGAACAACGGTTAAGTGAGTTCATGATGAGTTGGTCACGAGACATACATTGCTTGAATAACAATTAAAAGAACACCCCAATCAGTTCTCTTAACTCAAATAAGCATGACAAAATTTGTGACCATCATGTCCAGTTTTGCTGCTGTTAAAGGGACACAAGGCAGCATTTTTATGTTAATAAATCATCTTCGTAAGTCGGTATATGGTTAAATGACTCATTACATGACGAATGAAGACTCTCTCGCCCGCCCCTACCGTCTGTAGGAAGAATACCCCACTTGCAAGTTCGCTGTATCCGACCCGGTGTCCTTCAGTCTCGTATAGTCTTAGACATAGAACGCATTTACTCCCAGACACTAGGGGGAGCTAGTAGAGAAATAATACTCAGACTTGCCTTGTGTGCCTTTAAATAAGCCAAGAGTGAAGCGGAATTACCTAGTAATGTTACGTTGTTACAGTGTAGTTGACTGACTTTTGACAATGTAACATGTAACTGAAGTATTTCTTTAATAGCGTGACAGTTAAAGCAATGAGACGTATCATTTCTCCTTAGCCTTTTATATTGAAAATGTATGTTTTACAATTTGCAGTATGACTTATCCTTTGCTAAATTATGGCTCATCATAGACTAATGCCACTATCAGTGGAAGACCGCTAACGTTAACGAGCTTGGAAACCTTATTCTGCCTAAATAAAGTAATGATTACTATATTTATAACTAGCATATCTCGTGTTACAGTCCCTGCATTGTAAAATAAAAGTTAGACTTGCTGGGAGTGAACATTATGTTTCATATCTTAAGTTTGTATTTGTATACATTTTATTTATTTATTTATTTATCTTTAATATATTTTGATGTTCCTCTGTTCTGTTGTGAAAATAAAAGAAACAAGTTTCTTTTAAAAATGCATTATCATATTATTTTAGTTAAAACTCATAAATAACTACAAATAACTAATGTTAGGGAAATCTGTTAATGTTTTGTTGGGCGTTTCTGAAATAATAATAATAAAAATATCTTCCGATATATCAACATTTGTATCTGTATTGGCCTTAAAAATCCTTTATCTGTCGGGCTCTACCTTGGAGTAAACGCTCAGAAATGACAGCCGTGGGCTTGGCAAATCAAAACTTCGCACTGAGGTGCAGCTTAAAGAGGCAGTTCATGATTGGCATCAGGTGGAAGTGTTATCAGTCCCGGTATGTGGGTTTATGGGAAATGCATTCCGAAGCCAGTACTAAAACTCGGGGGATCCTCCCTCTGGCGGTGATCGGAGGGCGGAGCAGGCACCTCGTTCATGTCACGTTACAAATAAGGGAGAACCCAAACGCAGATAATGTGTAACATAAAACTGAGGATTTATTTAAATAATAAACACAAAAACCCACGAGGGGGTAAAACAGAAGATAAATAAACAGCGGTGATGAAACACAGAACTTGGGAACAAACACGGAATACAAAATAACAAACAGACTCTGAGATAGATTCAGGTGAACCGGAATACGGGAACAAACACACACTGAATCCAGACGAACAAACGCGCACATGACAGAGAACGAGAGGGCAATATAAAGACACGACATCAATGGGGAACAGGTGAACATAATTGTTACGTAAGACACGAGTACATAAGGGAGTAGGGTAAAAGTGACGAGACACTGGGAACACGTGACACAAATACATAATGTGAAAACACGTGTCCCCACACAAAACACAATGCTGCCATGACCTTGCCCTCTGAAATAGGACCTGAATCATATACCAAGGTCAGGCAAGACCATGACAGCGACAAGACCGTGGGAACACGTGGAAGCCACATACACAATATGACTCCACGTGTCCCCACACAAAACATAATACTGTCATGGTCCTGTCAGATGTACTCAGACCTCAATCTAGCACGGAAGGTCTGACAAGACCATGACAGTTCATGACACTAATGCAATATGTAAAAAAAATTCAGTCAGTTGCAAAAGTTCTCTTTATATGTTTGACAGTTTTGTGCACTTTAACTAGACCATTCTCCATTTTATTTAACCATGTTTGTTTACGAGGATAAAAAAGTTTTATGTTTTTTCTAGAGTGGACAAAGATTGTAGATGAATATAAAATGTCAATCAAAGAGAAATACATCCAGCATAAGCATGACCACTTTCTCTTGGGAAAAGAAGCATCCCTGGCAGACCTGTATACTGAACCAGACATCATTCAGAAAAATATAAATGGTGGATTTACAAAAATCAGCGTGAAGGAGATGTTCAGGCTCAATAACCCAAAAACTGTCACTCTTCAAGGAAATCCTGGCAGTGGCAAATCCTTCTTAGCACAAAAAATCATGTTGGACTGGGCATCTGGAGAACATTATCTTATCTTTGATCTAGTTTTCTATCTGAAGTATGAAGAGCTTATGTGTATTTCTGAAGAGATTAATGTGTCTGAACTTTTGAGCTGGAGCTCTAATTTACCATCAAATCTGATATCAGAAATGATATTTCAGTCAAGATGTAATGTGCTTTTCCTCATTGATGGATTTGATGAGCATAGATTCATGTGTTATGACCATTGCTTTTTACATTACTCCATGAAAGCTCCACCTGACGTCATTGTTTGTGCTTTGCTGAGGAAAGAAATTCAGTGCCTATCTTCCCTGCTGGTCACATCTAGAACTAAGGTCAATCAGGGCACAGTGTTTAAAAGATCACTACCGTCACACTATCACATTAAGATTATGGGCTTTTCTGAGAAGAAAATAGAGGAGTACTTTCAGAAGTTCTTTCAAGATGAAGAAATCTTCAGGAAGGCTTATGAGTCTGTAAAGTCAAATGAAACCCTGTTGACTGTCTGCTCCATTCCTGTTATCTGCTGGATCATCTGCACAGTTATTAAAGAAAGAGTCAATGATGATGCAGATTTAACAAGAGGTCTGGAAACAACCACATCCATATATGTTGAGTTTGTGTCCACTTTACTGGAGCGTCACTGTCAGGGTTTGAACGAGTCGGTCCCAAACCTGCTGAGGAGACTGGGTCAACTGGCAGAGAGAGGGATGCTGGAACAACAAGTTCTGTTTGATGAGAAAACCATCCAAGAAACAGTCCAAGATCCGGTTAACAGTGCATTCTTAAACAAATTCCTATTGGAAAAAAGAATCCAGCAGGAGACAATGTTCAGATTCATTCATCTCAGCTTTCATGAGTTCTTCGCTGCTCTGTACTTTGTCTTATTGGATGAAGATGAGTCTCAGAAGAAAGTCAGAGAGCTTCTTCACACTGTAGAGAGAGGATGGGCTTTGTCCTGTTGGTCTGTTGCTAAATTTTCAAATAGAGATTTAGAATTAAGAAATTCAAAGCAGCTACAGTCTGTAATTTTGTTCCTCTGTGGTCTCTGTAAGAATGAAACGATCGACTCATTCTTTGAAAAGCACAATGTGACTGTTAGTATCAACATAAAAACCCAGCTGAAGGAATGGATCCATCAGTGTTTACTGAGATATCAACATAAAAACATGATGTTCATTCTTCGTTGCCTCTATGCTCTTCATGAGAAGAGCTTCATTGGGAAAGTTTTGGGAGATTTGGTTCTGAACGATCTGACCAACACTCCACTAAATAGGACAGACTGCTGGGTTCTGCGGTTTTGTTTACAGTGCTGTGAACGTATCAGAAACCTGAAACTCAATGTTACATCTGATCATCTAAAGATACTTCAACCTGCATTGTGTAGTTGTGAAGAGCTGTGGTGAGTGAAAATCAGACTGATCAAACACATTAACACTTGACAGTAAAGAGCACAATGAAACACTTTATCCTTCATGAATTCATAAGAATCAAGCTAGAATACATTCACTGTTATCTGAGCTTTAGTCATAATGTCAACTTATGTCTAATGTCTGATGTTGTGTTCTGTTCACTTTCATAGGTTGATGGTGGATGATTTCTCAGAAGGTGTTGAGACTTTCCTCTTAGCTCTTGGAGAAAGAAACATTCTGAATCAGTTGATGTAATGAATATTTATTTCAACATTGTATGTAATGTCTTATTGTTACAGATTTTATCTTCCAATCTCTGTCATCCCTCATTATTTAAAAAAAAACAGTTAGGTTATCTCATCCGTGAACACTTGATAGGATCATAATGAATATACACACTTGACTCACCATCTATTTCTTATCATGTCTCTATCAAATGTTAGGAGACTACTGTTATAGGCCCTTGTTGCACCTATGCTACTGGTGTCAGGTTCGGATCAAGCAAAACATCTCTCCTATGTGTGCAAAATAAATAATGATTACCGATTAAAGAGTGTTAGGATTACTAGAAGAAAACAACTTCATTCACCCACATTAGACATGCAGCCAAAGTCACTTCATCATTTGTCAAATGATTTTTAAATAGACAAAAACGGAGATTTAACAGAAAACTATCCTCCCTCAAGTTGCTTACACTTGAAATATATATATATTTTAACACCTGCTCATTTTTACTGGATAAAACAACAAGTTCTTGTCCTATAAACTAAAACATGAAAAAACAGATGTGGATGAATTGGCAGTTACAATATGTGAAGGTGTATAGAGTCAGTTACTGTGTGTAGTAATGCACTTATTAAATGTCTTTATTATATTTAACAGTGTAAAGATGGGTGAAAAGAGAAGCCAAAGCTACTCAGAGATTATTGCTTCAGTCAGAGATGGAGACCTGACGTAAGAAACTCTCATCATTAAACAAGACATTTCCTTTATACAAAAGTCTTAATACAACAGTTTATTCTTTAATTAAAATGGTTTGTGTGGCTGTTTCAGACTGTCTGTTAGCTGTTGCAAACGTAATCCACGGTTGTCAGAATCACCACAGGTGCTGTCAGAATTAACTTTCACCTTTTCACGCTCAGAGATTTCCAGCTGTAGAAACCTCCTGCAAACACTCCAGACATTACCAAGGTCTGTAAACATTATATTGCGGTTTCCCGGACAGGGTTTATTCTAGTCCCAGACTAAAATGCATCTTTGAGCTGCCTTAATTTAAAACATCTTGCACTGACATATCTTAACATATATCAGTGCCATTGTTTTGTCTCAAAATGCACACCAGTATTGTTTTTTGTAAGGTATGTTTGTAAAAACGACCTAAATGTCCTAAAATAATGTAAAACTAGTTCTGGATTAATCTAAACCCTGGGATACGGCTTATATGTTATTTAAAAAAGTCATAAAACATAATAGCAACATAAAAACATATTAGCAAGTTACCAAAAAATACTAATTTAAAGGTGACATAGAATGATTGAACGGGGTATTTATCCTTGTTCTGTGATGTGAAATGTAGACAAAAAATTTTTGGTTTGGGTCTGTAATGCCTTAGAAGCTTCCTAAAAACCTCTCTCAGATAGCTCTATTAGGGTGGGGTTTTTAAACAAGTGGTTTTGCACCTATTTGCAAACTTAAACTTGCAATCTCATTACTGATTGGCTGACTTTGCTGCCACTCAAAAAAATGTAGCCAATTATTTTAAAGTGAAGGGGCAGGGAGATGCCTGTGATGTCATAAGCATCAGTTTTTCAGATTGGGCCGTTTTCTGGCTGACATTTCTAAAAGAGGAATTTCTATGAGACTGAGATGTTTAGCATGTCTAGCACTTTTTGTATGTTTGTGAATGTGGGTAGACTACCATCATTCAACAAAGACAAGGTAAAAATGGTTTTTCATTCTCTGTCCCCTTTAAACCATTGCATTCCAATGTTTGCATTTAAGTATTCTAGTATTTACATCAGGTGGCAAATGTGATTTACCTTTTTTTTTTTAGTTTTGAAGGTTCTGGTGAAGGGGTTTTAGTAGAGACAGTCACTGTGACGAATGTCCTGCAATCTTTGTCTGGTTTGAAGAAAGTCCATCTGGAGGTGGACAAATGGACTGATGAATGGATTTCAGTAATCCGTTCCCTCATCCAGACATGTCCCAGTCTCAACAAATTCAGGTAACAGAAAGATCAGTTTTATAGACTTGACTTTATACTTGAGAATATTAAACTTTGTTAAAGTTTACCAATCTCAAAAATGAATGATTTTATTAAATGTAATGCTAAATTCACTTAAATATGTCTGAAGGCTCTTGATTGTTTAATGAGTCATGGAATGTGTTTTCTTCCTCTTTGGATTTAAAAATAGTACTAAATAGTAATAGAAATATGATTGTATGTAATATCAAATAAACATTTTTGAAATACATCACCCGTATTTAACATATTTATTTAAATTGATGCAGATGAGGATCCCCAGTAAAATTAGAAGTTTAAGATTAACATTAACTTAAATAAGTGTTGTAGAAATATATTGTTCATGTTTACTAAGGTAGTTGCACAATGTTAATAAACGAAACCTCATTGTATAGTGTAACTGTTTTATCATTATGCCATCTAGAAAAGCACAAAATTGACCAAGTGTGTATGTTTATAATTATACATTTATCATCACAGCAATCCAGAAATGCATACAGTATGCAGCTAAACATTTTATTCATTTTAGGATAAATGCTAGATTATCGTTTATTCCATTGCTGGTAACCCTGAAGGAATCACTGAGACTGAAGGGCTGGACCATGACAGTGTAAGTATAGGCATACATAATTAATCAAGCATTCAAATATATATAATTGTGTATGTTTGTGTTTGTTTGTCTGCTTCTTTATTTCTGCAGGTTTCTAATGTTAGAGCAGTCATTGTTAAACAGCAAATTAATGTATTTGCTTTGTTTTGTCACAAAAAATACCATTTCTGGGACCAAGCATCCACTCATTTTAAGTGAGATAACAATCTCAAAAGCTATTTATAAGTGCTATTTATTCCTATCACGTCTTTAAACTAAACTAAATAACTTTTAAAATTTCACAGTGCACACTACTTCACAATCTACTCTACTTCTGGCTCACGGCATACCGGACACCAATATTTAAACGATTAATAAAAGATGAATCACAGTCTGCTCATCTGGGATTTCATTATGGAAAGTATTGTTTGTCGTTGGCTTTAAGCATCTGATAGAGCAGTGGTTCTCAAGGGGGCCACGAGATTGTGCCAGGGGGGTCCCAGTATTATGACATTTTATAAAATACATTCATTTATCATAAATTCTGTGTATTGAAACCTCTGAAAAATAAGTCTACTAACCAACAGCAATACGTTGTATAATTAAATATGTTTTGTTTAATTTAAATTTTTAAGTTTTAGAATGTTTTATGTCATACATTTTCTTTTGGGGGGCCGCAAAGGGATGCACCGTACCCAAGGGGGGGGCGCACGCTGAAAAAGTTTGAGAACCACTGTGATAGAGCATTTGGACCCGAAAGTGATGGAGTGTGACCTTAGACTTAAGAAGTAGATTTGAAATTAATTTTATAAAGACTTTACAGAAAGTTATCAATGTACTGTAAAATGTTGTGTCCTGTAGCTGCAGGAAGTCAATGTTGATTGAGCGTGTCAAGAAGAGAGACAGGATGAGTTTGACAGATGAGGAGCCGAAGACAAAAGAGAGGAAAAATGGTGAGAGAAAATATGTATATTTACTCCATCTTTAAATGTGATGTAAGTGTTTTTAATTAAATGGTTTATATAAAAACTTGGCCTTGAAGCAGTTCTGTTCTGAAATATCAATCTTATGGCTGTCCTTTCATTAGACTTTATAAACAACACATTTATGAGAAGTTTAAGACTTTGGGCCCTATCTTGCACCCAGCGCAATTGACTTTGTCAGTGACGCATGTATCATTCGTATTTTGCAACGGCGCACAGCGTGTTTTTCCCTCCACAGACGCACGTCGACAAACTAGGGAATGAACTTGCGCTCCCTGGGCGTTTCAGCGCAAAAAAAGAGGCGTGTTCCGGCGCAAACCATCCCTGATGCTATTTTGCAGTTTCAAAAAAAGTTTAAAGTCAGTGGCGCGTTGCGCGTTGTTAATTATGCTATTTTAAGGGCGCATGCTTGACCATAATGTATAGCGTGCACAACGCGCACACTTTGCATCTAATCTACACAGATGCAACAGTTATTTTTGCAAATCATAAATTGTTACACTAAAAAATATTAATACACGAGATAAGGGGAATCATAGTGGTGAGCATTGTGGTGATAGTTTTTATTTATTGTGTGGCTGCGTTAAAAAATTCTCATGCAAATAACGATAAAAATATTTTCATAAGTTTGTTGTGTGGCTGTATTACGTTTATTTTATGTAAATAATAATTTAAATGTTTTCATAAGATACCTTAATGTATATGAACTTGATTTGTTAGTCTACTTTGGGGTTGGACCTTGCGTTTCTTGGGTCCGATTTCAAAGCCCCCAAACCCTTTCAGCGGTGAGGGTGGACGCAGCGATGTCCTCTGCTGGCGTCAGGTCCTGAGGCAGGTCCACCTCCTGTTACACGGCGTGCCCGATTTAGGCTGGCAAGCTTGGGATTCCCCCGTACAAGGACGTCGGTCTCCTCGGCTGTGAACCGCTCCTGGCGTGCGCCTGGTAAATCCGTCATAATAATAGCAACCCGCCACGGAACTTGCGCCCTTGCGTTTAAAGGGAATGTTGGATAGCGTTCTGATTGGTTTATTTGACGTTACGCCCAAACCACACCTATGAATAATGAACCTACTTCAGACCAACCCCTTAATGATTTGCGCCCGGCGCAAGAGTTATTTCTCACGCCGGGAAAATAGCAACAGCGCCCAAGATCCGCCCACAAACTTACTTGCGCGTTGCGCTTCGCGCTTGCGTTTCAGATCGTTAAAATAGGGCCCTTAATGTCATGCAGCTTGAGTGTTGCAATTTATGGAAATAATTTTTAAACAATTATAAACGTACATTCTAGGAAATGCACTGAAAATGCTGGTTGGTTGTCTCTAAATGGTCGACTGTGTTTAAAAAAACAAACAAACAAAATTATTTTATTGTTTAGAAAGATACTCTTTTTACATGGTCAAAACTGTGTGCTTTTGTTTTTAACTTACCCATAAATTAACAACATAATGCCACTTAGTGGACAGCAATAAAACTGCACAATTAAAAAAGACTCAAATGCTCCAATAGATGAATACTGACTTTAAAAAGTAATACAATAGTGGTTAACCTACTGAAAATATGTAGTCATTTCTGATGTATGTTTGAGTGAACAGTGTAAATTAAACCTTTGGCTTCATATAACATTTAATTGTGTTTTGTTTGACAGAGGATGTGAGTTTGGATTCTGTGTCAAGTGTATCATTAGGAGCTGAATCATCTTCTACAGATCAACCAGTGAGAACTTCATTAACTTTCCTGAATGAATCAACAAGTGCTATATTGTTTTCATGTTTATTCCTCATATAGTAAGGTTAAAGTTTAATGTTTATAGATTAAAATAGTTTGATTAAAACTAATAATATAAGGCTGTAACACATTCTACAAGTTACAGTGCTAAATAATCTGCATTTTACATCCCAGTAGCTCTGGTTTCCATTACATTCAAATAACAAATTCCATTACAATAACAAAAGGTTTAGGGGTGGTTTCCTGAACAGGGTTAAGATTAATCCAGCCTTGGTTATATTAGGACATTTAAGACGTTTTTATAAACAAACCTTACAAAAACAATACTGGTGTACATCTTGAGACAAAACAATGGCAATGATCTTAAGATGTGTCGGTGCAAGGTGTTTTAAATAAAAGCATCTCAATTTAGATGCTTTTGATGATTAATATATAAAGCATATCAGTAAAGAATAACTTGCAGTGCAAACAGCAGTAGTTTTATAATTAGCAAATGAATGATTTTCTTTATCACTGCATGTATTTCAGTGTTTAGAAGATGTAGAAGTCTTCACACCTGAATATACTGACAGAGACGACGAGAGCAAAGCAACAAACTTATACAGGTAAAAATATTAAGCAAATTTTAAGTCATGTAACTGTATTCATTGAAGTGTTCTGGATGGTTTCATAAATCTCTGTTAATGTCACGTTGAATTTAAATGTTGGAATTTTGTGTAAGCCACTAGATTAACCCTTTAACTGCAACACCAAGAAAAGGGCATTTGCATTTTTTTTGCATTTCTTATCTCCTTATTATGCTAGTTAACACACTCATTTTTTAATATTGGCCTCTATGAAATGATTGATATGTCACTTAAAGGAATTCATACACATACTATGGAAATCAAAAAATATGAACTATAATACTAATTTTTAAAAAACAATCAAAATAAAACAGTTTTGTATATTAAATCTTCTTTATTTATTGAAGTTAAAATATTAAAATATTTAAGGTTTTTATTTTAACACAGGAAATTAAACGTTTTCTTTTTTTTAAACAATAAAAAATAACTAAAAGTAACAAAAATAAGGATATTACATTCTTTCTGCATTCAAAACCTAAAATAAAAGAAGGCAAAAGATAGTAATACAATGGCATTTTAGGTTAATTTATGATCAAGAAACACACTGTCAAGTTTTTTTTATAAATAAACATTTATAACCAGCAATGCTGTGTAGAATAAGCCAAAATTAGAAACAATCCTTCAAACAATATAAAACATCATTTAAGAAGTAATTTTATATTATAAGTAATTATAATTTCCATACAGTAATCATATGAATTCATTATATTTATTTAAAAAAAATCCAGATGTGGCAAAAAATACATACTTAAGAAATTCAATAAATTCCTAAGATATTCAATAAGAAATAACAATAGCTGTGTCATACTCATATTCATAGCTGTGAATGATCAGAAAGTTACACTGTAAAAAAAATCTGTAGAAATTACAATGCTATTGCAGCTGGGTTGCCGGTAATTTACCGTAGATTTACATTTTTGTTATTTACTGGCAAGAGTTTGTTCAAAGTTAAATACATTTTAAATATTAACAAGTCTTTATCTTTACAGAATAAAGCTACAATAACAGCCTCATGCAAAGCATTCTGGGAACCAAAAATCATCATCGACCTTTTTCTGTTTTTTGCATCAGATTTTGTTTCCCAGAAAGTTTTGCTTGATGCTGTTTTTTTTAGTTTTACTCTGTAAATACAAATACTTGATAATGTTTAATGTTCATTTAACTTTGAACAAAATGTTTCCAGTAAAAAACATAAATTTAAATCTACGGTAAATTACCGGCAACCCAGCTGCAATTTCTACAGATTTTTTTTACGGTGTATATTTCTCAGCAAATACATTCTAACTGCAGAAATGGCTGATCTGAAAACATTAGCTTAGCTTTTCTATATTTACTATAAAGTGACATTGAGCATGTTTCTGAAAAATTATTAAAAACATACAAAAGTTTTTTTCATGGTACAAAGTAACATTATGTAAAGTTATGGCTCTTACAGTGTTATATGTCAAAAAAATTCTTTCCTTGCAAAATTTCAACAAGAACAGTTCACATGGCATGAGTGATTTTTTTTCTCTCTGATATCCATCTAAGAAGACGTGTTGTGACAAGTGCTGTTGATTGACACACTGACATCTAGTGGATTTTTTTTTACATGACATAGCTCAACCAAATAGTAGATATGGCTCAATCAGTTTGAGATAAGTTAGGTACTCCTCTCAATAAAATATAGGGACTCAAAATGTGCTCAACCATTTGGTCGAGCAGGCAGTATACTGAAAACTTCTGCTTTGTATGCTGGACATGTTTTTTTCAGGGTAGTTTCAGTATAGTTGATTCATCTCTTCTTTAGGTTTGTTTCTCCACATGCTGGTCAGTTTCAGTGCAGTTTGACAAACCTTGTGTTTGTGATGGAGGGTAAAGGAGAGGTGTTGTATAAAATCGTGCCCTGGGATCCACGGCTCTTAGATGGTTTGGGTCAGATGCAGCCTGCAGGTCCCTTGTACAACATTGACTGTTTTAAAGGTTCAATCTCACAACTGCATCTTCCACACTGTGAAGTTTTCTCTGGTATGTTTATTTTTTCATCCTCAAAATAATATTAATATTTTTCACTATTGTAACTGAAGTAATGAAAAGTAATGAATAATTTTCTTGTCAGTTCAAAATAAATTAAGTGAAGAGCTCAGCATCTCACATTATTTTACGTTGTCAACAACATTTTAGTCACTGTTGTGAAATAATAAAGTATATTTTTAATAATATAAAATGTATATTTTAAAATAAAGTTTTACCAAAATTGTAAATGTCTTTTACAGAGAAAAATAAAGTCAGTTTGGCTATAGCACACATCACTGGTGGTAATGTAGAAAAGTTGCCATCGATGAAAGTGAGCAGCACTCACGTGATTATTAATATCACAGAGTTTTCCCTGTTTGGACTCATAAAAGATATCATATTCCCTGTGTATCCTGTCTGTGCACAAGTTCTGCTTTTCATTCGACCAAAATCTATTGCACACAAACAGAAAATACTGAATGTTCACTTGCTTCCAGGGAATGTGCCCTTATCAGAGGTAAAGGTTAAAGCATTATTCCTCCTATAAAATAAGATAAACAGTAAAAATGACAATACATATCAGTGGTGGTCGATGACTTCTTTTTCGAGTGTGCACAATGCAAAGCTTGTCACAAAATGTAACCCCTTGTGTGTGGCTCGTCATTTCAAAATGTGTGTTTGGTGCCTCGTGAACCATGTGCATCACACTTAAAGAGTTTATGACAAAAGTGACGCTTGCGTTTGTCAGATACTCAATGAATGTCTTGGGAGTATTTTGTGAACCTGAGCGTCTCTTTTATCATAAACCGATTTGAAGCATGCGCAGCAGGCACTTATTTTGACAAGATGCATGATGCACATGGTTAACATGACGCTCTGAACACATATATTTAGAATTCTCGCCTCAGCTGCCACTGCATTACACTCTAAAAAATATTGGGTTGTTTTTAACCCAGGGCTGGGTAACTATTGGACAGAACACATTTCTGGGTTAAATGACCCAAATAATGAGTTTTTGTTAATCAACCCATTATTTGGGTCAGAAATGCTCAAACATGCATTTTTAGTCTGAGACGAGGCTTTAGCTCTGTCCAGGAAACCACCCCTAATGTTTTGATGCTCTTATTCCATAAAATCCTTTTTTTACAGTACATCCCTTATATTTTAAATGATTAGACTACTTCAAAATTATAGATTTATTTGTTTAATATCAACGTTAACATTAGCACTGCTTGTGTAGTTTAATCTGAAAATTCAGATTCGTTGTATACAGGAATCAAATTACTGTACTTAAAATGAGCTTCTATGCATCTTTTCATATTTAAAGAAAGACTTTCTCAATATACACATGATGTAATACAACCACGTGTTTTGCATTTCTTCTCATAACAGAAATCTTATTTTATTTAAGGTTCAGAGTCAACATCAGGAGAAAACATACATTGAGACAAGTTCAATTTGTAATCTGATTCCTGGGAAAGAATACAAACTGTGTTGTCATCCAGAGGAATGTGAAGTGCAGCCACTGGTACTTTGATATTTCAATAGATTTAAGCAATTAAATATATTGTGCAACCTTTTTAGAGGCTAATCATAACATAACACAACCTCAACTACCTCACAGCCTTTAGTTCTTACAAAATAATAATAAGTAATCACCTTTGGGGCATCCGCGTGGCCTGATGGTTGAGTCGGGCTTGTAAGGTTGCCAGTTCGAGTCTCGCAGCTGGCAGGTGGTTGCAACTGATGTATCCCTAAGAAAGGGATTTCCTTAATTGCTTCCCGCAGGGATAGCTGCCCACTGCTCATAGTTGTGTGTGTGACTGGGATGGGTTAAATGCAAAGGTCGCATTTCGAGTATAGGCTACCATACTTGACAGTCATGTCACTTTGACTAATAAAACTCCAAATTTTATTAGATTAATAATAGTTTTTATCAAAGCACATTGTTTTTTTTTATTTAAAGTATTTTTATTTTACCTTTTTTTTCAGGATGAGGTCTTTCAGTGTAATTTTGGCCCAAACTATCACCCTACATTTGAAGTGTTTCTGAATGTTAGCATTGAGGAGGTCAGGCTTGGTCTTCTGGATTCAAATAATAGAGGGAAAGAAGTGTGGAAGCAACGACGAGTTCTTCTCTCAGGTACTTGATGAAATTCTGTTGTTCGAAGCAAATCAGTTTATGAAGTGAGAATTAGAGATCAGATGTTTGTCGATATGAAGAGGCATTGTGAGGGATCATTTATTAAATGCCATTTAAACATTCAGTGATCTGCAGCAACAGAGCTGCAAAAAATGGGCATGACGCCTCTGATTACATACATATATACAGTACAGTACAGTAATATATTTGATGTTAGATCAATTACAGCCATGTGTTATTGATCAATCTTGGCAATTTTGTATCGCTTGTCCTTTGTGAATTGACAGTTGACAGCCAGAGGCGTCATGCCCATTCAAACTGAGGGGGCACCTGCCCCCTTGGTTTTTTTGAGCCAATGGATTCAATCATCAAAATCCAACCTTAAAATCAAATAAGCGTCCATTAATCTGTTATTTGACTTTTAATCTGTTATTATGCACAATATTATACATTCTGTGCTGCATCCTTGTCACTTTTCGGAGATTTTCGCCGTTTTGATCGTGTTTTGATCATGTTACATTACTTTTATTCTGGCGGCAGTTGGCGCTGCAGTCAGAGCGCAGTCGCAGACGTCATCAGCGTCTGGGCGCGCTCACGAGCTCTCTCCTGTTGCTGGCTTGCTGCTGCATTTGGCTTTCTTAGGAATTAAAACGTGTTAGAAACGCTCACAACATTTCCAAACCCCATTACGGTAATGTGCAGTTAACCGTCTCTGTGTAGAAAATGTATGGTTTTAAATGTGACCGTCTCAACGTTATATTAGCAGAGATTCATCTTCTTGGCACAACGCCAAAGTTCGCCAAAGTTCACGCGGGCGCGGAATCTCACATGCTCACATGAGGTAAAATTTAATGCAAAAATCCGTTCCTCTAATAATTTTATCTAAACATATTTTTTAAAATCATTATTGAACATTAAAATCAATCACGTGGCTATAGCTTATGTCATTTTCGTTGTTTATATACTTTATGGATTTAAAATTACATTAATTTTATATGATAATGTAGTTGTTGTGCAAAATGCATTAATGACACAATTAAACAAGCCATTAAGACTTAAATAAAACATGCCGTTTCAGATGTGAATGTGATGCAAATGTGTCATTATTCCGATTGATAAGTATTTGATATTAAAGTTAGTCATCATGTCACGGGGTGACGATCTTTCAGGGCGGAACCAAAAGTTGAGGAAGTTTTGGTTCCGCCCGGATGTTTCCGTCCAGACCGGAAAACGGAAACACCGGACATCCGGCAGATTCACGGAGGCTGTAATCAGCCGATTGGGCACAGCTGTGCCTAGTTGAAGAGATCGCCGGGCAATTGGATGATTATAGTACAGAGAGGAGTATATAAAGCACAGTTAGAACACAGTTAGAGGTGCTTAGTGTGTGCTGGGAAACGGAGCTGTGCTCGTTTTTGGACGTGGTGGCTGTCTGTGGTTCTCTCTCTCTCTCGTTGCAGTTTTGATTGTGGACCTGCTGGAGTGAACAGGAAAATCCTATGGGTCGAAAGGAACGTGTTTTAATCAATACTGAAGGAGTAAAGCAGGAAGAAAATTGACCTTCTGGTACAACGTAAACAAAGGCTATTCGCCGTGAGTATACCCTTTTTGTGTGGAGTAACTGGCAAAAGTTAACTTGTATAACTATTGGAAACCTCCAGGAGAAGGAGGGCGGCCCTACCCCTATAAGAGTGTGGTGGGCGAGCCGTGAGAAGTCCAACTTCAACCAGCCACCGCAACGAGACTTATTGTGGTCATATTTCCCATCGCCTTATCGTAGCCCAAGCGCAGTGGAGGACACCGGGCGCTTCCCTTGTTGTGGTGCACTTATAGTGTGGTGAGTGAGACTGTGTAATAAATCTTTTTCACGTTTGGAGTGGTGCTGTGTATTGCTGTGGGTTGCTGTGTGTCTTGTAGACGAAGCCCCGCATCATCCATTTTCTTCCACTGGGCAGAGGACGGAGAGGCCAACGACTACAGAAACCACTGTTATTATAAATAGTGTGCTGTTTGGAGTACGAAGGGACGCAGACTAAGAGCTGTCCGTGACCGTGAGTAAACCATTGGAAACATTCGTGGTGTGAACTTACCTGTGTCTGTTTTGTCGCAGAGTCAGAGGCGAAAGGGTCCGCCGCCCCGTGGTCTCTACGAAAAGGGCGCCCCCGTCTAGGAATCGATCGGCCTATGGGCATTGGAGATAGGGCAGCGCTCGACCCGGTGAGGTGGTGTGTGACCTTCGCCCCTCTGCTGACCTACGGAGGAGAACCATATCTACCCAGAAAGCTGTAAGCAGCAGAGCCGGTGAGAAATACTCGAAGTCTCAGTAACAGTGTCTTTGTGTTCTAGCGGCCACCTGTGGAGAGAGAGCAGAACGAGAGTGAATCATTGAAGAGCAAACTGTGGACGTGATACCTACCCAGAAAGCTGTAAGCAGCAGAGCCGGTGAGAATTACTCGAAGTCTCAGCAACAGTGCCTTTGTGTTCTAGCGGCCACCTGTGGAGAGAGAGCAGAACGAGAGTGAATCATTGAAGAGCCACCTGTGAACGTGATACCTACCCAGAAAGCTGTAAGCAGCAGAGCCGGTGAGAAATACTCGAAGTCTCAGTAACAGTGTCTTTGTGTTCTAGCGGCCACCTGTGGAGAGAGAGCAGAACGAGAGTGAATCATTGAAGAGCAAACTGTGGACGTGATACCTACCCAGAAAGCTGTAAGCAGCAGAGCCGGTGAGAATTACTCGAAGTCTCAGCAACAGTGCCTTTGTGTTCTAGCGGCCACCTGTGGAGAGAGAGCAGAACGAGAGTGAATCATTGAAGAGCCACCTGTGAACGTGATACCTACCCAGAAAGCTGTAAACAGCGGAGCCGGTGAGAAATACTCGAAGTCTCAGTAATAGTGTCTTTGTGTCCTAGCGGCCACCTGTGGAGAGAGAGAGCAGAACGAGAGTGAATCATTGAAGAGCAAACTGTGAACGTAATACCTACCCAGGAAGCTGTAAACAGCGGAGCCGGTGAGAAATACTCGAAGTCTCAGTAATAGTGTCTTTGTGTTCTAGCGGCCACCTGTGGAGAGAGAGCAGAACGAGAGTGAATCATTGAAGAGCAAACTGTGAACGTGATACCTACCCAGAAAGCTGTAAGCAGCAGAGCCGGTGAGAAATACTCGAAGTCTCAGTAACAGTGTCTTTGTGTCCTAGCGGCCACCTGTGGAGAGAGAGCAGAACGAGAGTGAATCATTGAAGAGCAAACTGTGAATGTGGTACCTGCCCAGAAAGCTGTAAACAGCAGAGCCGGTGAGAATTACTCGAAGTCCCAGTGACAGTGTCTTTGTGTTCTAGCGGCCACCTGTGGAGAGAGAGCAGAACGAGAGTGAACCACTGAAGAGCAAACTGTGAACGTGATACTTACCCAGGGAGCTGTAAGCAGCAGAACCGGTGAGCAATACCCGAAGTCCAAGTAACAGTGTCATTTGTGTCCTAGCGACCGCCTGTGGAGAGCAAGGAGAAGCAATTAGGAAACAGACTGTGTAACGTGATACCCACCCAGAGAGCTGCAAGCAGCAGAGCCGGTGAGAGACACCTCAAGTGCAAGCTAACAGTGCTTTTGTGTAGCAGTGACTATCTGTGGGGCATAAGGAGAACGTGGACGGACGTACGACAGGGAACGTAAAGGCACGTGGGGCGAGGACCCCCTGCCGGCCCGAGGAAAGGTACACCGACAGTGGAGATCTTCCTTACCAGTCACACCAAAACTATTCTGCCTCCAGGACGGAAGAAGGAGGGCGCCACGGTTAGCAGGGCCCAGGCCGGAGCCTGACGTTTCCCTTTTCCCCCAGCTTATGGTGGTTGGCACCCTTGCTGCCCTTGGCCTGTCTGCCGTGGCTGCAGTCTCCCTGGAGGGAGAAGAAGAGGCCTATTAGTTTTAATTTCCCCTTTCCCCAAATTCCCCATTCTTTTAAATATTTAACTAAATAAAGCTTGTTTTAAATTTTACTTACCTGTTCCCGTGTTTGTCTGGTCATTGGGTTGGCTTTGGGGACCTCCTCGAGGTGGGAGTTGCAAAGGGGCGTGGCTTTAGTTTAGACCAGCCAGCCCCTGGTGGTGACAATCACTTTTATTTTGGAGGTTTTTGCATGAACGCAGGGGTTTTCAGATTGTTAGAAATGTAAGTGCCATGGAAAAGACCGAAAGCTCTATAATATTTCGTTTGATGTCTGTGTATGCACAAATTTCTGTGAGCTGTTGACACTGTGCCCCCTTAAAAAAAATTGGTGCATGACGCCCCTGTGACAGCTATGTGAATTGATTGATTGATTCATTCATTTATTGTCATTGTAAGAAAATACAACGAAATTTATATTGCACAAGTAAGAACAAGCTCAAACAATAGGTTAATAATAATAATGATTATTAATAAATAACTCAGAATTTGCATGCTACCACGCTTACGTCCAACACTCACGCTATATTGCACAGTCCCAATTAACTGGTTGAGTTCGTGGCACTGTTGAGTGTAATGATGGCCTTCGGGTAAAAACTGTTCAACAATCTAGTGGTACGTGTTTTGAGTGTTCTATATCGTCTTCCAGAAGGCAGAAGTTCAAAGAGATGATTAGCTGGATGAGAATAATCTTTCAGTATATTTGTTGTTTTCTGAAGGCAGCGCGAGATGTAAATGTCTTCCAGAGATGGTAGTTGTGTGTTGATTATTTTCTGCGCAGTTTTAATAACCCTCTGCAGAGCCTTTTTTTCCGCTACAGAGCTGCTACTGTACCACACCAGGATGTTGTAAGTCAAGACGCTCTCTACGGAACAACGGTAGAAAGATAAAAGCAGCTGTTGTGACAAATTGACCTTCATGAGAACCCTCAGGAAGTATAGTCGCTGCTGAGCCTTCTTAATCAAGCAGTTGGTATTGTGTTTCCATGTGAGGTTCTCCGAGATGTGTGTGCCCAAGAACTTAAATGTTGACACTCTCTCCACAACCTCCCCATTTATCACCAAAGGCTGAAACGGCTCTTTCTTCCTCCTAAAATCAATTATAAGCTCTTTTGTTTTTTTGTATTTAAAGACAGATTATTTACTACACACCAGTCTATTAACCTCTGGACCTCTTCCCTGTAAGCCAGCTCGTCTCCCCTGCTAATTAATCCAACCACTGTCATGTCATCAGCAAATTTGATGATAGTATTGGTTTTGTGGGTCGGTGTACAGTCATGGGTGTATAGAGAGTACAGGAAGGGACTCAGAACACAGCCTTGTGGAGCACCTGTACTAAGAGACAAGGGCGAAGAATGATAGTTGCCCATCCTGACCATCTGTGATCTGTTCGTTAAAAAGTTTCGTATCCATAGACAGATGGTATAATCAAGGCCTAGGTTAGTCATCTTGTGGAACAATCTGCCTGGGAGGATGGTGTTAAACGGCGAACTGTAATCTACAAATAACAGCCTGGCATATGTTCCAGGTTGTTCCAGGTGTTGCAGAACAGTGTAGAGGGCAATGGAAATAGCATCGTCTGTAGACCTGTTTGTTTTGTAAGCATATTGGTGGCTGTCTAGAGTAACTGGTAAAGCAGCCTTGATTTTTTCCAGCACCAGTCTCTCAAAACACTTCATAATAATGGGTGTCAATGCCACGGGTCTATAGTCATTGAACCCCGTTATAACTGTCTGCTTGGGTATTGGCACAATTATAGAAGATTTTAGGCAGGTCGGAACAGAGCACTTTGACAAGGATATGTTAAAAATGTCAGTGAAAACCCCCGCCAGCTCCCTGGCACAGGCTCGAATGACCCGTCCCGGGACGCCATCTGGACCCGTTGCTTTCCATATGTTGGTTTTCCGGAGTGCGCCTATTACCTCCGCAGTCTGTAGCACGAGTCCCTGGTTGTTAGTTACCGGAGCTAGGGTCCTAGCAGGCTCTGCGTCCACTACCTCATGGCGGCTGAAGAAATGATTGAGATCTCCAGCTATGACAGTGCTGTTGTTAGTTGGTGAATTATTGTTGTTAACCTGTTTTATGATATGTTGTATCCCTTGCCATGCACGCCGGGGATCTGAGTTTTCAAATTGCCCCTCAATCCTCCTCCTATAGGCCGTTTTGGCATCTCTGATACTCCTTTTCAGTTCTGACCTGGCAACATTATAGTTCTGTAAGTCCCCGGACCTGAAAGCCATATTACGAGCCTTAAGCTGTAGTCGGACATCTTTATTCATCCATGGCTTGTTGTTTGGAAAGATACGGATTTGTTTTGTGATGGTAACCACATCCATACAACTTTTTATATAAAACAGCACAGAAGAGGTGTAAGTGTCTATATTGTCATCCACAAATATAGACCAATCGGTGCATTCAAAGTGGTCCTGTAGTTGTTCAGATGCACCCTCAGGCCACACTCTAATCACTTTAACAGCTGGTTTCACAGTATTAATAAGTGGTCTGTATACCCCAGTCAAAAATAGAGAAGTGTGATCAGAATTCCCTATATGGGGGAGAGCCCGTGCTTTAAAACCATGCTTAATGTTACTATACACATGGTCTAAAGTACTTTTCCCTCTTGTTGGACATTTAACATGCTGGTAAAGTTTAGGGAGAACAGTGTTCAGGTTAGCCTGATTAAAATTGCCTGCTATCATTAATACCCCATTTGGGTGAGCACTCTGTTGCTTGCTAATAGCAGTTAGCAAGTAGCCTAGCGCTATAGTAATGTTAGCATGAGGGGGAATATAAACAGCAGTGATAATGACAACCGAGTGCTCTCTCGGTAGATAAAAAGGGCGACATTTTACAGTCAAATACTCCAGATCCGGGGAACAGTGCATGTTAGTGATCTTAGCGTCTGTGCACCAGCTGTTATTTATATATGCACAAAGACCCCCTCCCCTGCTCTTACCAGAGTCACTTGTCCTGTCAGCCCGATGTGTAGCGTAGCCTGCTAGCTGGATGGCTTCCTCTGGAATTGTTGCGTTGAGCCATGTCTCCGTGATCACCAGGACGCAGCAGTCCCGTATGTTCTTTTGTGCAGACATGGTAAGTTCCAATTCTTCCATCTTGTTTGGTAATGATCGTACATTTGCTACGAAGAGACTTGGCAGTGGTGGTCTATATGGGTCTCGTGCTAACCTTGTACGTACACCAGCTCTACAGCCCCGTTTCTGCTTCCTGTCTTTGCGCCGCCTTCGTCCCCGCCCGGCAGGAACAATAATCCTCGGAGACCCTGGCGGCCTCACAATCTCAGTTGGAAAATCAGTTTGGTCATAAACACCGCTGATACCGCCAATATGCGCCAAACCGATGTTTATCAGTTCGTGTCGGCTGTATTTTATGCTAACATAAGCATACGTAGTACTTACTGACAAATAAACTAACAGAAAACCTATTAATGAGAGCCTTCTTACAGAGCACAGAGCCGCAGCGTGTACATGCGCCGCCATATTTGAAAATGTGGCATCCCCTAGGAAATAACCATGGTTGTATAACTCATTACTTGAGTGAATTTTTAATAAAGATCATGTAGACAAGGCAACTTTTACTACTGGGCAAAATTCCTAAAAACGTTTCTTTAGTTTAATGAATTAGTTTAGTTTAGTTTAGTTTAGTACGATAGTTTTTTGAGAGATCATGTGAGCCAATTCTTATAACTGAATAATAATATTATACTAAGAGTTAAAGCAAAACTCCAGCCAAATATCCAAATTACCCCAATGGTTTACTCACCCTCAAGCAATCCGAGATGCATATGTCCATCATCTTTCAGACAAACACATTTAGAGTTATTTCATAAATGTCCTTTTGTAAATGTCCTTGTTTTCCCAAGCTTATGATGGAAGAGAACAACTTTACCCTTATGTTGTTTTAAAACAAAATTTTTACACTTGTATAATCAAACAATCAAAAAGCATCACTGTTTTAAAACACCAACAATAGCCGTAGCTCTGACAGCCTGGTGGAAATTTCATCAAATCTCAAACACCCCTCTTGCACCATCTAAATACACCCCGATCTGGAATAACCCAGACTTCATAGTTAACAAGAAGCCACTCAATTTACGTACATGGGTAGATAAGGGCATCACACAACTTCAACACATCTTTATTAATAACAACCTGGCACCATTTTCCTATTTGGTCCAGAAATATGGCATTGGGAGTAATTGTTTTTTGGAATATTTACAAATCAAATCATCTATTCAATCAAAAATCGACACTCAGACAATTAACTTAGACATTCCCCTTCCAATCTTAGAGCTAATTAATATGACCTCTCCAAAAAAAACTACTCTCCAAAATGTATAAATTAATATTAAAGTCAGACAACACGTTAAGCCTACCCAATGCTAAATGGGAATCAGACTTATTTATTGCTCCCAATGCTACTTTCTGGACACAAATCTGCAAAAACATATACTTTTTGACAAAAAAACGCCAACTTACAACTTATACAGTATAAAGTACTTCATAGGTTTCATCTAACTGGACGGAAATTATTTAAAATGGGTTTTAGTTCGGAAACATGCTCACATTGCACACAAAACACCCCAGACACTTATTTACACGCTATTTGGCATTGCACCCCAGTTAAAAAATTCTGGCAAAACATTACTGACTCACTATCCAACCTTATGGGATGTCACATCCCGCTGTCTCCATCCCTCTGTATATTAGGTGACATATCTATAATTAATCTAAATAGTATAAACACTCAATTACTTCTAGTGGCTCTAACTATCGCCAAGAAAACTATCCTCATGAACTGGAAATCAAGGAACACCATACACATTGCAACTTGGAAAAATTTACTAATAGAGTACATCTCCATGGAAAACTTGTCTATCTTCACTCAAAATAATACATCAGAACAGGGCCGGCGCTAGCTATAGGCAGAGTAGGCAAATGCCTAGGGCCTCAAGCTTGGAGGGGGGGCCTCCATAACTGCTAAATCCATGTGCGCTAGTCCGACATCAATAAATACAGTTTTAAGGTGAGTTCGACTTTATGCGGCGCTGCCGCCGTAAGAACCGCAGGCGTTTGACTTGAGAACGATTGATAAGCAAACTCCTCTGTAAGATTTTTTGATTCGCTCTCGCAGTGCTTTGATATCATCCACCTGACGGTTCTTGCAGCACCTCATGAAGTTAAAGAAGCCTAGATGAACAGCATTCAAATCTCTGCAGCTGACCCACTTTGAGTGACGCTGAAAGCGGCTATCACGTCCTTTTCCTGCTTAGCAAAAGCGGCATGCAAAGACAGTTCAGCACATGATGCAGGTATTTTAAAATAATGCATTTAAAAAATAATCTTAGCTTTGTTCTGTTTATCAACATCATTTCAGGACAGATCAAACTTGAGCGCTGCTGACTCTGTTTAGACACTTTGAATGGGTGTGCACAATAGCATTGCGTGGGGAGCTGACTATCAAAATAGTCAAGTTAAAAAAGTTTGTATTTAAAGTCAAACAGCAAAAAAAACCTGGCGTTATTGTGGATATTTAAGGTATAAAAAGGTATTGAAATACATATGAATATATTCATAGTCTAATAGATAACTTTATACTGTATATTGGTTCAGTAAGGGGCTGATCACACCTTACGTGTTTACGACAGTTGTGCACGTCTTTTTTGAATGATATTCTATGGGCAGGGAGCGTTTGCGCGCTGTTTATGCGCGCCGAATGCCTTGTGTTTTTTTCCGCCGGCCTCAGCACGCGCTTTTGAAGGAGCGCTGAGCGGAAAAGGGCCCAACGCCATTTGCGTTTTTCCATTGTCCAATCGAATGAGGGGAGAGGCGGGCCTTTCGTTGTGGTGACGGAGGTTTACAGTTGCTTTGATTTCTGGGTAGGAAAACACTTTCTCAGATTATTCTGAAAATTAGAGGGGTGTGAGGGGCCTCCAACATAAATTTTGCCTAGGGCCTCCAAATATCTAGAACCGGCCCTGCATCAGAATTACATCCCTCTTGGTCATCTCTCCTTAACTTCGAACAGTCTTGAATCTACTGACCCTCTTTGTCTGAAACTATCCTCAATGATACACCATCAATAGTCACACATGAATGAGGGGACTGATATCAAATATATATAAAATACTTATTAGATTATATTCAAATCTCTCTCTTTCTTTCTCTTTTTTTCCACTGTTTCTGGTCCATTGTTGGCTATGGCATATCAGTCCCTGCATTGTGCGACCCTGATTATTTGTGAGTGGGGGTGATGTGGGGCCAGGGACCTTGGGCTTTCGTTCTCTAGTTCGTCCTCTTGATTTCTTGTCTCCGGCTGACTCATCAAATGTCTCGCTATTTTAATGCATCACATATTAGATGGAGTGCACACAGTCATTCATTTGAAGCTTTAAAAATAGAAAAAATTTAAGCAAAAAAAAAAAAACCACACACACATAGGGTAAGGGAGGCGTGTGCGTGGCGACCTCAGATTTACACCGGGTTGATTCCATGCTGCACGCCTTGCTTTTTTAATGCATTGTACACTAGTTGGCACAAACAAATGATTGAGTATAATGATGAAAGGAAAAAAAACACAGACCGGATAAGCGGGGGCATGTGTGTGGGTCAGCCTGGGGATGGATTTTGGGGCCCTGTGACCCGCGGAACCTAACCGAGACAGTTTGTTAGAATATGACATTGGCGGGGGTCTTTCCTACGCCATGGCCATGAGGGGGTCAGAGGCAGTTTTATAACACATTATTATTAATATCTGCATTAATATTATCATTAATATACCATTATTAATACCATTGTCAATACTATCATTATTAATATTATTACTACTTATCATCCCTATTACATCTACTATTATCATTAATATTATTGATATTATATTAAGATTACCATTATCAATATTGCTATTATTTATTTATTTATTTACTTATTTAATTCATGATTTTTTATCTTCTTCCTGATCCTTCACTCTCCCCCTAAGTCCGGATGAAGTTAGTATTTTTGTTAATTTGTCTATCATTACTATTATTGCTATCTGTCATTTCATATTAATATAATTTTTCATTATTATTATTGTTAATAATCTTCCTATTATTATTATTATTATTGCTATTATCACCCTCCTTATCCATTTTGTTGATTTATTTATATCTAATTATGTCTGTTGTACTTATTCTCCTTTATTCAAAATTTTCCACTCTTAAATCCAATTACATTTACAGTTATATACACACACACACACACACACACACACACACACACACACACACACACACACACACACACACACACACACACACACACATATACTTACATTTCTTACTGGTTGTTATGTATGTTTTGTGGATCTATGTATTTGTATTTTGCATTTCACTTCTAATCTGTAAATATTGTAATTGTCTGTTTGCAAAAAAAATAAAAAAAAAATAAAACATAATTTTCACAATTTGCGAAAAAGGCATCACAATGCTCTCTTCACATCATCACTGAAGGCTAAGACCCCCTAAGAATGAAATCCTAGAAACGCCCCTAACAAATCCTTTAACTTTGGCATTGAAAAAGTGAGAAGTATTCTCACTATCGGCTCAAGGGTTTCCTCAGATTTAAGCTATTCCTTTAACACATCAAATTACTCTAATGCCTGGTTTCACAGACATGGCTAAGCTAAAGCCAGGACTAGGCCTTTGTTAAATTAAGATGTTTGAGCATATTTTATAAAAATGCCTTAGAGAAGGACGATACTAGTGTGCATCTTGAGACAATCAATGCCGCTGGCATATTTTTATCTGTCAGTGCAAATTATTTTAGTTGAGACAGCTTAACCCTGTACCCAAGGTGTCAAATTTATCCAATGTTAATAGCTAGGCTCAAGCTTTGTCTGTAAATCTGTTTGGGGGTAATTCATTATTATAAAATGTAAATATGCAAACCAGTGTTCACTTTCTTTATAAAGACTGTCTGTGTTTCTACATGAAAGTGACATCTTGTGGACTTCTTTATTGTATCACTGGGAATTCTTTTTGCACACGTTTCATAAACACAAAGAGGAAGTTCTGGACTTCAGGGAAACTGAAACTAAATCACTGTCAGGCTTTTATGTCTTTTCTAAAATGGCAGAAGCGAGTGTTTCTCAGGATCAGTTCAGCTGTTCAATCTGTCTGGATCTACTGAAGGATCCTGTGACCATTCCCTGTGGACACAGTTACTGTATGAGCTGTATTGCAGCCTTGTTGGATCATCAGATGAGATACAGCTGCCCTCAGTGCAGACAGACCTTCACTACAAGACCTGTTTTAAGAAAAAACACCATGCTGGCTGAAATGGTGGAGAAACTGAAGAAGACTAAACTACAAGCTGCTCGTCCTGATCACTGTTATGCTGAAGCTGGAGATGTGGAGTGTGACGTCTGTACTGAGAGAAAACACAAAGCTGTCAAGTCCTGTCTGGTGTGTCTGAACTCTTACTGTCAAAATCATCTTGAACAACATGAAGAACTTCACTCAGGAAAGAGACACAAAATGACTGATGCCACTGGACGACTACAGGAAATGATCTGCCCTCAACATAATAAAGCCCTTGAGATTTACTGTCGTACTGATCAGCTCTGTATATGTTATTTGTGTATGGTGAATAAACACAATAACCATAAGACTGTATCAGCTGCAGCAGAGAGGACATTGAAACAGGTAAGGACTGAAAGCATGTGGTGTTTAATGTGAACAGTTATACACCACAATGTTTCTTCATGATTACACTCAGGGGCGCTGTAAAGGGGGGGTAAACAATGACGATTCTCGGGGCCCACGAGTAAGAGGGGGCCCAGAGAAGCCCCAAAAATTGTGGTGCTAAAAAATATTTAATAGTAAAAATTATTAACTTTAAATTATTCTATTTGCTGTTTCCTGGTATAAAAAAAATATTTGTTTAGAAAACACAAACGTCCGTGAGCCCCTTTCCCCCCTCTCAATTATCATAAAACGGTTCCATCCGCCCAAATTGTATAATCCTGGGCTGCGTTCAGCCTCGACAAAACGTTGCATAACGTTTATTAAACAGAAACGGTGATGTGTTGAACGCCCTGTTGTGATGACGCAAGAGTTGCAATTACGGTAGCTGAGAGGCCATTCTTTGTGTTTTTTTTATGTTTCTGAAGCCTGATGAAATCGTTATAAATGTGTGTTTAATACTGTAAAAGACCCTCAATGTTACAGTCACTGACCTTGCCGTCCAGAATGAAAGACAACATTCCAACTTGTTCCCATTGAGCGAACTGTCTCTTAGTACCGCATGGTTTATATACGTCTTGCCGCTGATTGGGCCGACATTTCTGACACACCCACCAAACAAGAGAAAACGCATCTAAAACCTTTTGCATTCCGTTACACACCGTTTCTAGGAAACATGTCGTTCAACCCGGAAACCGTAGCAAAACGTTGCGAAAGAATTTTCTTTCTTGAAAATCAAGTTTAAATGTTGCGGTTAAAATGACTGCTGGTGGCCGTTCTAGTGTTAAAAGTGCATGATAAGGGAACTCAATTTTCTCCCCATGTTAGGTCAAGAAAACGCTGGAAAAAATAACAATACACAGTTTTAGTTAAACATTCAACACTGCAAAAAATGACTTTCTTACTTAGTATTTTTGTCTTGTTTTCAGTAGAAATATCTAAAAATTCTTAATTTTATATTCTTAAATTCTTTTTCTTGATGAGCAAAATGACCTAAGTAAATGAGTCTAGTTTTAAGACAAATTAATATACAATTTAAGTGAAATTGTCCTTAAAACAAGCAAAATGATCTGCCAATGGGTTGAGAAAAAAATTGTGAAATAATATTTCTTTTTTCTTAAACACTTAATTAAAGTAAAATTTTCTCACCCCATTGGTAGTCAAAATACCATCAAAGCGCATGATTTTATGTAAATTAATATGAAAAAAGACTCAGCTGTGTTGGGGCTCTGTCAAGATTCTTTTCATGGGGCCCAAAATCCTTAGCAGCGCCCCTGATTACACTATAGCTACATGTACTGTACAGTTTATCTGTTTGTCATTATTTCCACATCTACCAGAAACAACTAAAGAAGACAAAGAGAAAATACCAGCAGAGAATCCAGGAGAGCCAGAAGAAGCTTCAGGAGCTGAGAGATGCTGTGAAGACTCATAAGGTGAGTTTTGATCAGAAGAACAACTGCTGTCTGCTGTTTCAGATCTGTTTCAGACTCAGTTATGACTCTCATCCAATCAGTCAGTGAGGAGTTCAGTGCTGGATGACTTTCACTGAAGTTCACTGTGGGTAACAGACTGTGTGATGTACCAGTAAGAGCTGAGTGAATGCTGCTGATTCTAATGCTCCTCTCTCTGTGTGTCCTAACAGCGCTCTGCACAGGCAGCAGTGGAAGACACTGAGAGGATCTTTACTCTACTGATCCGATCCATTAAAAGACGACGATCTGAGGTGACACAGCTGATCAGAGATCAGGAAAAGACTGCAGTGAGTCGAGCTGAAGGACTCTTGAAGCGACTGGAGCAGGAGATTGATGATCTGAGGAGGAGAGACGCTGAGCTGAAGCAGCTTTCACACACAGATGATCACATCCATTTCCTCCAGGTAACAGAGATCTGAAAAACACAACAGTGATCATTGGGAAGTAAAGAACATGCTTTAATTGTTTGTGTTGTGCTGTTTGTCATTGTGTTTGTGTAGAGTTTTCAGTCTCTCTCTGTTCCTCCTGGATCTTCAGACTCACTCAGCATCACTGTCAGCTCTCTCATCTCTTTTGATGATGTAGTAAAATCTGTGTCTCATCTGAGAGAGAAAGTGGAGGATTTCTGCAGAGAAGAGATTGGAAAATTATTTTATAGAGGTAAGGCACCTATATTTCTAAAATATTAGGCACACATTACGCAGTATTTGCTAAATCCAAATATATAAATTAGTTAAATATGTAAAATTTTTTAATTATTTTCTGCCATATAGTTTTACATACTAATAACAATGAATCCATATGTGTCAATTATGTGTCCATAGTAAAGTATATTGACATCATTCCCATCCCTGAACCGGATACCAGGGAACATTTCTTACAATGTGAGTATTAGCAAATAATACACCAATACTATAAAAGACAATTTTTAGATAAATGCTGAAATATATTAGAAGTGATCAGTTACGTTCATTTGTGCAATAAACCCCACAGTCTTACTCCATCCTAAAATTATTATTAGCCTAATTTTAAACAAAAAGTTACGTATTACAGCTGTAACGTGTCAGAAGAGAACGTCTCGGTTACATATGTAACCCTCAGGGAACGGAGACGTTACATTGTGACCGACGAATTGGGAACCGATTAGCGGGGACCTATCTACTTCGAGAAACCTTTAAAAAGCCAATGAACTTGGCATGCAGATAATTGCATCTGCTGGCGCCGCCCCGCCGCACAGGTATTTAATGAGAGGCAGGTGCAGTTATCAGCTATTTTTTGCTGAGAAAGCTGGACAGAAGGAAAGGGTTCGGCCGATATCAGCAGTGGAACAGCAAACTGTGGCGATGGGACGTGACGTCTTCCTTCAGGGAACAAGGGTTACATATGCAACTGAGACGTTCCCTTTCAGTCAGTCACGACGAAGTCACGTCGTGACCAACGAATTGGCTCCACTAAGGGAAACGTGGTAAACAAGAACTTTCCACGGAAACACTCACAAAGGAACCACTAGGGGGCGCAATGTGGGCGCTAGCCTCCCCAGGTTCTTAAGGATACATCTAGTGAGAGGCTGGCAGCCGATGCTCCGCAACATCGGCCACCAAGCGTTGGAGGAGACAAAAAACAGTTTTTTGTAATGTTTTTGCCTAAACGGCCTTCCATAATGGTGCGGTTGTGCAGCACCGAAAAGAAAGGCTCCAAGCCGACACAGGAGCCGTTCCTAGATGTTCTCACTGATCAGAAGAGAGAACTTGAGAGGATACCGGCTCAATACGAACACTGTAAAATCTAGCGAATGTATTAGGTGTCGCCCAGCCAGCAGCTCTACAAATATCTGAAAGTGAGGAACCACGAGCCAAAGCCCAAGATGAAGCCACCCTTCTGGTTGAATGGGCTCTCAAACCAAAATAAGCTAGGGCGATTGTGTCTACAATCCAATGAGACATCCTCTGCTTAGTGACAGCTTTCCCTTTCTGCTGACCACCGTAACAGACAAAGAGCTGTTCTGAGGTGCGAAAGCTTTGAGTGCGATCCACATACACACGTAATGCACGTACAGGACATAACAAAGCCATGGCTGGGTCTGCCTCCTCCGAAGGCAGCGCTTGCAAGTTCACCACCTGTTCTCTGAAAGGAGTGGGAATCTTCATAGTGAGAAACTTAATGCTCACCGTCCGCAGAGGCTTGAAAGGGGCGTCCTGCAGTGCTTTCAGCACCATGGACAGGTCCCAAGGAGGAGTAGAGAGAGGGCGCGAAGGATTCAGCCTTCGTGCACCTCTTAAAAATCTAATGACCAGATCGTGCTGACCCACGGATCTACCATCAATGGGTGCATGATATGCGGATATCGTCGCGATATCTACTTTAATAGTAGATGGTGACAGCCTCTTCTCCAAGCGGTGCTGGAGATATAAAAGCACAATTCTGATCAAGCATTCCCGGGGGTCCTCTCGTTGAGAAGTACACCATTCAACAAACAGGTTCCATTTCAGCGTATATGCCTGTCTCGTAGGCGGTGCTCGCGCTGCAGCGATGGTGTTAGATACCGCCTGGGGAAAATCACCTAGAACCTCCGCGCCCCGTCCAGAGACCACACATGGAGGTTCCACAGATCGGGACGTGGGTGCAATAATGTGCCCCCTTCTTGAGACAGAAGGTCCCTCCTCAGGGGAATCCGCTAGGGAGGGGCTGTCGCGAGGAGGGTGAGCTCTGGAAACCAACTCCTGGTGGCCCAATATGGAGCAACTAAAAGAATACTCTCCTCGTCCTCCCTGACTTTTTGGTGTGATTATAACACATTGAAAGCCGGTGAGCCACGCTCTCCTCGGGACTCAGTCGTGAAGCCAATGCTGAAGCGGGCTCATATGGAGCAAACGAGCTGTGTCACAGCCGCAGCTGCTGCCATATGCCCCAGAAGTTTTTGAAATTGTTTCAGAGGGACCGCAGTCTTGCCCGTAAATGTATTCAAGCAAGCCAGAATCGACTGAGCGCACGCCTCCGTGAGACGTGCTGTGAGATTGATCGAATCCAATTCCATACCGAGAAAAGAGATCCTCTATGTAAGTTTGCTCTTTTCTCGATTGACCTGATGACCAAAACGGGCGAGGTGTTTGAGCACACGATCTATGTGAGTGCAAAGCATTTGACGCGACTGTGCTATAATGAGCCAATTGTCGAGATATGCCAAGATGCGAACACCGCTCTCTCTGAGGGGTTTTAAAGCCCCCTCCGTGACTTTCGTGAAGACGCTGGGAGAGAGAGAGAGCCGGAAGCGTAAGACTTTGTACTGATAAGCCCGTCCCTCGAACGCAAAGCGGAAAAACGGCCTGTGTCGGGGAAGTATTGAGACATGAAAGTACGCGTCCTTCAGGTCGATGGCTGCAAACCAATCCTGTTGGTGAATGCATTGAAATATGCTATTCTGCGTCAGCATTTTGAATGGCATTTTGTGAAGTTCTCGATTCTAAACGTGCAGATCCAGGATCGGTCGCAACCCGCCGCTTTTTTGGGTACGATAAAGTAAGGGCTGTAAAACCCTGACCTCATCTCGGCTGGAGGAACCGGCTCGATCGCGTCCTTCGCCAGCAGGACGGCAATCTCTGCACAGAGTACTTGCGCATCGGCGGGTTTCACTGTAGTGAAACGAATGCTCGTAAATTTGGGAGGTCGCCGGGCGAATTGTATCACATAGGCGAGACGGATCGTGCGTAAAAGCCAGCGCGACGGACTGGGAAGTTGTTGCCAAGCTTCCAGATACCGGGCGAGGGGAATTAACGGCACAATCGAAGTACCCGCGGCAACCTGAGCAGCGGTGTTCGACGACGCGCTCTCTTGGGCTGCGTTGACAGGTATATTGTGTAAATGAGCACTCACCTGACTCCGCTGATGGATGGCTGCGCAGGGAAGACTCCTGATGAAGACGTCCCAGTGCGCCCGACACATCCGCTGGCGAGAGAGGAGAGGGAGGACATAGGGTTATGAGCCCATCCGTCACACCCGACTGCCTCTGAAGACCTGGAGGAGGAAGAGTAATTTGCTCTTTTTGTGGTTTTGTGGGTGCCGGGTGGCCGAAGAAGGGAGAGGATCCGGATCAACGTCCGAGAGAGAGACGCCCCCCAGAGACGAGAGACAGCGATCGTGTCCATCACGAGGACCCATATATTTGCCACATCCAGAAGTGGAGCACGGACGAAAAGACATCTTTAAAAAGATGCTTAACGCCCGTGAGCAGAGAACGGCTGTCTTTGAAAAGACGCAGGTTCAACTGCAGCTCTTTTAGGGAAATCACTCTTTCAGATGTGCAAGTTGATGAAGCACACAGGGAGGAGAACGCACACACTCAACTAAAAAGTGTGTAAGAGATCACGTAGATCAAAGGATGGTGCCCCGCTGTGGTGCCTTCGCCCAACCAACTAGCACGCAGAGATCTATTCCTAGTAAGAAAAAGAGCAGCTTCTCGTGAGCAGTGTAGGTCTGCCAGCTTTCGAAGCTAAAAAGCTGATTTGATAACTGCACCTGCCTCTCATTAAATACCTGTGCGGCGGGGCGGCGCCGGCAGATGCAATTATCTGCATGCCAAGTTCATTGGTGTTTTAAAGGTTTCTCGAAGTAGATAGGTCCCCGCAAAGTGGTTCCCAATTCGTCTGTCACGACGTGACGTCGTAGTGACCGACTGAAAGGGAACTATGGCACTTTGTGCTAAGCCTGTAAGTTCTTTTCTGATGATCAATTGTACAATTTTATTAAAGCAGAATTGAATGCGGAATTGAACCCTAGACATTTTAGCCTGTTATCACGGGTAATTTATGTATATTTTGCATGTTAAATGAGAAAAAAATAAATTGCACGATTTCGATTATTAGATTGAAATTGTGTTGAAGCGGAATTTTCGTAATAGTCTTTGATGGACTCAATTAACCAGAATGCACTGTGCGAAACTGAGTCAATAGGCTTGTTTGAGATGAGCAAATTCTGCCCAGAATCGATCACCAGTAATCGTTGCGAGATAAATGCCGGTAAGAAAAGTGTCCGAGGGCGGTCTGCTTGCTCTGATGTCATGCTGAGGTGTGCCAAAAATCTCTTGTGATGGGAGACGGCCTCGTCAGGTTCTGCTGGCGGGCGCAGTTGCTCTTCACCTTTTCTGCTGACGAAAAGCACGATGGGAAAAGACTTGCTGACGACACCGCTTTAATGCTCATTGGTCCAGGGATGTCAGCTGACTACTTCTTCTAAAAACTTAACTTCCTGTAGTAGTTTTTATATATTTTTTTTACTTATTATTGACTTATGACATTTATACTTTTAATGAATTCCTTTAAACTTTTGTATTGATGTTGAATTATTTGTACTGTGAGCTGTTTATATTTCACACAACAGAAACTAATTTGTATAACCACTAGACTTAGATTTATACATCAGGGACCGGTTGCACCCGCTGTGCGTAAGTTACAATGTAGCTTAGTTACGACGTAAATGAGCACTAAGTTACAATTTACGCACTACTAAATGTTTTTGCGTTGCACCATTAAACTTTACAATACGTTGTAACTAAATATTTACGGAAGCCTCTGTCCATGAATAATGATTGGAATAAGATGTCAGCCAGATTATATTACATCCATGAGCTCGTATAAATTATGAAGAGACGCGAGTTCGTCAACGAGTTTTCAAGAACTGTTTAATTTTCTGTGTATCCATCAATTAAAATGAGATTTAAAATGTCTTCCTATTTATTTTCTCCTCCATTTGTGGGATAGAGATTTTCAATTAAAAGTGTAATGTTTTGAGTTTGATAACGTTTGCTTTAACGTCTTTTTTAACTTTCAGTTTAGGCGAGACAAGAATGAGTTTGAAATTACGTTCTGTTCAGACTATTTCCTGTTTACCCATTATAAGGCTTGTGATTGGGTTAAGAAAAATAGACGTCATTCTATGCGACAACGCATTACTTTACGGAGACCTTACGACCTACTAGCTACGTTCTGCCTTAAGAACAAATGGTGCAACCGATTTAAGTAGAGTTAGTTATAAACTAGCTAGTAGTTACTAAGCCTCTAGTTTGGACTTTACGTCCCAGTTTAAGTAAGAACTTACGAACGACTGGTGCAACCCTACCCAGAACATTTACTAAATAGCGTTTAATAATGAACAGTTCACCTTCATTGATTCCCCTTATAAACATCTATATGTAAATGCATTCATTAGTATTTCAGTTTCATCTATTAAGTCCGCGATAAAATACGCGAAAGCGATCTCTTCCATTGCTGACATTTGCAATCCACAACACAACGAGATTCATGAAGCGTCCGGCTTGCCTGCACTTTTTTCACTTCACCTCTCACTGCAGCCAGAGCCATTTCAGAGTTTCTTATGTGAGGTAATCTTGCTGGGAGTGAAGGCAGTTTTTCTTCTTTAATTTTTTATATGGAGTTTGATGGCAGCATGGCCGTAGCCAGCTATGAGGTCACAGAGGTCTGGACCTCGGTAATTTTTCAATATTAAAAATAAAATTTGAAGTTCTCTGAATGACTAATTAGTTTTTCAAAACGAATCCGCATATATAATTAAGTTTGGACGGTTTGCTGTATAGTTTAGTGTAAAATGACAAAGATTGGCTTAAGCTGCGACGGCGTGGGTACAGAATTTGCAGAGTTGCCAGATCCCATTGTTAAAAATTCTCTTTAGACGTAGTGTTTTAGCAATTAATGTGACACTTTGACATTATCTATAAAGTGATTGTTAGGTGTAAGTTAGAATTAGAGATTTCTCTGATTTATTTCTGAAATACAAGGTTTGGACGACCTTTGTTTTTTAAGGCCAATTATTTTTGCTTGCTTTTCGTACTAATATCTGGCAACATGGAAACTGAAAGTTATCAAATAAGACGCATCATTCAGCGCTAGCACGTTATTGCTGATACTACATTTGGTAAGATTAAAGCAGTAATGATCATAATTGTGTCTGTAAAGAGTATCAACAGTATCAACAACACTATCGAAAAACAGAAAATAACTCTTTGGTACAAAGATAGAAGAATTGGGTTTAAATAAAATATGCCAAATATGTTAAAACACGTAGCGTAAAATGGTAAAGCTAATCTCAACAAAACATAAGCTTTAAGAATTCTGTTATTTCATTTAATTTAAAAGTTAACCTTTAACAATGTCGTGCTGAAAACAATAAGAGCACTAAACAAGTTCTTGTTTAAAATCTTGTAACGTTTTTGTTATATAATATTGCTTATTAAAATGATTACAAAAATAAACATTGTTGCATGAAAAAGTAATAAATAATCCAGCAGTCCCAGTCCATCCCCCAATACAGAGTGTGTACCCAAAGTGTAAAAAAGGTTAAGACAGAATATATTAGATCCCAGGTAAAATAAAGTATGCCTCAATGTACTTAAACCACTTAAATACTAGCAAGTAGATTTGTAAGTTATGTAAAGTTATGCTACAAATATACTTATTAAAAGTAAAGTTCTACTTGAGCAGTATTCAGTTTACCTGAAAAAGTAAGAATACCAGTACCAACTAGATTTTTAATAAATGATGTCTCAAAATAACACTTTAACTTAATTTTAAGAAGTACCATAAACAAATGTGATATATAAGCCATAAAATGAGTGCACGAAAATAGTACATTTACTAAGTGTACTTAAAAAGTGTATTTTATTTAAGTGCACTTTTTTCTCCTGGGATAGCATTTGTTAACTCTTAACACCCCACCCTGGACCTCGGTAGTTTTCAAACCATGGCTACGGCCATTGATGGCAGCACAATCAACTACATATATTTGATGAAATATCGTGTTGGAGCATAATGTTGTTTTAGGATGGAGTTCCGCTTTAACATCAGTAAAGTTTTGGTTCCTTGCAAAATCTTTTTCTATGAAATCAATGACATTTGCAATATTGCCATAAGTATATTCTATATGTATGTTATATACTAGAGCTGGGTGATATTGACCTAAATCCATATTTCTGTAACTTTGGGATGAATGTTAATGCCTCGTGTGACATGTCACTATAATTTAATTATTATATTTATATATTTGGAGACGCTTTTATCCAAAGCGACTTATAGTGCATTACAAGGTATAGGCCTACAGTATTGGTTTTAACAGTATGTGTGTTCCCTGGGTTCAAACCATAGACTGTAAAAAAGATGGACGACGCCTGTTCGCTCTCTTCCATTGGTGAAAAGTGAAGCCGCCAGTTGCCCAATATGGCGCTGACATCTTGGGTCTTGAGTCTGCGCAATAGCGATTTCGGGACCAGTCATGCGCAGTAGTGAGCAGGAAGGGAAGGCGCGAATTCAAAACCCCGCCCTCCCTCTCGTAGAATGCGCATATCACACAATATCACAGCTGTCAATCATGACGTGACACCACCGTTTTTATATTATTAAATAACTAACTAAACACAAACCTATTTTAAAAACAAACATTTGAATTTACATCAGTGTGATAAAAACTACAGTAAATGACAGAAACCAGCTTCGGAAAAAAAATAATTAAAGTGTAATTAATTTTTTTAGTTGGTCTTAAGTCCCATTGAATAACATGGGGAGGCGGGCTTTATGACCTATACTGGGACCGGTCACTGGGGGGCGATCGAGACGTTTTGGCTTCACTTTTCAGGGCTTGTGCGGCACACTTGGTTTTGCGCCGCAAACGCAATGCTCTACAACTGATCTACACAGGAACACAATTATTGAAATTCAGATTCCCTGATTTACAGATTATATTCTTTGTCTCCATAGATTATCATCAGATCACTCCAGATCTTAACGCAGTGAAAAATTATCTCAGCCTATTTGAGGGGAACAGAATGATTACTCACACTGACACAGTCCAGCCGTATCCTGATCATCCAGACGGATTTGAGGATTATCCTCAGGTGTTGTGTAGTGAGAGTGTAAGTGGACATAAGCAGGAAAGGTGATAAGAGTTTGTTTGGACGTAATGTTTAGTACTGGTGTTTGATCTATGACTCCAGCTGTTCATTCTGATGCAATAACAATAAGGCTGAACTTCCAGTGGTGTCCAGGGGCCTCATTTATCAACATAATGTTCTACATTATGTTCTACGAATGAAATTTAGTATGTGCGTAAGTCCAAAAAATCTGTATTTATCAAACGTGTGCACATGTTTCTTATGCACATAAGTAATCCTTGTTGATAAATCCCACATGTTCTTAAGCACCATGCTCATGCAGCTTCATGGTCATTTGCATTCCGAACCGCCTCCAATGAACCATATATGGTGACAACATCTCCCTTTATAAGTCATGCGGTTGTGCAGTGCATATTCCCGCACTGCAATAATGGCAAAGAGAGCAAAAATGAGGAACACTTCCAGAAATTAAAAAAGTGGTTTCACATTAAATTATCGACTAAAAAACGTGTCACAGCACACCGACTTGAAATCAGTGCAACTGGATGAGGAAAGACAATGGCAGAACTTTCCACCTTGGACAGCTGCATCCCATCTTACAGAAAAAAGTTCTAAGAATGTTCCTTGAAAGTTCCCAACGTTCCCAAACACGCTTGCCAACATAAAAAAAGTGTCCAGTTTTCTTGACGTTTCTGGGTTGTCTGAACGTTAGAGGAATGTTGCATTCTACCATTTTCAAACGTTATGACAATGTCATGTTTTAATCTTCACAAAATGTTTAAAAAAACAACAACTGTTTATTATATTGACTTGTTTGCTTGTTATGTAAATGATAAAGAAACATTGCATTTTATTCTTTTAAAACTGTTAAAAACAACATTATTTGTGAATATTCAGTAAAAATATTGCTGTAGAAAACACAATTTGCTTATTAGATTTAGATGTTGATGATTTGTTTCATATTAAAGTCACCATGATGGTAATCAGTGTTTGTTTTAGTTGGACTCTTGACCCTTGGCTTTTTCTTAGTGTGTATAAAGCACATTTGTTATAGTTATGTAAAGTTAATAGTGCAATTCTGTAGTGGTTGGTACATAATAGTAAAGATTATCAACTCATCAAGTTTCTTTTCTGTCAATAATGTATATGAGATCCAGCATTCTCACAACAATTTGTCATTAAGAATTCTTAGAAACCTTAAGCAAAAATAAATCGCTGTATATTTGGGACGTAGAAACATAAGGAACCAGAGTATGAATCTCAACCATGGTGACAATTAAATAAAAAACTCCCAGCATACAACTTTTTATAATTTTATTTGTCACCATGGTTGAGGTTCATTATCTGATTCTTGATGTTTGTGTCTCACAAATATACAGCTGTTAATTTTTATCAAGGGTCAAGAGTTCAACTTAAACAAATGATCACCATCATGGTGACTTTAAATGAAACAAATCATCAACATCTAATAAGTGAATTGTGTTTTCTACAGCAATATTTAGAAATAATTTTAACAGTTTTAAAATAATAAAATGCAATGTTTCTTTATCATTTACATAACAAGCTAACAAGTCAATATTAAAAAACAGTTGTTTTTTTACATTGTGTGAACATTAAAACATGACACTGTCATAATGTTTGAAAATTGTAAAATGTAACATTCCTCTAATGTTCAGACAACCCAGAAACATTCTTAGGGACCAGTCACACCAATAGCGTTTATGGCAGTTGCAGGCGCCTTTTTTGAATGATATTCTATGGGCAGGGCGCGTTTGCGCGCTGTTTATGCGCGCCAAGCGCCTTGCGTTTTTTTGCCGCCTGCCGCGCACGCGTTTTTGAAGGAGCGCTGAGAGCGGAGAAGCGCCCGACGTCATTCGTGTCTTTCCATTGTCCAATCGAATGAGGGGAGAGGCGGGCCTTACGTTGTGGTGAGGGAAGTTTACAGTTGCTTTGAAGAACCGGACACTACTCGCTCACTCTCTCCTGTGTGTTTGTGCACCTCTCACCCTCAAACAAGGTCAGAGCAAGCGTCCTTTTTTTAAAGTTTCTGCTGATATGACAGTTAACAGCAAAAGAGCGCTCACGCTTCAATATTTGATTGACAAGACAGCTGACTCGGTGGTTGCTTAGCAATATGAAAAGCCGCGTCGCACTGCTCTTTTTTTAAAAAAGGCAGTGCGTCGCGCCTTGCGTTTGCAAGCGTTTAAAGCGCTTTTGGTGTGACTGAAGCCTTAGAACATCAAGAAACCCGACACTTTTTATGTTGGCAGAACGTTTTTGGGAACGTTGGGAACTTTCAGGGAACGTTCTTATTTACACTTATTATTTACAAGGTATGGGTAAGCCTCCGAGCTTTTCAAATTGCTCATTGCCTTACCATCACAAACAACTCAATCAATAGAGTATGAGCTGAATCATCTTAGGCTAATCAGTGAGAACTTTGTCTTCAATTACATTCCTGAATGAATCAACAAGAGCTTAATTGTTTTCATGTTTATTTATTCTATAAGGTTAAAGCTTAAAGATTAAAATAGTTTGAATAATTAAACTAATAATTTAAGACTATAACACATTCTACAAGTTACAGTGATAAATACTCTGGCACGACATTGCATGGCTATAAAACAGCACAAGTAACCATATACATTTACATCCCAGTAGCTCTGGTTTCCATTACATTAAAATAAAAAACTTCCATTACAATAAAAAGAAGTTTAGGGGCGGTTTCCCAGATTAATCCGTTAGACGTTTCTATAAACAAACCTTACAAAAAAACAGTGGTGTACATCTTGAGACAAAACAATGGCACGGATATATGTTAAGATATCAGTATAAGGTGTTTTTAAATTAAGGCAGCTCAAACATGCACTTTAGTCTGGACTAGGATAAGCCCTGTTTGGGAAACCTCCCATCAACGATTAATATATAAAGCATATTCAGAATTATGAACAGCAGTAGTTTTTAATTGCAAATTAATAATTTTCTTTATCACTGCATGTATTTCAGGGTTTAAAAGATGCAGAAGTCTTCACACCTGAATATATTGACAGAGACGACGAGAGCAAAGGAACAAACGTATACAGGTAAACAAACCAAAGTCATGGTTCTGTATTCATTGAAGTTTTCTGGGTGGTCTCATAAATCTCTGTTAATGGTACATTTAGTTTACACTTTTGAATGTGAAGGGTTTGTAAGCCAGGAAATTAAACAATGAAAATTTTTTTTTTTGGCGTCAGTAAGTCCCTCACATTTTAAACTTTATTGGGCGGTTTCCTGGACAGGGATTAGACTAGTCCTAGACTAATTGTTTTGCCTCAAAATGCACACAGGTTATGTTTTTGGTAAGGAATGCTTGTTAAAACTAGTTATATTTCCTAATTAAACTAAGGCCTAGTCCTGGCTTACAGTTTTTCTCGGTTGCTTAAACACAACTATGCCTCATATTCTCAAAACAGTAAACACAATTCCATAACATCTCACACAACTTTCCAAATTTCAAAATGAAGCTCTACACTTAAAAGCATTCACTTTTTCCTCAAACATCACACACAAGCTTTCAAAAACACACACACTACAACATAGTATTACACACTGGTCCAATACAGTTTTTCTGAATTGCTAAAACACATTTTTTGAAACCATCACTCATTTTCTCAAAACCTTAAACACAAATCCCAATTTTAAACAAAATTCACAGAACCCCTGACTCTTCTGGCAAAATCAAACAATTCCTTCAAAACCATTTCACTTGTACTCAAAATCAAACTAAGCTTTCAAATCATACACACATAAGTCTATAATATAAAACACTACAAGCATCCATTAGACACTATCTTAAAAATGGAAAACACAACATCCAGGAGATCTGCTTACAGAAAAATACATGTTTATTGTAAATAACAACACACTTAACAAATACTATTAAAATTCTCTATTACTGTAATCACAATTTACAGTATTTGCATGTAAATATAGTGAATACTTTACTGTAAGTACTGCAAGTAATAGTAAGTTTTCAATATTACTGTAAGCAGCACTTGTATTTTGTAAAAAGTCAGCAATCCAACTGCAAATTTTGCCAATTGCATCATCTCTGGTGTCCTTTTCTTCCTCATACTCTTCATCTGCCTCTCAGACTGTTTCCAATCCACACAATTGGTAAAAATACCATGAGATAAAAGTGTGTAGAATTTTGAGTTGTTGTGTTTACTCGATGATAACGGCGTTGTAGTTGTGTTTAACTTTTGCCTGCCTGTGTTTAGCATTTATAAAACAAGTGCATTGCCGTGTGAAATGTGTGTTTTAGTGAGAAGTTTGTGTTTAGAATTTTGCAAAAAGAGTGCATGATTTGACAGATGTGTTTAGGCCTCTATGAATTTGGTTCAGAGATTGGGGTTTAGTGTTTTAGCAATTCAGAAAAACTGTAAATTCAAAACAATATATCCAAAAACTGATAAGTTGCTTGTGGTTCTCCCCCTCAAAACCTTTTCACATGACCAAAAAAAAAGATTAGCACATTTTTATTCATTAATTTGCTACACAGCACAACTGTAAAACATTTTTTTAAATTATTCCTCCTCAACATCGTGTCTTTGTTCTGGGTCAGGTCAGAGAATCTCATTTACATCACAGGCTATATTGGCCCTAGTCAAACAGCAGGGGTAAAATCCTCTTGCATGATCCACCCCTGGCATTCATCTACTGATATGTCGATCTGTATGGAAAACAATTTGATGCATTATTTTATTCCAGTAGCATAGTCCAACAGTGTATGCACACTAAAGTACAGAGCAGTCTTACTCTGAGTACATCTATCTGTTTTCCTCCCTGAAGGCTCTTAAGATGGAGGCAAATTAGGCTTTACTCGTTGCTTAGCCTCCCTCATAGTCATACCATGGACAAGGACATGGTCAGCTAGAGTGGCTCAAATTTCATCCGAGACTACTTGTCACCTTGCCCTTCGTCTCTCTCCTCTTTCACCATATCTTCCTCCTCTTCCTACTCCTTCACCAAGTCCTCTCCCTCCTCCTTCACCGTGTCCTCCTATTTCACCATATCCTCCATCTTCTTTCATCTTCTGCCTCCTTCTCTCCCTCTTCCTCTTCCTCCTCTTCATGATGTCTTCCTCCTCTTCCTCCTCCTTCACCACATCCTCCTTATTTCCCTCCTCCTCTCCCTCCTCCTCCTTCTCCTCGACTTATGCCTTCATTTCTCTGTGGATCCGTTGTTCCAAAGCTCAGTGAACTGATTCGGGCCCTTTTATTTATCTATTGAAGGATCTGATTGATGTGTTCAATTTTGACTCTTAGGGCCCTATTTTAACGATCTGAAACACAAGTGCGAAGCGCAAAGCGCAAGTGACTTTGTGGGCGGATCTTGGGTGCTGTTGCTAGTTTCCCGTCGGGAGAAATAACTCTTGCGCCAGGCGCAAATCAATAAGGGGTTGGTCTGAAGTAGGTTCATTATTCATAGGTGTGGTTTGGGCGTAACGTCAATTAACCTCTCGACGCGCACTAGCTCGCGGACGGAAGGACGTCAGTTTTTTTTAATGCTGCTAACAATATATATATAGCCTACTGTGTACAAACAACAATAATAATAACACTACTATACATCGTTTAAAAGGTCTAAGGGTTTAGCGTCAGTGTATGGTGTCCGTTTTGAGATTAAATTGCTCTAGTATCATAAATATAGTATTTTATTACAGAAGTCCAGATAACAACATGCATAATATAAACTGACTCCTTACCTTTGTGCTGGTATAAGGAACGCGAATCGAATCCAGTCTGTTTCAGATGTGTGAATAACCCATAAAAACTCTCCAACAAAGTACATCCAATGACCAGTTTTGTCCACAAATGCGTATAATCCGTGAAATATGGATATATTTTCCATTGTTTACATCAGATTTCAGATGCACGTCTTGTAATAGATTATAATATACAATCTGAGGACTATTTACATCGTAACACTTGTATATGAGAGCACACTCGCGTTCAAAACTTGATTGTACAAGTAGGCGGGAGTATAATACATAATATCCAAACAGCGCTGTCAAATATCGTGACGTCATCTGACTTGCGCGTTCCTCCAATGACTTCATGGAAAATATTGATAGACAGAACGTGTAGCCAATTAGAACACGAATTCAACGATCTTTGTGTGAAGCTTTATTTCCTGGTGTGGATACGGCATTTTATACGCTTATATAAGGATAAACAATAAAAAGAATGAACGTGTATGTAAACAAAAGACTTTTATTTTGTGGCTGACTGGCACTTAGAAAATGCACTAGTCTTACAAAAACTCTTGCAAGAACCTCATTTTTGGGTCTATTGACTTCAAACGTGAAATATAACTTCTTTAGACTTGTGGCTTTGGCCTCATTGCATTTATAGGTTTCACACATATATTTATCATTAAGATTTTTAGTGTTAAAAAAGATGTTATGCAAAAAATTTTTTATTACAATGTACTTCAGCCTCTCTAACTTTTTTTTTTAATCTTAAAATAATTTTGAAAACGAAGCTCAAAGTGTCTTCTATCTAATGATACAACAGTTATGCTTATACTATAAATGGTTTAGTAAAAACAGCCCTTTTAGTGAATGTAGGTATTTTCATGGTTTCGGGCCAGAATGGGGGTGCTTTTCAAGAGGTTAAACCAATCAGAACTTCATCCAACATTCCCTTTAAACGCAAGTGCGCAAGTTCAATGGCGGGTTGCTATTATTATGATGGATTTACCAGGCGCACGCCAGGAGCGGTTCACAGCCGAGGAGACCGACGTTCTTGTAAGAGCAGTCAAAGACAGAGAAGTTGTTTTGTATGGGGATAAGAGAAACCCGCCCAAATCAGCGTCGGTTAAACAGGCGTGGGAGGAAATAGCCACAATTTTCTCATCAGCTGGCATCCCCAGGACGTTGCGCCGCTGGCGCTATAATGATGTCAGGAGACAGGGGAATCCCAAGCTTGCCAGCATAAATCAGGCACGCTGTGTAACGGGAGGTGGATCTGCCTCTATACAAGTCCTGACGCCAGCAGAGGACATCGCTACGTCCACCTTCACCGCTTAAAGCCAAACGCAAGCAGTCCAACCCCAAAGTACACTTACAAATCAAGTTCATATACATTAAGGTTTCTTATGAAAACATTTTAATTATTATTTACATAAAATAAACGTAATACAGCCACACAACAAACTTATGAAAATGTTTTAATCGTTATTTGCATGAGAATTTTTTAACGCAGCCACACAATAAATAAAAACTATCACCACAATGCTCACCACAATGATTTCCCTTATCTCATGTGTTAATATTTTTTATTGTAACAATTTATGATTTGCAAAAATAACTGTTGCATCTGTGTAGATTAGATAAGCAAAGTGTGTGCGCATTGTGCACGCTATACATTATGGTCAAGCATGTGCCCTTAAAATAGCATAATGAACCACGCGCAACGCGCCACTGACTTTAGACTATTTTTTTCTGGTCAGTGGCGCAATTGTTTTTTAAAACTGCAAAATAGCATCAGGGATGATTTGCGTCGGAACACACCTCCTTTTTTGCGCTGAACCGCCCAGGGAACGCAAGTTCCTTCCCTAGTTTGCCGACGTGCGTCTGCAGAGGGAAAACCCTGGTGTGCGCCAGTGCAAAATACGAATGATACATGCGTCACTGACAAAGTCAATTGCGCTGGGTGCAAGATAGGGCCCTTAGTGTTTCCACCTTGCTAATTGTTTGCTAATTGAGCCTAAGCTGTGCTGACTTGAGTGAAGAGTTTTGAATGCTAATGCTTTCCATATGATCAGATGGTGTAAGCACTGAGAAATGTAGGGAATTGTGTGTAGAGTTTTGAAGTAACAGTTCACCAAATCTGACTGATGTGTTAAAGCAGGGGAGTAGTGTTTATAGTTCAGCAAAATGATTGTGCTTCTTAAAGAATGGCGTTATGGTTTTGAAGTTTTAGTTCAGAAGTCTGGTTATAGTGTTTTAGCAATCGAGAAAAACTGATTTATAAGAGATCACTCATCAATGTGACTCCGATCTCCTTTGTAGACTGGATTTGTTTTTTTCAGGGTGGTTTCAGTATAGTTGATTCATCTCTTCTCTAGGTTTGTTTCTCCACATGCTGGTCAGTTTCAGTGCAGTTTGACAAACCTTGTGTTTGTGATGGAGGGTAAAGGAGAGGTGTTGTATAAAATAGTGTCCTGGGATCCACGGCTCTTAGATGGTTTGGGTCAGATGCAGCCTGCAGGTCCCTTGTACAACATCGACTGTTTTAAAGGTTCAATCTCACAACTGCACCTTCCACACTGTGAAGTTTTCTCTGGTATGTTTATTTGTTCATTCTCAAAATAATATTAATATTTTTAACTAATGTAACTGAAGCAATGAAAAGTGATGAATAATTTACTTGTCAGTTCAAAATAAACATTATTATACACTGTCAACAACATTTTAGTCACTGTTATAAAATATTATAAAGTATATTATTTAATAATATAAAATGTATATTTTAAAATAAAGTTTTACCAAATTGTAAATGTCTTTTACAGAGAAAAATGAAGTCAGTTTGGCTGTAGCACATTTCTCTGATGGTAATGTAGAAATGTTGCAGTCGATCAAAGTGAGCAGTACTCACTTGATTATAAATATCACAGAGTTTTCCCTGTTTGGACTCATAAAAGATATCATATTCCCTGTGTATCCTGTCTGTGCACAAGTTCTGCTTTTCCTTCGACCAAAATCTTTTGCACAAAAGCAGAAAATACTGAATGTTCACTTGCTTCCAGGGAATGTGCCCTTATCAGAGGTAAACCTTAAAGCATTATTTATTTCTTCCAAGAAGAGTTGAAGCTGTTATAGCTGCAAAGGGTGGTCCAACTTTGGATTAAACCCTATGGATTAAGAATGGGGTAATTTAGGTTCACATGCATATAAAGGCAGGTGTCCCAAAACTTTTGGCAATGGTGTACATTTTAGTCTGGGACAAGGCTTTAGCGCCGTCCGGAAAACCAACCCTAATGTTTTGAAGCTCCTATTCCAAAATGCCACTATTATACAGTACAACATCTTTATTTTAAATGATCAGTGTACTTCGAAATTATACAATTATTTGTTAAATATCACACTAGCACTGCTTAGTTTAAATCTGAAAATTCTGATTCGGTGTATAGTAGGGATGGGCACGACCCAGATAGCAAAAAATATCCGCATGGCTTCTATATGCCGCCAGCCCCAAGCTGTCGGCTATAGGTGCGTCCCGCTGGCGGGGATGAAACTTTTGCCGCCGAATACGTCACTCTCATTTGTTGTGAGATGCCGCCAGCATGCAGCCGGCGGACCGACTGCTTAATTTATGCAAAAGCGGCTGCCACGGCGGTCCGCCGTCAGACCTGTTTGCGATTACGCCCTTATGACGCTTACTGCCGCCAGAGCACCGCCGGTGGTCCGCCGACTCATTGCTATTTTTTGCTATCTGGGGAGTACTCGATTGCTCGAGTACTCGAACGTGGCATCGATGATCGATCACGAAAACGATGATCATGTGGGTTTATTTATTTATTTATTGTGGATATGGCGCCATTTGGATGTCTGGTTAGCATTACAAGCGCATGTGGTAGTAAAGACTATGTCTGGAGATGGGTGTTTGACGTCGTGTCAAGCTACGCAGACCGACGTATGACATCAGTAACATTACCATGCGTGATTCAAAAACAAACAGATAATTCCGCGCGACCGCACCGCAGAAACGCGCCGATCAGCGCAATGCGCGGCAGCCCGCCAGCCCGCCGATCCCGTGAAGCCAGCCACAACTCACATCAAGGTTTAAAAGGATGTCGTGATTTTCGGAAATACAGTCAGTCAGGTGCAAAATGTACAGCGCCGTCAAAAGTTCAATTGGTTATCATCTCATATTTAAACATCAAATGTCAAGAGATACAGAGAGCCATACGAGCATTACCATTACATCTTGACTGAGGTAAGAGGACGACACGACACAGCTAAACGCTAAAATGATAGCAAAACACTTAAAGCTGCTTAATGTTATGAAGCTTGAACTTTGACTGGACGTTTTTAAAAGTGCGCTGTTTTTGATGCACATCCACAAAGGGAATTAAACTTTCTTTTTTTTTAGATAACTTAGTTGAAACCTTAGTTGAAGTCTTGCATTTTATGCAGATAGTTGTACATTTATGTTGTATAAAGGCTTAATATTATGCAGAGTGCGTCAAATAGAAAGCGCTGCGGTTTGTGTTTATTAACCCTTTAGTTTCACTTCATCACACAGCTTTTCCTGTTAGAGGTTTCTGTTAAAAACATTTGATTAATTAGGAATCTCGTATGTGTTCATTGTTCTGTCATAGTTTCTTCAAAATTAAGTTTTATTTGAGTGTTTTTATCTAATTATTTTCATTTTCACCATGACGTGGTGAAAATGATTGCCCCGCGCCCAGTTAATCGAGTACTCGTTCTTCAGACCTATGGATTAATCGAAATGAAAAAATGACATAAATGCACATCCCTAGTGTATAGAGGAATCAAATTACTGTACTTAAAATGAGCTTCTAAGCCTGTCTTCATATTCAAAGAGAGACTTTTTCAATATACACATGATATAACTCGATGCTTAACATTTCATCCCCTAACAAAAAATTTCTTTTATCTTACTTCAAGGTTCAGAGTCAACATCAGGAGAAAACATACATTGAAACAAGTTCAATTTGTCATCTGATTCCAGGGAAAGAATACAAACTGTGCTGTCATCCAGAAGAATGTGAAGTGCAGCCATCGGTAGTTTGATATATTTTAATAGATTTAAGCAAAAAAATATATTGTGCAACATCTTTAGATGCTAATTATTATATAACACAACCTTCAGTTGTGATTAATAGTTTTTTTCAGACTGTTTTTTTTGTGAAATATAAAGCACAATATTTTTGCTTTGTTGATAGTTTTACATTTGAGTATTTTTATTCTATGATGATAATTTTTCAGGATGAGGTGTTTGTTTGTAATTTTGGCCCAAACTTTCACACTACATTTGAAGTGTTTCTGAATGTCAGCATTGAGGAGGTCAGGCTTGGTCTTCTGGATTCAGATAATAAAGGGAAAGAAGTGTGGAAGCAACGACGAGTTCTTCTCTCAGGTACTTGATGAAATTCAGTTGTTTGAAGTAAATCAGTTTATGAAGTGAGAATTAGAGATCAGTTGTTTGTCGATATGAAGAGGCATTGTGAGGGATCATTTATTAAATGCCATTTAAACATTCAGTGATCTGCAGCAACAGAGCTGCAAAAAGTAATTTATTTTCATTGACAAATTTCTAATCTAAGCTATAAATATTATGATGGATATTTCTTTTTTGATCATGTCTTTTTTTATTTAAAGCACCAGCTCAAGGTGTGGAACCTCCAGTTGGCAGAAGGTTTACAGGTATAGTATGACTTCTATGCTTAAAACTTCAATGAGATGTTAATTATTGTGCTTATATCACACATATCAACATCTGAATCGGCGTTTTCTTCAATCAGAATCTGAATTTTTGGACAAACACAGAGATCAACTGATTCAAAGAGTCACATCAGTGATGGAGATAGCTGACTGTCTCATGAGCAAATACATGATAACAGGTGAAATGTACAAGAAAGTACATAGTGCAGAACCACGACAGGAGAAGATGAGGATTGTTTTTGATGTTCTTGAGTCAGGAGGTTCAGCTGTAAAAGCAGAATTCTGGAGACTGCTGAAAGAGAGGGAACCTCATCTAGTGGATGAATTGGAGTCTGAACCCAGTACATCTCAGTAATGCTGAAGAGAACATTAACTTAAGATAAACATCTCTGTTTGAGAATTGAGATGTATGTTGCAGACTTATGTAAATATGTACCACATCTTTTTCACCAAACCACATTATCTGACCTCATGTATTTGCAGGAAAATTAATTGTTGTCAGGCAATGAGTTGTTAAGTTATTAGGGGTCAAGCCCTGAAGGGGGGATTTTAATTAGGGGCATTCACAGTTCTATGTTCATGATGTTTTCTTCATAACTACATACATACATACAATACAGTACAGTAATATATTTTATGTTAGATCAATTACAGCAATGTGTAAGTACAATGGGCACATCAATCTTGGCAATTTTTGTATCGCGTGTCCTTTGTGAATTGACACTTGACTGCTGTGAGAAATGGCATAACCTAGGAAATAACATGGTTTTATAAAATTGTAAAAATGTGTCAACCATGTTTTGGTGGACATTTTGTAAAGGATGTTCTTTATAGAATACATTTTAAGGGTGAGCATTACTTTTTTTAAAGTTTGATTGAGGATGAGAGTTGTCAGGAGTGATGATGTTACTGCGCCCGAGGTGGAAGTGCTGCAAACTAAGTGCTCTTCCGCCATACAATAGTGTTCTCATTTTTTATCCGCTTAGAAAATCGCGACGTTTATTTTCTGCCACCATACTTACTTGTACTCATGTAACAGTCTTTAAAAAGGAAAAACATGGAAGTGTTTGGTGGCTTCTAAATTCATCCCTGTTTGGATCCTAATGAATGAATGGTGCTAGGCTAAATGCTAACACATTTATGACGCGCTATACAGCAATTAAGTGCACACATTGAGAAAAGAGAGGTATGTATTAATTCTTCTAATGTTGCGTTCAGACCGGCCGCGGTAGAGGCATCAAGCGCAAGTGATTTCAATGTTAAGTCAATGTAAAAAAACGTTGACGTACATCTGGAGGTCTCGCGGCACGAAAGAGGCGCTTCGTGCAGAGCGGTAGACACGATTCCACCTCATTTGCGCATCTAGTAAAAAAATGTGAACTTTGGCAGAAAAACGCGCCGCGTTAACCAATCAGGAGCTTGCTCTAGTAGTGAATTGATTACAGAAAGCAAGCGGAGTCGCAGAAGCCCCTCCAATGACGCGGATTTCCGTGTGAATGTCTTGATGACTAGAATTTCACGCGCGAATGCAGCGAGTAAACTCAAATGTTTAAGCGGCTAACTAGACACCGTATATGCGATTTTGACGCCTCAAGCGCAGCTGGTGTGAACCCACGGTAAGAGGGAAGAACTTAGTAAAATATTGAAAAACAGTGGTGTTTTTCTTTACAACTGGCAAAGTGCATAAACCAGTGGTTCCCAAAATTTTTCAGCGTGCGGCCCCCCTTGTGTACGGTACATTCCTTCGCGGCCCCCCAAAGAAAATTTGTGACAAAAAAACTGTTCTAAAACTCAAGATTTTAATAAAAAAAACCATGAAATTATACAAGAAAGTAGTGCTTTTGGTTAGTAGCCTTATTTTTTTAGGTTTAATTACACAGAATTCATGATAGATTAATGTATTTCATAAAATGCCATAAGGCCCCCAGTTTGAAAACCACTGGCATAAACAACATTATCTCAAATACTTTGGAGTAGAGTTCAAGGCCGTATCCGAATTTTGCCCAAACCTCGCAAGATGTCGTGGAAACTTTTAATTGTAAATGGATTTGACATATTTTGGTAGTAAAACACAAGTGTTTCATTTCATTGGTACGTTTATATGTACACCAAAATGCGATTTTTCCAATAATAAAGTCGCAGTAAGACGTTTACATGACTGGAACCTTCACTCCTGTTTACATGCAGTTTTTATTTTCGTATTATTCGCACATAGCCCATGGTGAACTATACTTCCCACTGTTTTAATTTACTTGACAAACACGTTGTTATACATCCGGTGCCGTGATGAAGACGAAAATATTATGACAGTGCCTGTAAGGGCCGTTCACATTTTAACGATAACTATAAAAATATAGTTTTGAATTTTTTTATATTAAATATAATAGCGGAGTTCACGCCACAACTATAACGAGAAGATACAATATCGTGACGTTGGGATCACTTTCTGAGGAATTTTTTCCCACATGATGAACGATAAACCATTGACAGCCAATCAAATCTATTTGAAGTGCATGCGAATTTGAATGCTGTGCTGGGGTCTATACAGTAAATTACCTCAGGTGTCCAGCGCTGATGCAGTTGGTGTGAAATTCACTAAGTAATGCTTTTTTCTGCCACAGAGACTACGCCAAAAGGTAAGAGTTTACACAAACTAGTTTCACTGTTTAGTTAAGAGAAACGCAGCGTGTTGGTGGCATCTGCTGGTACAGCTGTGTAAATGCAAGAACAGCATACATATTCACATAAACAATTAATTGCAAAAAGTTTTTATTACAAGAAATATCCAATATTATAAGCTTAATCGCATTATTTTTTTAACGAAGTATTGTGTTTACATGAGGTAAATAATCGCAGTATGGCCAAAATTATTATTATTATTGTTTTTTTTTTTCAAAATCCATATCGCATTATTGTATTTTTGCAAAACATCTGCAGCTGTCTTTATCCCATAATTAGAAACAGTATTAACTGTGTTTATTCAGGGACTACTGAACAAACAATCAACTTTGTTAAAGCTGCATGTACAAAATGAAGAGTTTTTTTTACAGGGGCAAACAAACTTCTAAAAGTTTCAGATAAGTGTAGATAATAATCTTTAAGTTTAGCAAATGTTCATTTCGAAGTGTTTGTTCATTATATTTAAAGAAATACGTATTTTAAGTAGCCTAAATAAAAAACGAATACGTTTTGGTGCATGCTGCATGCTGCCACTACCAGAACTGACATTTTTTTTACTGTTGCTAAGTGTGTGTGTGTGTGTGTGTGTGTGTGTGTGTGTGTGTGTGTGTGTGTGTGTGTGTGTGTGTGTGTGTGTGTGTGTGTGTGTGTGTGTGTGTGTGTGTGTGTGTGTGTGTGTGTGTGTGTGTGTGTGTTCCATCGGGTGAATAATTCTACACGCATGCTTGAAGTGATCTAGTGCAAAGACTTCCGCTGTGTACCAAACCGCCTACTTTCATACTATATAGTATGTAAAAAGCACTACTTCGCCTGCTATATAGTATGGAAGTAGGCGGTTTGGGTCGCAGCGTGCAAGTGTGGGTATTTGGACGCAGCCAGTATTTCCCAGTAGCCGCGTGGACTGTACTAGTGAAGCAGGCTACAGTGATTGAGTGTGTAGGGAGTGAAGGGAACAGTGAATGAATTGAGTGTTTCGGACACAGCCATGATAGTAGACGTAGATCAACAACTTCCTGATTCAGTAGTCACGATCGGGTTCTTTGGGCTTTTCGTAGGAGGACAAACAAAAATGAGAAAAGTCGATTTTTGCGTGGCTTAATTTCTGTATAAACTTAAGGAAAACTTCCCCATAGTTGTACTATATCTGGAAGCGTTAAAATTCGCAAAATAAAGTCGATTTTTCACGATGACGGACCCTTACGGTAAGTGGACAAGTTTAATTTAATTTAAATGTTTTTATATGCAAAAGTGTTTTTTATAGGTTGAGTTATCTGAAGGTAAGCATCAAAAAAAAAAAAAAAAAAAAAAATAGCACCAGCCGCCACTGTTAACTTTGTTTGCAAAAAGTAACAGCATACTGTTTTATGCTTTACATGGAGGTGCCAAATGAGTAGTGACGTGTTCTGTATTTAATGTCTTAAAGCATATATGTAAGAATCATGATTGTTTCAGGATTTATAATGATGTATGAATTATGTTCTGCTTATGGTTACATTGAGCACTTGTCATAAAGCTGGCATCCGGGGCGTTGCTAGATATAAAGCTCTACTGGGGCACAGGCTCCCCATTTTTTTTTTTACTTTTTTCTTGAAAACCCGCAGTGTCCATAAGTGTGCAACACTTCTATACAATTTCCTTTGCTAAACCCACTATTCCAACACTGGGAATGAAAAAACATGTATTTAAAAATATTTAAGTATAAGTATCTTCATATGCTTAACATTATTAACATGTTTGAAGGCATAAAATGTTTGAAAATAATGACAGCAGAGAAAATATTTTGATGCACATTTGCATTTTACATAACAATGATTATACAAAATATTTTTCTTTTTTTGCTTCCCTTTCTCTGCTTAGCACAAAACATTTCTGATGCCCATCACAAGAGCCAATAACGATCGAGTCAAAAAAATATTATTATTATTATTTAGAAACTTACTTTAGTCTCGTCATGTTTTTTTTTTGTCTCGTCATGTTTTCATAAGTCAACTCAATCGCGTAGCCTTACCTGGACTTTTGTTTGCGGCTGCGCATGTCTGAATAGACGCGCACGAACATGAATTGGTGCGTGCACGCGTCAGTGCGACTGCTGTGTCGCTTTTTCAAACGTGAATTGGGTAACTACATTGCATATAGATCCGTTTTGCCTCGATTATATTTGAAAATTAATACACAAGTTAACTGCTAAAATGTAAACTTGAAATTTACACTGGGGCACAGAAGATTTACAGTGGGGCACGTGCCCCAGTAAAAGGGGTCTAGCGACGCCCCTGGCTGGCATAAACAAGGCCAAGGGCCATATTGGAGATGAGAAAAAATATTTAAAGAAACGGTAACAAAGAAATAAAATCATCGTCACGTAGATCATCTTTAGTAGCCTTAATGGAGATAATTGCAAGTCCCATTGTCACCACATCATCGCATGGTGACTTTTGAACTCTAAAGACTAGACTTATTCACGTTGCATACTTTGTGTATAGGAAGGACTGGGTGTAGTGGCAAAAAATGACTCCCGCCAAATTACGACTCTCCCCATTTGTCCAACCCTGCGTTCCAGTTGTTTTTTTATGAACTTCCCTCGCTAACTTCCCTCAGTCTCGTTCACTCGGATGTACGTCATTGCTTACGTTGTACGAGTGCCCACTACTGCTAGAATACTTGAAGTGGATTCAAATGGATCGCCCTGAGCCCTTGATCACATGGAAAGTGGAGACCGCCCCCTCCATGTGCAAAGCGCAAGTTGGTGAAGTGACGTCACAATCGTGTTGCATTGTGGGATATGAAGCTGCATGAAGTGTACATATGAAGCAGATTCGCTCCCTCTGTCAAAATCGAGGGAGCGAGGGTCTGTCCATACAAACTTCCCTCGTCCACTAGACGAAGTGGAACGCACTTCAAAATGGCTACAGGGATTCCACCGAGGGGAAGTGCTTAGGGAAGTTCACGAGTGTGTGTCTAAAACTGGAGTGGAACGCACCCCAAGTACCCCAGCAGAGTGCACCCTGGACGATGGTGTCGCCCCGCCCAGCTCGACTGTTATTGGTTTATGATTATGTTGAGCTTATTGGCGTAGAGATGTGCGACGCTTTTACAGCTTATTGGTTAGATAATTATGACGCTTTGAGCAGGCTTGGAATGCAGAAGTAGCCATTCAGACGAAGCATGAGATTAATACACTTTTAATATATATTAAAAAGCGAATACAAATTGTGTTTTTGCGTTTATTGTTGCAATTCCACAACATTTCATGAAAACAGATATACAAAGAATTGAGGATTACGACGAACAGAATATAAATAAATGGTTTAATTTACTCCCTCAACAGCTGACACCCTCAGACACTAAGGTTACCTCGACATTACTCGCTGGTTTTTGTAAGTGACACGACAATATAATGCGAAGCATGGTTATGTAGATGTACCTTGATTAATATATTCAAACACACACATAATATTTATAAAATGTGTTTGTGTAACACATGGTAATCCATATGCCAACAAAGACTTTTACAACAATAAAACCTTACTTTTTAAAATGGTCAATCTTACCAATAAAAATTACTTTTCGCAAGGAAGTAACTAGATCGTATTTGATTTCTGAACTGCATTACTGAAAACATTATTATTAATCCTGAATGTAGTCACCCATTTCTATATAAAAAACTTAAAAACAATACATTTAATAACCCTTTAAACACTTTCTAAAATCATTGGTAATTGAAATATTACACAAAATTGTCACAGCTAAATTAAGAATTGATTAATTAGATGGACTTCATGCCTGCTTAAAGCAATACATAGCAAATTATGTTTACATGGAATATGAGAAACCTTAAAGAACAATATGATGTAAATGACTGAAACCTTGTTTTCATGCACGTGTTTGCCATAGCTTTTTTTATTAGAACACTATACACTTCAAAGTTTAACTTTAAATTATAAATTCATACATCAAAACCAGTTGATCTCAGTTCATTCTCGCTTAACACACCAATGTGTCTCCTCCCACAAAAAAACAGTCCTGGAAGCAAAATCCTGTGCAAAAATTTCAGTAAAAGCCCAGAAGTTCACCACGTCGGCCTCTTCCCCTATACCCCGGTGGGTATGACTTGAAAAGGGCTCTGCACTGCAAGCAATCCCTGATGCTGTACACAATCTAAACTCTGTCCAGTAGACAGGACTGAAATTCTTCCAGATGGCCACACCTTAAATTCTAAAGACAAAATACAGGAAAGATAAATAAAAAGAAATTCAATTGAAGAATGTGCATTGAACAGGGGGGTGAATCTTACCGTCTGGCCATGCAAAGTGTTGCACTGCTTTCCGAAAAACTTCTTGAGTGACCACATCCATAAATCATCTGCATCCCAGAGAAAGTGTCAAATAGTAGAGGAGTTCAGAAAAGATTTCCAGAGGAAGCTGTTGAAACATAAACAAACATATGTTTATTTATACTATAAAAGTCATTAAAGAGTAACTAAACCCCTGGTCAGAGCCTGACTCCACCCACTGCAATATTTGAAAAATGCAAGAAAAGTGGGCAGATCCCAACGGAGATAGAGGGGACGAACTAAGTGTGTGGTGAGATCGTAACAAGGGCGTGGTGAGCTTGAACCTGCTTACGTCACGAGTCATTTCTTGGACCCAACATCCAATAGGAAAATTCAACTGCAGAAGCCACCGTTCAACCTCAAGAGGGCAGCACTCAGACGTTTTTACACCATATATTGTAGTATTGAAACACTTTATATCCAAATGTCAAAAAACTTACTAAAATCAATGAACAGCACTAATAAAGCATCATTCTTACAGATCACTAACTAAAAAAAGTTGGTTTAGGGTTTAGTTACTCTTTAAACATTATATAAACACTGACTACAGACAACCTTAGTTTAGACAAACCTGAAAGATTGTTCAACTTCATACTCTAAATAAAGATTAATATTATTTTATAATACTACAATAAAATATTAATATACTGTGCAGAAGTCTTAGGCATGTTAGTATTTTCACACTGAAAAAAAAAATGTTTTAATCCATATATATCTTTTGGTGTAGTGTGTCAGTAGGAAATTACAGTTTACATTTCCAAACATTCATTTTGCGTTCAATTGTAATAATCCAGTTTGGTATTTACAAGGAGTCTGAAGACCGGCAGTATGATCCACATGGGGATCTTTTGTATTGAATATAAATATTTGTCTTATATGGTGAACAAAATCCACATTGGATAGCAAACAGAAATTGAGTTAAGCTGAAATGTTATTAAGAGGCTGTTTACACTTGGCATTAACATGCGTTTTCGTCGATCGGATCACAAGTGGACGACGTTAATGCCAGGTGTAAACGGTGTTCAAAACGTTTTGAGCTCGTCCACTTTCGACCACTTTCAACCACATCCAGAGGTAGTCGAAACCACTTTCGATCGGATCGCTTTGGAGTTGCGGAACGCATATGTGGTTGAATGTGTTCGAACAGCCACACGCGACCGCCTTCTCTCCGCCCATTTATCTTATCTGAGGTATTAAACACAAGTTTTACGTCTTTTTTCGACTTCTGGCGTGAACATACGGTGAACAGCGCTATTTTTAGCCTTTCATTGATACAACTAAAGCGGCTGATCTCCGTAGTTTCGTTTTGAAAGCGTGTGAAAGTTGCGCGATCCTATTTCATCAATTGCGCTGAAAATTCAGTGAAAGCTCGAACATATAAACGTACAAAACACTACGTGCAGCATTTTTACTTGCTAAACAAGCAGTGGACTCCGAAATAATATAGTTTGCGTCCATATAAACTCATAATTACTCCCGCTCGGGTTTGAATGACAGCAGAGAGACTCGCCCACCGTCTCACAGACCACCCCCTCACAGTATTCAGGACAGATGCGGTCGAAAGTGGACAAAAGAGACGGATTTAAATACCAGGTGTAAACGTAATGTGTCTCTGTCGTCCACTTGTGATCCGATCGATGAAAACGCATGTTAATGCCAAGTGTAAACAGCCTCTATATGTCTTTGATGCTGATGTTAACTGATAATATGAAATGATCTGCAGTGCTGACCGATGTAGTACTTGTACTTAATCCCTTCAATTTCATATCTGAACAACTTTGTAGTTGTAACAACTAAGAAAAAATACCTCTGCATGTACACACATGTTATTATTAGTTCTTAATGAATGCATGTGCACAAATAACCTGCTACACTGAACTCTGCCTGAAGACATTGCATTTTGAATAGTGAAGACCCCCCTCAGTGGTTGAGTGCTGAAAAACAAATGACAAGAGGTAGGTATATTGGTAGATATGGTACAGAGTAATGTTTAATGTAGGAACATTCTATTAGCTACATACATTGTCCAGGAGAACAGAACACCACCACCTATTAATCAGAGGCATCATTCTGGAAAAAAAACAATAATAATAATAATAATACACACACACACACACACACACACACACACACACACACACACACACACACACACACACACACACACACACACACACACACACACACACACACACACACACACACACACACACATGTTGGTGTATGTGGTTTACGGGGACATCTCCATAGACGCAATGCATTTTATACTGTCCAAACTGTTATATTCTATCCCCCTTACCTACCCCAATCCCTAACCCCAATGTCACAAAAACCTGTTGCCAGTCTTTAATCTATGAAAAACTATCATTTAGTATGTTTTTTTAGCTTTTCCGTTTATGAGGACACTCTCTGTGTCCCCGTAAACCACCTTTATAGCATAATAAACATGTTATTGTACACTATTCATGTCCTCGTAAACCACATAGACCAACACACACACACACACACACACACACACACACACACACACACACAAAATAATCATGTATGTCTGTTTAAATAACTTAAGACATTTAATGACATGACCTCTGTAAAATCAAATTCCAGACCCAAAGCCATGTACAATCCACAAAGAACAAGAACATTAGCAGGTTATTACAATTTTTAACAATAACTCTTCAAATTTTACCTACCATTAGTATGTAAATCCAACAGTGGCTCCCACCCATCTGCTTCGGAATTCCCTGTGAGGTTTGGATGAAAACAAGCACATAGTTTTACCTTTACAGATTAGTATCACATCAGTTATTGTAAATGTTATAATTTATGTATGAAATAGACTTTTGTTAGCATTTAAATAAAATGTTTCACTTCAAATGTATTGGCACTTTGTTTCGCAATGTTTCTGTAAAGAAAAATGACACCCAATATTTTAGGGTGTCAATTACCACATTTATATTTCATTTTCAAGTGTCATATAGGTGGTTTGTTGATACATAACTGTTCATGCACTGAAATTTTCAATAAACAAAAAAATATGATTACAGTTTAAAACAGAATCTCTGAACGCATTCTGATAACATTTCTATAACCTGAATGTGTCAATGTACGGTCCAAATCCTGCTTGTTGCATATGGGTTAAGAAAATACATTTCTCATGTCTTTGGTGTGTCTATCTGTATAACACACATGCTCTACACAAACATCTCTGTAATGGTTTATGTAATTAATAGCATTGTGCAACTTAACCAAATTCAACAGCACATTGTTAAGTATTGGACATTGCTAAACTGACATTAGGCTAAAATATATAGAACCAAATCAGAGCCTAGGAAATATGTTGTTTATATTCAGTGATAGTTCAATCATTCATAAGATACAACATTACAAAACGTACCGAAAAAGACAACCCAGGGAAACAAGAATGGAGTGAAAGCCAGGTCACTATCACGTATGAATTAGCAACATACACGTTGAAATCCTGTAACAAAGAAACAATTATCAGATACATATTCTATATCTCGTTATCCATAAAATAATTTAGACTATTACTTTACCATGCAGAAAGCGATGTGCTTTATGATTCTTAGGCAACAGTTCAAAATTCATAATTTTAAATAAAACAAATAAAATTCATTTATTTGACATTTTTCCATCTCATTTTACTAATAAAAAATGTATTTTACCGTTGCTTCCACTTTTTCTGACCACTTCTACCAAAGAACTTCTATACTCTTTGCTTTCACCTCCTGCAATCAACAAGGTTATTATATGATTACTCTGCTACCGCAGTTGCCACCGTTTCAACGCTAACTGCCCCCTGCTGGGTCGGAGGAAATTGCCAAAGGCGGGGGGAACAAATATGGCCGCCCCATCGTCCAGGGTGCACCCTGGGGTTACTCCATTTGTTAGTAGTGTTAAGTTTAGGATTAGCTAACCAGTTCCAGTTTCAACAGGGGAGTCATAGTCTGGCAGGGAGTCAAAATTCAGCACAACATTGGCATTTCATACGGTTGACAACTTACAAAAATCTTTGCAAAATTGAAGCAGTGTGATGGATTTCCATTTCCATTATAAAACTATTGTGTGAGAGTAAAACATATGATGTACTTTGATTTCACGGAGACTTGTAATAAGAGACAAAGAAAACATAAGAAAATTTACAGACTCACTTTTTCGCTGATGTAATTCAAGCTAATTTGTGGGATGTAAATCTTTTCCGCAGTCCAACTAAAAATTAAAAACGGCTTACAAAGACTTCTGCCAGTTTTTGGTGTCCAATTTTGATTGTATCTCAAAACACCCCTGTTACTAATTCAATGCGCAATCAGTGGCTTAACAGATAGCATTTTCATAATGTACAGCATCTCCAGAGAATACTGGTTTAAAGACACCATGTTAAACTTTAGAGGGACCCAGGAACTTTAGGCCTTAAGATTATGAGATCTATACTAGAATCAAAAGCATAGGACACTAAACTGTTTCAGCTTATTTAGCAACAAAACATTTTCATATTGTTTTTTATTCAATCCAGCTGATCTCTTTATTTTTTTCAAACAGATTCAGATACAGAGGAGAGAATTATGACACTTCAGGGTCCTGTAAGTGATAATGAATTTCTCATTACATAAGTTTGTTATACTGAGACACTAATTGTGCACTGGGAATAATATTAGAGTTTATCTTATTCAGCTGTCATTTGAGTCTGTCTGCGCATTTACTTTTTTTGATCTTCCATACAGTTTTCGAAAACTTCGGAGGAGTGGCTAGAATATGGCTCACATGGTGAAATCCAGGTCAGAGCTCTGGGCCGAGGTATGGTTGTCTGTTATGCTTTCTTTTAAATATGAGATCTCTTTGATTGCTGATGTATGTTATAATGGATAGTAAGTCACCAACTTAAGACCTGCACAGAATTCTATAAGGCGTTTAGTAGCCTAGTCCTTAGAGAGTCGGGTTTGTAACCCCCGAGAGTTGCCAGTTTGAGTTTCACAACTGGCTGGTTGTCACTGTGGTGTTCTTGAGTAAAGAACCTTAACCCTAATTGCTCCCTGGTGCTGCAGACATAGTGCCCACTGCTCAGGGTGTGTGTGGGTTCACGACTTACAGTGCGTGTGTTCACTATACTCTCTGGGATAGGTTAAATGCAGAGGTCACATTTTGAGTACGACAAGCATGCTTGACAAGCAAGTCACAAAAAGTTTTTAAATATAGTTTAATCGTTGTGATAGTCTTCTATAAATTGTTATCAAATCAGTCAAATCACTTAATGTCACAAAACCATCAACACACATAAATGTAGAGGTGACTGTGGGGCAGTTTTCCCGGACAGTGCTTAAAGGGACACTTCACCCATTTACATTAAGCTTTGTATAGTTAGAACCCCAGTCATGTTTTTGAATGGTCGTGCATCATTTTCTCAGTTGCCGCTGAGACAGGAGAAATACAGATTACAGTGTTGCACTTCCTTCTTTCAATGATGTAAAAATCATCATTTTGCATCATTGAAAGAAGGAAGTGCCATATCTTTGTTGAGGGGGTGAGACTACAAACACCCCTATTCTCTGTCAAATAGGCACCAAATTCTAAATGTATGTTACATTTCGACTACAAATATGACACACTTTCAATAAAGATTAATGTTTCTATGGGTGAAATGCTCCTTTAAGTCTTAAGAAGTCTTAAATCCAAGAATAAAATGCTTGTTTGAGCTGTCCTAACTAAAAACTGTTGCACTGACATATCACAAAGTGCCCCTCAGATTGTATTTTAAAGTTGCCTAATATTGTCCCTACAACAGGTTTAAATGCATACGAGGTCAAAATGGTTAAAGACAAAGATTGCCTGATAAAACCTACATCTTGCTAGTTGCTTTATCATTTCCCGCAGTCATAAGAACAACAGACAATAAATTAATTTAAAACGTTAGTGCTTTACATCTTTAACTTTTAAAACTTATTCAGAGATGACAGCTTAATGCAACGGTCTCGATTCAGAAAAAGGCGAAGATGTGTTTGCAGTCATGCATGTGCATGGAGGAGAGCTTAATACTTTAGTTTATGAGGTCTCTATTGGAATATAAAGCTAAACTATTTTAGCTCAATTAGCATCTGAACAGTTTCATATTGACATTACAACCCAACTAAACTCTAACTTGTTCTTTTTAAACAGGGCGAAACATAGAGTCATTTCTGTCGGATTTAAGTGATGTAAGTGGAATTTCTGGTGATGTGTTTTTCTTACAGTATAATGAGACATTTGGTGCACTGGGAATGATTTCAGAGCCTTCACATTATAAAACTGTTATTTGAGTCTGTCTGTGTACTTCATGTTTCTTGATCTGCTTAATATTCTTTGTATTTGCAGTTTAGTGGGCCATTTTATCGGTCTAGAATTCACAAACCCTGGACAAAAGGTAAGATCAAGCTTTTTCTTTCAATATGAGATCTCTGCTTTGGTTGCTAATGAATGTGTTATGGTGGATAATAAATCAGCAACTGATGAGCAGCAATCAGATTATTTTTTAAATTTTATTAGTTATTTTTTATTTTATGAGTTTCTTAAGATGTAAAATCAGCCTTTGGTGTCCCCAGAGTGCATATGTGAAGTTTAAGCTCAAAATACCCCACGGATAATTTATAATAGCAGGTTTAAATTGGCAGTTTGTAGGTGCGAGCAAAAATGTGCTGTTTTTGGGTGTGTCATCTTAAATGCAAATGAGCTAATGAAAAACAAGCACTGATCACAATGATTGAAATTTAAACTTAAAGTGCCCATCTTATGACTGCTTTTCCACAAGTTATATAGGTGTATGAGTTCCATAAAGCATGTTTCAAAAGTTGTTTGCTCGAAATAGCTTGTAGGAAAAGATTGTTACCCATCTCTAGTAGCCTCTTTTTCAGGGCAGTTCAGATTGTGCCGTTTTGAGCTAGTCTTACATATTTATGAGCTGCTGCTCCTTTGATCACGCCCCACTACTAACGTCATGTGCCCGTGCGCATGCTCAGTGGTCTCGTGAGCAGTACAGACCATACTGTGTTATTATTTTATATATTATTATTATTAACGGTTTATGTTGCCAACAGACAAATCATGCAGAAAAGTATCACTAATAAGTAACGTTACACTACAGGAGAAGAAACTCATGACACACAATGATTCCAGAGTAAATTGTGATGTTACGTTAGCAGTCACAACAATAAACTCGTTTTCCCTGGACAATGCTAACATATTCCCATTATAAAACATTTTCAAACGCATTATTTTCGCAAATTACAGAAATTAAGACCCGGCGGGGGATGTATACTGCTTGTGGACCGCGTGCTAATTGCTAGAAGCTAGCGGGAGGTCCGGACCATGTAACTTATATATCTATGCGGACCGTAAAGTTATTAGAGGCTCGCCTCGTCAGAAAAGCCGGGGCGTACGGTCTCGGTTAGTTTGGCAAAAAGCTTTTAGCTCTAGCATCATAAATGTAGTATTTTGTGACAGAAGATGACAACATGCAAAATATAACGTGACTTCTTACCTTTGTGATGAAACAACGCGATCGCGAATCGAATCCAGTCTGTTTCAGATGTGTGAATGATCCATGAAAGTCCAATAAAATACATCCAATTACCATTTTTGTCCACAAATGCTTATAATCCGTGAAATATAGATACATAGTCTGTTGTTTACATCAGATTTCGCATGAAGGTCTTATCGCCTACAATCTGAGGACTGTTTGCGTTGTAACACAGTGTATATAAGATTACTCCGGGTTCCAATAATCACGCGTTAAAACTTTGTTTTTAAAAGTAGGCGGGAGTATAATCCATAATATCCAAATAGCGCTGTTATTTCCGTGAGACATGATAACAGCACAGAGGGTCTCATTCAAGTGACTGCTCTATGCTCTCTAGCTACCTGGTGGGTGGAGACCTGCGAGTGGGGTGGTGGGCGGGAAAATTCAAACTGAATGTGACAAAACTTTTTGTTACGTCACAACGGAGCTGAGTTTTAACTCGCGCAATCTGAGACTCAAGGCAGAGGACATTCAGAAACCTGTATCTCACTCAAAACAGCATGGATGGATTTTTTTCCAAGTTTGTATGCGTGTGGGAGCATCAGAGACACAAAATAACACCCCAAAACCCAGAAAAAGTGAGTTTTTCATAATACGGGCACTTTAATTGTGCTGTCAATTATTTTTTTCTCTCTTTCTCTCTGCACTAAATGGTTAATTATTGTAATAAGATGATGTTATTGTATTATTGTAATTAACAGGCGAAATCTAAACAACTTATTTTTTTTCACATGCTTGCAGAGAACGGTTTACCAAAACTAAGTTACAGGGTTGTTCTTTTTTACATTTTCCAGTTTGATAGAAACACTTGGGATCCAATTCTAGCACTTAAAGGTGCTCTAAGCGAATTTACACATTTTAGACCATAAAACATTTTTTGTTACATACAGCAAACATCTCCTCACTATTTGCTTGCTGCCTGTCCGCTGATCAAACTTTAAAAAAAGCGATCTCTGTAGACAGCCCAGGCTCCACAAATGCCAATAACAACACAGTGGCCAAACCTACAAACAGAAACCATAACAAAGTGTTCCAGCCAATAAACGACAAGAAGGATTTGAGGGTGGGGATTGGGCGCGTTCATGAAAGCACGGATGGGAGGGGGAGCAGTTAACTACGGTCCCTTTGTTTGAAAAAAGTTCAAACATCAACAAAAAGTGACGTTACACGGATTCGCTTAGAGCGCCCTTAAACATTAAAAAAGTCTGATTTTCACGCTATGACTCCTTTAAGTAATCTAATGCAATATGTTTAATAAATTTCAGTCAGTTGCAAAAGCTCTTCATATATGTTTGTTAGTATTGTTGTCTGTTTAGTGCAGTTTAACTAGACCAGGGGTGGGCATTCCTGGTCCTGGAGGGCCACTGTCCTGCAAAGTTTTGCTCCAACCCTAATCAAACACAACTGAAACTCCCAATCAAAGGCTTCAGTATGACTTGGAAATTACATTCAGGTGTGTTTCAGTAGGGTTGAAGCTAAACTTTTCAGGACAGTGGCCCTCCAAGACCAGGATTGCCCACCCCTGAACTAGACTATTCTCTGTTTTATTTAACCGCGTGTTACGAGTATAATTTTTTATGTTTTTTGTCTAGAGTGGACAGAGATTGTAGATAAATATAAGATGTCAATCAAACAGAAATATATTCAGCATAAGGATCAACACCACCTTTTTGGTGCAAAAGCGTCTCTGGCCGATATGTATACTGAACCTGACATCATTCAGAAAAGTAAGAGTGGGGGTTTCAAGAATGTTTGTGTCGATGAGTTGCTTGGATCAGAGGCACTTTGGAATACATCTGTCATTCTTCAAGGCAATTCTGGCAGTGGCAAATCTTTCATAGCACAAAAAATCATGTTGGACTGGGCATCTGGAAAACTTTACCTTAACTTTCAACTAGTTTTCTATCTGAAGTATGAAGAGCTGAAGTTTATTTCTAAAGAGATGAACTTGTTTGAACTTTTGAGCTGGAGCTGTAATTTACCATCACAAGTGATCTCACAGATAATATTGCAGTCATCATGCAATGTGCTTTTTCTCATTGATGGATTTGATGAATGTAGACTCTTTTATGACTATTTCGTGTTACATGTATCCAAGAAAGCACCACCTGAGGTCGTTGTTTGTGCTTTGCTAAGGGGTGAAATCCTGCCCAGATCTACCCTGCTGGTCACCACTAGAACTGAGGTGATACAGGGCACAATGCTTAAAAGACCACAGCATTTTAAGATTGTGGGCTTTTCTGAGAAGATGATAGAGGAGTACTTCCAGAAGTTTTTTCAGGATGAGGAGCTCTTTAGGAAAGCTTATGAGTCTGTTAAGTCAAATGAAACCCTGTTTAATGCCTGCTCCATTCCTCTTATCTGCTGGATCATCTGCACAGTTATCACAGAAAGATTCAATGATGGTGCAGATATAAGATGTCTGGAAACAACCACATCCATATATGTTGAGTTTGTGTCCACTGTACTGGAGCATCACTGTCAGGGTTTAAATGAGTCTGTCCCAAACCTGCTGAGGAGTCTTGGTCAACTGGCAGAGAGAGGGATGCTGGAACAACAAGTTCTGTTTGATGAGAAAAACATAAATGAAACTGTTTTAGACCCTGCCGGCAATCCACTTCTGGATAAGTTGCATCTTAAGAAAAGAAAACAGCAGATGACAATGTTCAGATTCATACATCTCAGCTTTCAGGAGTTCTTCACTGCTCTGTACTTTGTCTTATTGGATGAAGATGAGTCTCAGAAGAAAGTCAAAGAGCTTCTTCACATTGTAGAGAGAGGATGGGCTTTGTCCTGTTGGTCTGTTGCTGAGTTTTCAAACAGAGATTCAGAAATAAGAAGTTCACATCAGTTACAGTCTGTGATTTTGTTCCTCTGTGGTCTCTGTAAGAATGAAATGATCGATTCATTCTTCAAAAAGCACAATGTGGCTGTTAGTATCAACATAAAAACCCAGCTGAAGGAATGGATCCATCAGTGTTTATTGAAATATCAACATGAAAACATGATGTTCATTCTTCATTGTCTCTATGAGCTTCATGAGAGGAGCTTCATTGGGAAAGTTTTGGGAGATTTGGTTCTGATCGATCTCTCCAACACTCCACTAAACAAGACAGACTGCTGGGTGCTGCGGTTTTGTTTTCAGTGCTGTGAACGCATCAGAAACCTGAGACTCAATGTTACATCTGATCATCTGAAGATACTTCAGCCTGCATTGTCTAGTTGTGAAGAGCTGTGGTGAGTGAAGATCAGACACTCTGTCTGATTAAACATACTAACACTTGACAGTAAAGAGAACAATGAAACACATTATCCTTCATGAATTAGTATTAATCAAGCTAGAATATATGAATTCTTATCAAGTCATAATGTGAATTTATGTCTTATGTCTGATGTTGTGTTCTGTTCACTTTCATAGGTTGATGGTGGATGATTTCTCAGAAGATGTTGAAATTTTCCTCTTAGCTCTTGGAGAAAGAAACATTCTGAATCATCTGATGTAATGAATATTTAGTTCAAAACTTTATGTAATATCTTTTTACAGACCAGGGGTCTCCATCCTTTTTGTGAGCAAGGGCTGCCACAATGGATAAAACAATCTGGAGGGCTACTTTTTATATAGTCTACTCAAAACTTTTTTTGCTTTACTTGTTGATTTAATTTAATTTTATTTCACTTGTTGATATGTTTTATCATTGTTTAAAATGTTAACATATTTAAAAGAAACTAAGCTAATATAACAAATATGTAATAAATACAATTGAGGCTATAAATAGAATGTGCTTTGGCGAGCAACCTGGTTCCCGCGGGCACCATTTTGGAGATTACTGTTATAGACTCTGGTAGCACCTGTACTACTGCTGTCAGGTTTGGATCAAGCAAAGTGTCAGACAGTAGTAGCAAACATCTCTCCTATGAGTGTAAGATAAATAATGATCACTGATTAAAAAGTTTTAGGATGATTAGAAAAAAACAACTTAATTTCCCACACATTAGACATGCAACCAAAGTAACTTCATCATTTGTCAAATGATTTTTAAATAGACAAAAACTTAGTTTTAACAGAAAACAATCCTCCCTCATAGTTGCTTACACTTGAAATACAACCCCAAATCAGAAAAAGTTTGGACACTGTAGAAATTGTGAGTAAAAAAGAAATGGAATAATTTAAAAATCTCATAAACTTATATTTTATTCACAATAGAATATAAATAACATATCAAATGTAGAAAGTGAGACATTTTGAAATGTCTTTTCAAATATTGAGTCATTTTGGATTTCATGAGAGCTACACATTCCAAAAAAAGTTGGGTAGCAATAAGAGGCAGGAAAAGTTACATGTACATATAAGGAACAGCTGGAGGAGGACCAATGTTTTGGAATAGGAATGTTGTCCTATTCTTGTCTAAAACAGACTTCTAGTTGCTCAACTGTCTTAGGTCTTCTTTGTCGCATCTTCCTCTTTATGATGCGGCGAATGTTTTCTGTGGGTGAAAGATCTGGACTGCCGGCTGGCCATTTCAGTACTCAGATCCTTCTTCTACGCAGTCTTGACGTTGTAATTAATGCAGTATGTGGTCTGGCATTGTCATGTTGGAAAATGCAAGGTCTTCCCTGAAAGAGACGACATCTGAATGGGATCATATGTTGCTCTAAAACTTGGATAAACCTTTCAGCATTGATGGTGCCTTTCCAGATCTGTAAGCTGCCCATGCCACACGCACTCATGCAACCCCAAATCATCAGAGATGCAGGCTTCTGAAATGAGCGCTAATAACAACTTGGGATGTCCTTGTCCTCTTTAGTCCAGATGAAATGGCGTCCCAGTTTTCCAAAAAGAACTTCAAATTTTGATTTGTTGGACCACAGAACAGTTTTCCACCTTGCCAAAGTCATTTTAAATGAGCCTTGCCCAGAGAAAACGCCTGCCCTTCTGTGTCATGTTTAGATATTTTTTAACCCATAGAGTTTTAGCTGGCAACGGCGAATGGCACGGTGGATTGTGTTCACCGACAATGTTTTCTGAAAGTTTTCCAGAGCCCATGTTATGATTTCGATTACAGTAGCATTCCTGTATGTGATGCAGTGCCGTCTAAGGGCCCGAAGATCACGGGCATCAAGTATGGTTTTCCAGACTTGACCCTTACGCACAGAGATTGTTCCAGATTCTCTGAATCTTTGGATGATATTATGCACTGTAGATGATGATAACTCCAATCTCTTTGCAATTTTTCTCTGAGAAACTCAGAAAACTATTTTTTGCTGCCGCATTGGGGGAATTGGTGATTCTCTGCCCATCTTGACTTCTAACAGACACTGCCACTTTGACAGGCTTTTTTTATACCCAATCATGTTTCCAATTGACCTAATAAGTTGCAAATTAGTCCATAAGCTTCTATATAAGTTCCTTCTGTACATTTACATTTTCTGGCCTCTTATTGCTACCTGTCCCAACTTTTTTGGAATGTGTAGCTCTCATGAAATCCAAAATGAGCCAATATTTGTCTCACTTTCCAAATTTTGATATTTTATTTATATTCTATTGTAAATAAAATATAAGTTTATGAGATTAGTAAATTATTCCATTCCTTTTTTACTCACAATTTCTACAGTGTCCCAACTTTTTCTGATTTGGGGTTGTACATTTAAGCAATATCGCTCGAGTAGGAGTGTGATATAGCTCTATCGTGGCCGAGTGCCGGAGGCAATCACAGCCGTGATGATATAGAGCTATATCACATGACTCTGAGAGCGATATTGCTTTTATACAACAGTTTGACGGCACACATTTGAAAAACGAAAAATTGAAAACAACGACGAAGTTATTTTAAAAGCCTCTTTGTTTGAGAACTACTTCTTCCGCCACGGATTTAAGGGCGGCCAGAATGACAGGTAACACTTTCGGCTGCTTTGAATCTCATAATAACTCAATGGACGGATAGGCGTTTCTTTATATTAACGTTTCTTGGTCACAAAGTGTAGTTTTAAGATTAGTTCAGTCGAGAATATATATTTATTATATTTAAATCTACAGTCGATTAGTAAAGATAGCGCCTGTTTGAACGTTTGCTTAGTGAGATTAGGTACGAATGAGAACCAAAGCATGAGCGGACGTCAGTGTTCACTCGCCCCGCTGACCAATGCCCTCTCTGGGCTACATCTCTGACAGGGATTCCCTGGCTCTGATATTCGCCTTGTTTGTTTTTGATGGTCAAAATGAGATCAAATCAGCAGTATTTGGTGTCATGATAAAACTATTACTTGTTTTCTTATTCATATTTAGTGTCTTTTGTGTGGTTATTGTTTTGGCGCGAGGTAAAAGTTAATAAAACTATACTTATATAATGTTATTATTGGTTTCCCATTTACTCTTAACGCGATACGAGCACTCGATTATTATTATTAAACTTTGTTCTTGTCAGTACTATATAAAACTGTTTTTTATAAGTGTCAGAGAGATGTTTTTGCATGCTGCTTATAAATATACCAGTGGCGATATTCTCATAACATGTTTTAATAGTCACGTCGCGATTAAATAAATGATCAATGTCCACATTTAAAAGCTGCAGTGCTTACCTGCAATTCCACGGTGTTTTCGCGTACTGATAAGAGATATAGCTCCAGAAGAAAAACCGAGTGTTTACATTCCTCTTTCCAAGTGTCCACACGATGTGACAAGACATTAATCCCATTAAGTTTAACGTAACATCCAAAAGCGCTGATCTTTAACGGAATAATAACTTCCGATTGGGGATTCACAGACTGATTTTTGAGCTAGTGAACTAATGAGACACACGGAGAGTGATTCAAAACAGAGATGAGCCTGTTTAGGACCTCCATTTACTAGGTGGCGGAATGATACGAAAGGTGAAGCGGTTACAGTGCCGTTATCAGTACAATATCGCATAGCTCTTAGCCAATCAGATTTGAGAACCAGAAAGAACTGTTGTATAAATATTTTTAACACCTGCTCATTTTTACTGGATAAAACAACAAGTTCTTGTCCTATAAACTAAAACATGAAAAAACAGATGTAGCTGAATTGGCACTGACAATATGTGAAGGTAGCTGTGTGTAGAGTCAGTCACTGTGTGTAGTAATGCACTTATTAAATTAAATGTCTTTATTATATTTAACAGTGTAAAGATGGATGAAGACAGAGGCCAAAACTACTCTGAGATTATTGCTTCAGTCAGAGATGGAGACCTGACGTAAAACTCTCATCATTAATCAAGACATTTAATTTATACAAATTTAATTCAATTATACAAAATTAATACAACAATTTATTCTTTAATTAAAATGGTTTGTGTGGCTGTTTCAGACTGTCTGTTAGCTGTTCCAAAAGTAAACCATGGTTTTCAGTATCATCACAGGTGCTGTCAGAATTAACTTTCACCTGTTCACACTCCGAGATTTCCAGCTGTAGAAACCTCCTGCAAACACTCCAGACATTACCAAGGTCTGTAAACATTATGGGGGGTTTCTCGGACAGGGTTTATTCTAGTCCCAGAATAAAATACATGTTTAAGCTGCTTTTATTTAAAACATCTTGCACTGACATATCTTAACATAATCAGTGCCATTGTTTTGTCTCAAAATGCAAACCAATATAGTTTTTTTGTAAGGTACGTTTGTAAAAACGAGCTAAATGTCCTAAAATAATGAAGTCCTAGTTCTGGATTAATCTAAACCCTGTCCGGGAAACTGCCCCATACGGCTTATATGTTATTTAAACAAATCATAAAACATAATGGCAACATAAAAACATATTAGCAAGTTACCATGCAAAAAATACCAATTTATGCCATTGCATTCCAATGTTTGCATTTAAGTATTCTAGTATTTACATCTAGCTGCAAATATGATTCACCTTTTTTCGTAGTTTCGGAGGTTCTGGTGAAGGCGGTTTAGTAGAGACAGTCGCTGTGATGAATGTCCTGCAATCTTTGTCTGGTTTAAAGAAAGTCCATCTTGAGGTGAACAAATGGACTGATGAATGGATTTCAGTTATCCGTTCCCTCATCAAATCCTGTCCCAGTCTCAACAAACTCAGGTAACAGAAAGATCAGTTTTATAAACTTTATAGTTGAGAATTTTAAACTTTGTTAAAGTTTACCATTCTCAAAAATTAATGATTTTACATTAAATGTCATGCTAAATTCACTTTAGTATGTCTGAAGCTTTTGTGAGGATCTTGTTTGTTTAAAGCAACACCAAAGAGTTTTTGCTCTTTGCTCCCCCTACAGGTTAGAAGCGTAATTGTCCATTACCCACTGTCATAAATACTGAGGCATAGTTGGCTCTGATTGGATTGTAGGTCTGCCGTAAAGCAAGTTTTTGTAGTATTCACTCGGACTACAGGACCGCTACCCGACGGTTGGAAACTTCTTTAGTGCGGTTTTGGCCGATAGAGGGCTGCAAAGCGAATGTGAAAGTGCTGTTCACCCTGTTTAGAGTGGATGAATGACTGAAACTGTTTTGGAAGCGTTATTTTAAGGTAAAAAAAACTCTTTGGTGTTGCTTTAAAGAGTCATGGAATGTGTTTACTTCTTCTTTGAATGTCAAAATAGTACTCAATAGTAATAGAAATACAATCTTTATTAAATGTATGTGATATCAAATAAACATTTTTGAAACGTAAGCAGTGCATTACCAAAAATGTTTTGTTTTGTTACTACTGACTTTTTAATGTAGTTTATAATCAGTAACTCAGTATTATTCCCATCTAATCAGTCTGTCACCTCACCTGTATGTAACATATTTATTTAAATTGATGCAGATGAGGATCCCCAGTAAAATTAGAAGTTTAAGATTAACAATAACTTAAATAAGTGTTTTAGAAATATATTGTTCATTGTAAGGTCATGTTAACTAAGGTAGTTGCGTAATGTTAATAAATGAAACCTCATTGTGTAGACCCTTTGCAAACACGTGACCTAGACCACGTGACGACGCCATGCTGGACGGCAAAATCACTGACGCACTAGGTTGATTAGTAATAAACGAGCGGGATTTTTGATTCGTTTTAAACAGTTTAAATATATATTACACTAAAATACATGGCTTCTTATATTAAGGAAGTTGTTGTGCCGTTATCGGTCGAGGTAGGGCATGTGGTAGGTCCTCACTAAAAGCGCTATTTAGAGAAGTTAGAGATAGCGGGACTGGATACCGATCCTTACCTTCTTCCTCCTTCAATTTTCACGGAACTCATTAAACGCCGAGTCTGCCCGACTTCAGCCCGCATGATTTGTACCACTATGTGGTAAACGGGATATCCCCATACACTGGTGCTGATCTTAAGGCTTTTAAAAGTCTGCAGAGCTGCCAACTTCTGAGTTCAGCTCGGAGTGATATTTTTTTGGGGGGTGGGGGTTTGTGGAAATAATTTTTTATATAAGTCCTAACCATTTGCCAATTGATAATAGTGTGGATTTTAGCTATTTCTGTGTTAAAAAGTTGGAAAAGACTGCGTTAAAATGGTTCACAATACAAATCGAATCATATTTTAGAAATTAAATTGAATAAAGCTTTTACTGAGTTTAAATGCCTGAGATTAGAGTCTTTACTATTATTTTATACACTTCTATTATGCTTTCCTTCTGATAAAAGTGCCAAAAAAAGTTCTTAAAATCTAATGAATAGGCTACTGGTCTCTGTAAAATGTATAACTGCAGATAACAGCAGCTTTGATTCAGTTTATCCACTGAGAAAGAGAAGCGTAAAGTGATGATTTGTGATTGGTGATAGAGGGACTGTCACAATCAAATAAACCAAATGAGTAGTTTATATTAAACTAAAGCAACAGATGTCAAGACCATATAATTATATTTCGTATATATTATTGTTTATAGATGTCAAATATCAATTGACGTTTTTCTCTTTTATTAAAACCTGTCACCGCAAACATCACGCAGGCTTGTACTGCTTGCAAACATGCACACGCGACTGATGGTTGATTAAAATGGCTGTTTTCTGAGAGTATCTGCGTGCGTGGAATCCGGGCAGGTCTCTGCTTTTCATCCATACCTTGACGCTTTGTGTGTTCGACTGGTGCGGCGCTGACTGATCGGCATATGACATCAGAGTAACGCGAGAGCAAAGGTAAAGGCGGACCCTTTTGTAACATTTCGACTTGCTCTCGCGGTTCTCTGATGTCCTCGCTTCCGAACTTCCTGCGCAGCGCCACATAAAGTGAAATGCTCTTTGACTCTTTGCAGCAAAGTACCAGCAACATGAGAAGTGGTGGCACGCAAAAGACAGTGAAGGTACGCTAAAATATAAAAGTGTCAGTACTGCGAGCACTGGTTTAGCTACTTACATCGTGAAAATGGATGTGTGGCGTGAGAGCGTGAGAATGGGGTCAATTGCGATGCGTGGGAGTTAGCAGCTATGATTTATGGTGTCACTGCAGCATTAAACAATAACATTCATGTAAAAATAATGTATTTATGCCACTTTTCTGTAATGGTAGGTGCATCATAGCAACACGAAATAACCATTTTATGACCCTTACGAACACAAACACGTACTTGTTCGGCTTGCCGTCCGTCTACAACATAGCACTTCCGCCGTCCGCCATAATTCGCGCGAGTAGAGCGTGACGTCACGTGCAAGGGGTCTATAGTGTAACTGTTTTATCATTATGCCATCTAGGAAAGCACAAAATTGACCAAGTGTGTATGTATATAATTATACATTTATCATCACAGCAAACCAGAAATGCATATGCAGCTAAACATTTTATTGATTTTAGGATAAATACCAGATTATCTTTTATTCCATTGTTGGTAACCCTGAAGGAATCACTGAGACAGATGGGCTGGACCATGACAGTGTAAGTAAAGTATAGGTATAATTAATCAAGCATTCAAATATATATAATTGTGTATGTTTGTCTGCTTCTTTATTTCTGCTTGTTTCTAATGTTAGAGCAGTCATTGTTAAACAGCAAATTATTGTAGCTATCCGCTTTGTTTTGTCACAAAAAATAAAAGTTTTGGGACCAACCATTCACTCATTTTAAGTGAGATAACAATCTCAAAAGCCATTTATGAATGCTATTTATTCCTATCACGTCTTTAAACTAAACTAAATAACTTTTAAAATTTCACAGTGCACACTACTTCACAATCCACTCTACTTCTGGCTCACAGCATCCCGCCTGGACACTAATATTTAAACGATTAATAAAAGATGAATCATAGTCTGGTCATCCGGGATTTCAGTATGGAGAGTATTGTTTGTCGTTGGCTTTAAGCATCTGATAGAGCATTTGGACCCAAGCGTGATGGAGTGTGACCTTAGACTTAAAAAAAATGGATTTGAAATTAATTTTATAAAGACTTTACAGTAAAGTGATCAGTGTCCTGTAAAATGTTGTGTCCTGTAGCTGCAGGAAGTCAATGTTGATTGAGCGTGACAAGAAGAGAGATAGGAAGAGTTTGACAGAGGAGGAGCTGAAGACAGAAGAAAGAGAAAATGGTGAGAGATATTTACTCCATCTTTAAATGTGATGTAAGTGTTTTTAATTAAAATGGTTTGTATAAAAATATCAATCTTATGGCTGTCCTTTCATTAGACTTTATAAACGACACATTTATGAGAAGTTTAAGACTTGTTTTCTTGCAGCTTGAGCCTGAGTGTTGCAGTTTCTTGAAATAATTTTTAAACAGTTAGCCATAAGACGTATATAGAACGTACATCTTAGGTAATGCACTGGAAATACTGGTTGAATGTCTCTAAACGGTCGACTGTGAGTGTTTAAACATGTTTTAGAAAACTCTAAAAATAACTTTATTGTTTTGAAAGATATCCTTTTACATAAAACAAAACTGGGTGCTTTTGTTTTTAAAGGAATATTCCATTTTCTTAAAAGAAAAATCCAGATAATTTACTCACCACAATGTCATCCAAAATGTTGATGTCTTTCTTTGTTCAGTCGAGAAGAAATTATGTTTTTTGAGGAAAACATTGCAGGATTTTTCTAATTTTAATGGACTTTAATAGACATCAACAATTAATACTTAACTCAACACTTAACAGTTTTTTCAACCATTTTCAAAGGACTATAAACAACCCCAAATGAGGCATAAGGGTCTTATCTAGCAAAACTATTGTCATTTTTGACAATAAAAATAACAAATATCCACTTTAAAGCACAACTTCTCTTTAGATCCGGTCGTCATGCGCTAGTGTGACCCGACGCAATACGTCATCACGTCAAGAGGTCACAGAGGACGAACGCGAAACTCCGCCCCAGTGTTTACAAGTGGGGTGAAAGAGGACCATCCCTACGTTGTTGTATGTCAACTGATACTAATTAATGTCTTTGTGGCAGTTTATTGTTTACAATGGTCCGCAAATGTGCGTTTTATAAATGTAACACATGACCTCCCTACGTCACTACGCATTTATGTTAGGTCGCGCTGGACCAGACCTAAACGAAAAGTTGTGCTTTAAAAGTGTATATTTGTTATTTTTCTTGTCAAAAATGACAATCGTTTTGCTAGATAAGACCCTTATGCCTCGTTTGGGATTGTTTATCATCCTTTGAAACTCTGTTGAAAAAAACTTTTAAGTGTTGAGTTAAGTATTAAATGTTGGTGTCTATTAAAGTCCATTAAAATGAGGAAAATCCTGCAATGTTTTCCTCAAAAAACATAATTTCTTCTCGACTGAACAAAGAAAGACATCAACATTTTGGATGACATTGACCCCGAGGACAATGAGATAAACAGACCCAGTTCCTGTTGCTGTAAAGGTCATCGCACCACTGATCTACTGGCTGTCCTTCAACGTGATGCCCAACCGATGCGCGACCTACAGCCACCGGCTGAACCAGTTTAATCCGCTTACCCGATTCCTATCCCTACCATGTCTATATATTATAAATATAAATTTCTCCCTAGGGTTTTTTGTCCTTCTAGGATTTTTTCCCATTGGGTTTTCTCCTAGGGGTTTTTTTAGTCCCAGGGAGAGTCAGCCAACTTTGGCTTAACTTAGCACTTTACTGTATACGTTACATTATTAATATGCTCGCTTACACAGTTTTTTATCCTTAGCCGCTATATTCTACTTCTTATACTATGTATTGATTTTCAATGTTCTCCTCTACATCTACTCATGTAAAGCTGCTTTGCAACAATTAACAATTGTGAAAAGCGCTATATAAATAAAATTGAATTGAAAAAAATTGTGGTGAGTAAATTATCTGGATTTTTCTTCTAAGAAAATTGAATATTCCTTTAACTTATCCTAAAGTGACAACATAATGTCACCTAGTGGACAGCAATAAAACTGCACAATTAAAAAAGACTTCAAGGCATACTGTATATTGATATTAGATGAATACTGACTTTAAAAAATAGATGTATGTTTGAGTGAACTGTGTGAACTTTAAACCTTTTGCTTCATATAACATTTAAGTTGTTTTGTCTGACAGAGGATGAGAGTTTGGATTCTGTGTCATGTGTATCATTAGGAGCTGACTCATCTTCTACAGACCAATCAGTGAGAACTTTGTCTTCAATAACATTCCTGAATGAATCAACAAGTGCAAAAATGTTTTCATGTTTATTCCTCATATAGTAAGGTTAAAGTTTATAGATTACAGTGCTTATTACTCTGGTACAACATTGCATTGCTATAAAACAGCACAAAAAACATACATTTACATCCCAGTAGCTCTGGTTTCCATTACAAGCAAATAAAAAATTCCATTACAATAAAAAAGGTTTGAGGTGGTTTCATGGACTGGGTTTAAATTAATCCAGGCCTTGGTTATATTAGGACATTTAAGACGTTTTTATAAACAACAAACCTTGCAAAAAACAATACTGGTGTACATCTTGAAACAAAACAATGGCACTGGTATATGTTAAGATATGTCAGTGCAAGGTGTTTTTAAATTAAGGCAGCTCAAACATGCATTTTAGTCTGGGACTAGGATAAAAACCCCATCCAGGAAACCTCCCATTGATGATTAATATATAAAGCATATTTAGTAAAGAATCACTTACAGTACAAACTTTATAATTAGCAAATTAATGATTTTCTTTTATACTGCTGGTATTTCAGTGTTTGAATGATGCAGAAGTCTTCACACCTGAATATATTGACAAAGACGATGAGAGTAAAGGAACAAACTTATACAGGTAAAGATTTAAAACAAATCAACGTCATGTTACATTGTTCATTAAAGTTCTCTACATAGCAAAAGTCCAGTGTTAAGCCCCACATTTATCAGTTAAATGAACACTTTCAAGATCATAAAATTTTAGTTGGTGAAGTTGGTTAGAGAAAAGGCACTTAAGCGGAAGCTCACGGATTTCCACCTCTGACTCTCAGTCCGTGCGTTGTACTCCCCTGTGTGTTACATTACTTCACCACCCAAAAAGAGTTTTTCCCTAAAAGAGCAATGCGAGTTGAATTTGTGTCTTTCTAAAGACAGCCATTCTCTCATGTCAAGGCGGATTGCGTCTTTATAAAGATGTCATTTCATCCGTGCCGTTCTGGATGCGGCATTTACATGAGTTCCAAGGATGGTCATGACCGCTGTCTCTTGTAGGCCTACTTGGGCATTCAGCATGCTGAGGCTGTGTTATGTGAGGCATCATGTTTCTATTGCGCGAAATGACCTATGCGTATCTGAGGAGACCGGGTCCCCCTTCTCCAGGAATGTGTACCCCCCTCTGTTGCTGCGGAGGGACGATGTCCGCATCACCGCGCTGACTAGACTGGCTAGTAATCCCTCTGGCTCACAGCACTCAGATTCGCGGCCAGTAGAGGTGCCAATGGAGATGGCTGGGTTGTGTTCTACAACGCCTCCGGTATCCGACGGCTCTCTTGTGGATGATTTCATGTCTGTCGCAGCATCGGAGGTGGGGTTGTCATTTTTCCCTGAGGAACGATCTTTTTTCTCAAGAAGGGGGCACATTATGGCATGTTGGATGTTCTAAGTGATTTACCGCTAGCGGTATCTAACAATATTGCTGCAGCACGAACTCTGTCCACGTGACACTTTTTATACACAAAAATGGAACCTGTTCTTCCTTTGGTGTTCTTCTTAATAAGAAAACCCCCGAGAATGCCCCATCAGTGTTGTGCTTTTGTGTCTTCAGCATTGGTTGGACGGTAGGCTGTCACGCTCCACCATTAAAGTAGATATTGTTGCGATATCCGCTCACCATACACTGATAAACAGTAGGTTAGTGGGTCAGCTCTACCTGGTTATTAGGTTTTTAAGGGGTGTGCAACGGTTAAATCTCTCGCTGCCCCTCTATATTTCCCCTTGGGATCTGTCTGTGATGCTGAAAGCCCTTCAGGATATTCCCTTTGAGCCTCTGTAGTCCACGAGTGTCAAGTTTCTCACAATAAAAACTCTGATTAAAAGGGTAGGGCACCTCTATGCATTGATGATTTGTGCCTTCAGTTTGGCTATGCGCCCAAGTTTCCCACCACGCCTTTCAGAGATGAGGTGGTGAGCCTGCAAGCACTGCTACTGGAGGAGACAGACCCTGGTGAGCCTGCAAGCACTGCTGCTGAAGGAGACAGACCCAGCCATGACTTTTTTATGTCACGTACGTGCACTGCAGTTGTACGATGACAGAACGCAAAGCTTTAGGACCTCAGACCAGCTCTTTGTCTGTTACGGTGGTCAGCAGAAGGAGAAAGCTGTCACCAAGAGGATGTCCTACTGGAAAGTGGACACAATCGCTCTTGCTTACCAAAAGCAGGGCATCCCATGCCCTTTTAATTTGAGAGCTCACTCCACGAGAAGTGTGGCATCATCTTGGGCATTAGCTCGTAGTTCCTCGCTGACAGACATCTGCAGAGACATCTGCAGAGCTGCTGGCTGGGTGACACCTAACACATTTACTGGATTCTATAGTCGAGCGGGTATCCTCTCGTGTTCTCTCTTCAAATCGGTGAAGCACTGAGCACCGGCTCGCATGTCTGCACCATTTTGGTGCTATACTATAGTACCGTTATGGAATGCTGTTAGTCCCAAAATGCTTACAAAAAAGCTTGGTACTCCTCCACCGCCTTGGCGGCTGATGTTGCGGAGCATCGGCTGTCAGCTTTTCATCAAATGTATTCTCTGTAACCTGTGTTAGGGGTAGGCGTAAAGAAAGCGTCTCGTACGTGGGGTTCCTATGTGTATTCTCTGTGGGGTTAATACTACCAGCCCACGTTTTCCCTTATCAGAGCCCGCTCTGTGTCTCTCTTCAGTATGTAATATTACTTAGAGATATTCATATGTAAGAACCTATCGTTTGTTCATGTTTATGAAGCGAGTGAACTCAAATGTTCAAGCGTCCAACTACTTGCGAATAGCCCATTTTTGCCGCCTTTACTGCGGCTGGTGTAAACGCAGCATAAGGAGTTGGGTTAAAACTGGCATGATTAACACTGTCAATTAACTCCAACTCTGAACAACAATTTACTCTAAATATGTTCAATTTATTTTTTAGATGTTGAATTCAACTCAGCAATGTTTAACACTGAAATTTTAACTTTCCAATTTAGATGTGTAAGCGGTCTCATAAATCTCTGTTAATGGCACATCTAATTTAACTCCCTGGGGTCCAAAATGGCTCTGCGTTTTGATGTGTTTTTCCCTTATCAAAGCAGAATCAGCTTAAAATATTAATAATCATACAATTATGTGTTAGACATCATTTGAAACCGTGAAGGGTCTTCTTTAATTTGTGTACATTCACAATAATAACAAATCTTTGTGTTTTTGTCAAATAAAGAAAATAAACAGGGTGCAACTCTGTCTCCACAAGCTGTCTCTCAAAACACGTTACAAAAATCAATTACTCTGCAAATACTCGTCACACAAACATGATACACATATCCAAAGAAAACCTACGGAAATATCTACTTTTAAACAAACTAATTATAATCGAAAATAAATATTGTTATATGGTTAGGCTTTTGAATGTGAAGGGTTTGTAAGCCAGTAGATTAAACACTGAAAATGTAATTTTGGCATCAGTAAGTCCCTTACATCTTAAACTTGATTAATTTTTAAGATTAATTAATTTATTTATTTTAGGCCAAATTGATTGTAATAAATTTATGAGA